>NC_052061.1:18902907-19204104 GCF_903992535.2 Arvicola amphibius
TCAAGAAACCCATCAAGTCTGTGCAGAGAACGAAGTGACGGAAGAAGAGACTCTGGAACGAAAACTTCCCTTGGCTGCTAGTTTTAAAATATTCAACCCTCAACCCGAATGTGTGTGTCAGTCCATGGCAGAAAGAGTGTGTGCTGAGCCCTTCGGACACTGTCTGCAAATTCTTTGAAATGAGAGACACAGTTCCTGGTATTTGCAAGAAGCTGCTGATTCGTAAACAGTTGATTATGTTCACTGAAATCGCTCGTTATGTTTTAAGGACAGAGATAAGAACGTCTACAAGCATGGTAGGTTGTGTTTAAATTAAACAATAATCATGGGTTTCAGGACCGGAGGGGCGGGGGGGGGGGGACGCCGCGGTGCTGACTGATTAGAAATAAGTCTTGGCCTCAAGAAAGGCACAGGGTCATTAACCCTTAATGATCATTTCCGTAAATGTTCTAGGCTGTGGGCTGAAATTCTTTTAAATAATGCACCAAGCTGAAAGGGATGTTGGCAGTAGGTGTTTTAACTGCCAGAGCTAAGGAAGAACTTCTGGTCATGCTGAAAATCAGACACACAAAGAATAAAGAGAACTGGTGTGCTGTCTGTCATTATACTGGCAATATCCCGGACAGGTAGCTTTTATTCTCTTCCTATTCATTTATCCCATTTTGAAAAGTTACGTTACTCAGAGCTGCTCACTTATTCAATAATCACTCCTGTTAAAATTATTGTTTTGTCTTGAAGATCAGATAGTGACCACTCTGAAATAGTGAAGCCCAGAGTTTGTAACTATATATTTACTATAAGCTATAGAGCATTCAACAACTTTTAAAATTTTTTCCAAAATAAAAGCATTTATTTTTATTTATTCTTTGTGTCTTTCACATAATGCCTCCCCATCTCACCCGTCTCCCTCTCTGCCCCAAAATAAAACAAAACAAAATTTAAGAGGAAAGGAGGAAAAAGAAAAAAGAAAGGGAAAATTCATCATGGAAGCTGCAGTGTGACACAGTGAGTCACACCGTGACCCTTTATCTATCCCTTTTTTATATGCAGATATTCATCATCAAGAATCATTGGTCTGGTCTGAGACCCCTGGTCTCTGCTGCACCATCAATGCTGGGCCTTCCTGGGACTCTTCCTAGACATCTCATTGTTGCCTATGTCAAGGAGATCCTGCAGCCCTGGGTCCACAAGACCTGCACCTCACACCTGTGCCCCAGCAGACCATAGATGGGTGGATCTTAGGGTGGTCAACACATAGCTCTTGTTCTGGGCCTGGGTAGTTGCGGGGTTAGTCAGCCCACCAGCTCTCCTCTGTCTTTGCTATGAGGATGAGCTCTCCAGCATTGCCCTGACTAGATCTCCCCTTGCGTCTATGAGAAAGGGACAGGTCCAGCTCTCCAGCTTCCACGTCCTCGTGGTTGTTTCTCCCACACCCACAGGGTTGTTTCTCCCACACCCATACCTTCAGGGCCAGCTCTACTGTGTTGCCCAGGTGAAGTGTAGGGGCCACTCTCCTGAGTGCTGCAGTTGATGAGGGGCAGGGCCAGCTCTCCCTGTCTTATGATCTCAGGGCCAGCCCTGCCACCTGGTTGGGGGGAGGTCAACAGTCTTCCTTGAGTATCCAGCCTTTCTCTGTGACGTCACTGCATGCACAGAAAAGGGTTCTTTCAGTATCCACAGTGTGAAGGCACAAACACATGAAAGTCCGTTTTCCCCATGTCAGAGAGGACTTAAAGCCTTCTGCGGAGGAAGTAGGAAGGCAGGAATCCAGAAAGGAGTAAAGGACGGTGATTTCAAATTAACCCAAGGTAAGCTGTCAGTTTACTGTCATGCTGATTGCTGGTCAGGAGAAAAGGAGAGCCTGGAGCTCTACCATCAACAGATGATTTTAATTCCTTCATAGTGTGATGAAGAGATTTTTATTCCACTGGTTTCTGAATACCTCCAGTTGCTGTGAGCTATAGATTGAGCCAAGAAGTGCATAGTCCTTAATCTAACATACATTCGGGAGAAATCCTAGTAGACCTTGACACCTAGTGCTGTGCTCATCTACCCAGCCCCCAGCCCATTGCCGTGGCCTCTGCTTGTGCAACCATGCCTTTTTAAAAAGATTTCAGGCAGACTAGATAACCTTTGGCTCAGTTTAGCAGGAGCCGTGGGCATTTTCTTCTGGTTTACATTGGGAGGTCCAGCTGCGGCTTAGCAGTTCATTAGGACAAGTCTTTCCTAACTGATTACTTGGCCTTTCTTCTCGCAGTAGAACTTGCTTTTTACTTCTTCTCAGCTACTTTCTTCGTGAGACAATGGGAAAGAAGTTAGGATAGTGAAGGGTAGACCAGGGTCAGTGACATTCTCAAAGTAGACTCCATCTCCAGAGGTCAGAACTCTGGTAAGAAAACAGCCACCACTTGGAAGCAAATATTGTCCCCATGTAGAATGGAAAAGGGGACGGACCTGCCGAGGTCCCACCACAATGCCCTTCTTCTAACTCTAAAGTTAGGCAATAAAGTCTTGCCTTGGTTCTCTTTTATTTTCTTCTTAAGTAAAGTTGTTTTAAATGTGTGTGTGTGTGTGTGTGTGTGTGTGTGTGTGTGTGTGTGTGTGTACCTGCAACATTCCCATACACCCCCCAGGACCCATGTGGAGGAGGTCAGAGGGCAGTTTTCAGAAGTTGGTTCTCCCTTCCATAGGAGTCTTCAGGAATTATCCTGAGGCTATGGCCTAGCAGGATGAATGTTTTTATCGACTGAACCATCTTCTCCTGGATTAGGAGCCCAGGACCCGCTTTAAAAGGCTAGGTGCAGTGGTTGTGCACATGTCATTCCAGCCCTGGGGAGAGAAACAGACCAGTCCTGGGACTCACTGGCCAGCGAGGCCCACCCACTTACTGAGTTCCAGGCAAATGAGAGAAGCTGTCTCAACAAGAGATGGTGAACGGTGCCTGAAGAATGACATCTAAGGCTGTCCTCTGTGTACACGAACACAGAGACGCATGAACACGCCCCATGCGTGCCAACCACACATTCTACCTTCACACCCTACAAGAAAGTGAATCATAGATCTATAGGTCATTTCAGAAACATTTCTCTGTCTATCTAAGTTCTTCCGCAGTAGAAAGCTATTATGTTTGTGTCCAACGGAATATGAAATCAATCATCACAACCTTGCTTATCATCTTCTAGGCTGCGCAGATTGATCTTCTCAGGATGAACGCTAAGAATATTTTGTTAGTCTTCTCAAGCTTTTACTTGGAAATAAAGTAGGTCCACTGTTTCCGACAGTGACTCTGAGTTTCCCTTTCCTCTGGTAGCAAATTATTCTAGAATGTGTGCTTTGTAGCCTCTTTCTTGAGTAGAATATTTTGTCATGTGACATCTTATGATGAACGAACACAAGAGCCACAATTTCAGAACTAGATCGATTTTCTTTTGTACCCTCTCTGTCTCCAACTCTAGCCCAGCCTCCTACTGAGGATCTCAGGAATGTCACTCGGAAACCATTGATTTTGAATAAATTTTCACTTAATCTATTTTTTTTAAAATTTAAAAACCTTAATCAGAATCACACAGTCAAAAGAATTTCTTAAACTTAAGAATTTGAATAATCTTAGGATTCTTGGTTTTGTTTACAATTTTCTGCTCTTTGAAAATAATTTGGAGAACAAATCCTTAACTGGGGGATTTTCAGCAGAAGGTCAGACACTAACTGAAGCTCAGAATATAGTGTAGACACCCACAGTAGGTCTTCATGCTTCGGCAAGACCTGTGTGGATGCTGAAGGTGCTCACTTAGACCTTGGGAGCTCCTGATGGCAGCCAAGAGTAAGAAGGATGCAACTCAAAGGAGAAGGGGAGTTCCTCCTTGCCAGCATCTCCCTGAGTTCCTCCTTGCCAGCATCTCCCTTTCTTACTTGTTCCTTGTCTCTCTTTTGCCAGGTGAGATGAATTGGTAATGAGTCACTTCGGAGAGAGGCTAGAAGACCAGACACTGGATGGGAACACAGGATCTTACTTTTCAGAATCCAACAGGAGAGAAGGAATTTTCTCATAGACGCCCTGGGAGAAGCCAACGTCTCTCCCATTGAGCACATTTTCAGAATAATTTCCACCAGGATTTTAGTGTTTCCATCAAAGAGTTAATGCTGCCTCTATAATGTGCCCTCACTCCCAAAGAGAAAATAACTAATGTGGAGTGTAGGGACTGGATGTTTTAATAATGGGAAAATGTCATAAGGACCACGCATTTTTAAGATCAGACCTTGGGGCACCTGTTCAGTAATGCAGACTGATTGGCGACTTCTGTGGAAGTGTGTGTGTGTGTGTGTGTGTGTGTGTGTGTGTGTGTGTGTGTGTGTAGTGGACTACTGTAATTTATTACAATTACATTGCATAGAGTAAAAATGAATGAAACACTTCATGACTGAAAGCTTGGGCTAGTCAATTGTAAGAAGAAGAAACTCTGGCTGCTTCAAGACTTGCCCCTAAATCAGAAAAAAAGAAATTTGCACCAGCCTGGCTATGGACTGTCTAAAATATAGTGCACAGACCCACTTTCTGTGTCAGCCTATGAGCAGAGAGAAAGACAGCAGCACCCACCGGCTGGTGTACAAATGAGTGCAAATGTGTGCAAACGGTTTCACACTGAAGGTCAGTGGGCTGGAGCTCTGAACAGCGTAAGGAGATCAAACTTTGGGAAACAGCAGGTGCCTTGGCACAGCTACTAGGAAGATCTGATAAGAAAGCAGTCGCTGTGACAAATTCAAGCAGGACAGCACATCACCAGGCTGTAAGGACTCCAGGCTCTTTTTTATGCTGGCCCCAGAAGGTCAAAAGCACACCTTCCCTATAGCCATATAAGGCCAGAGGCCACTGGGCACTTTTTTAAAGATGAATGTTCTGGTCTGAGCATGCTCCTACAATCCAGTGACGTTCTTCCTCAGGGTGGTCTGTAAATATTCTAAGTCTTTGCTTACCATATAAAATCACAGGGAAGTGTTAGCCTGAATCACTCTGTGCACTGCACATCCTCAGTCAGGCAAACCCTACAAAGTACGTCACTCCCTGAAGAACATCTTTAAAGAAAATAAGATGGTTTTCTTCTTTCCTCTTTGCTTCTCCTGCCTTTTGCCTGCACCTGCCTTTGGCTGTGTGCACACTGGGTTACGTAAGTAGCGTGAGCCATGACACTAGTAAGGCAAGTTCATCTGGAGCAGAACGGAAGCCGTTCACACCCCCACCCCCGTGTGCTTTTTTTCCTACCTCTCTCCGGCTGCCTTTCTGTGCCACCTCGCTGGCTTTACGCTGTGTTCGCCTCTCTCCAAGAAGATTTCTCTCACTTTACCTAGTTGATGAGCTTGCATCAAAACCACCCCTAGTGCCTGAGGGGAATCCCAGATAAAGAAGGAAAAGATGAAAAGATGTTTAAAATACATTCCAGCCTTCCAGGGATTTTTTTTTTTTTAAAAAAAGATAGCCTCACTGGAGGAAACATGGATCCATTTTTAAAGTCGATGTATGTGTGAGAACTGGAATTTGGTCAGGGCAATATTATTGGTTATGTTGGTTTCAATTTTTTCCATGCTTGTGGTCTAATTAATTGTATCACTTTTAACTTGATGATGAGATACAAACCACAATGTTGAATTAATCCTGGCTCAAATCCCAGCTGGATTGAACTGCTAATACCATGTGGTCATCTATTAGAGTTTTCCTTCAAATTAATATGATCTGGTAACCAAATGCTGAGAACTGGACCCATAACCGTCTCCTCAGCTTTGAAAGAATCTCAGTGACTTTTCCTGATTTGTGGCTCCACGTTTGGAAAGGCAAGGGCTGTGCATTTTGTTTGCAAGCATGTCGTGTTTTGCCAAGTCAGACGTCTTTCCACATGGGATAAGATTATAAAGGCATTGCAAAGTAGTTCTCTTGAAACCTTCTCAACCAGATTATGTTCTGCATTCCATTAAACCTGTGTTTGAAGTTACTGGGATTTGCTAAAATATTTGATAATGCCTAAGCAGATAAGAGATTATATGCTTTATGTATACAGAGGAAGGATTTGTTCCAGCTTGGACACAGTGTATTAATTGGCCACCTACAGTGTGCAGTGTGTAATATCTGCCCCCACCCTGCACCCTTGCCTCACTCCTTCCCTTCCTCGCTGCTAAAAAGGCAGAAGATGGTGTGCGTACTGAACTAAATTCGCTAACTTTCTGGAACACATTAAACAATGTGTGCTACTTGTGTCGTATTACATTAGCTTCACTTCCAATGACAAGTTGTATATATCTGTAATAAAGAGCCCCTCGGGGACCAGATCAAGATTAAGGGAGAGAAAGGACGCTGCTGCTGTAGTTAAGTAATTTACAGTCTCTCAGCAAATGCTCGCAAAGCAATGTGTGCACCAGCAGGGCTGCCTGATAGCATGCTGGATGCTGGTGGCTCCACTGCAAAGTTGGCTTTGGTTGTTGTTGTTGGCTTTTTTTGTTTGTTTGTTTTTGTTTTTTAGAAGAAACCTTCATATTCTATGGGGTTTCCGTGATGCTCACGAAAGAGCCTTCACATGGGTTTTTGAGCATCAGCAGTGAAGGAGAGGGGGACACAAGACTCAGTGACTGTGATGGAACCCAGCAACTTTATTTAAACTGAAACATTTGCTCATTCCATACCAAAGGCTTTAACCAATCAGAACAACCCAGAGCAGAAAACAACTTAATAATTTGGGGCGGGGAAGTGACAGTCAGGTTGAGAAACTGGCTCTGATTCACCAGGGTGTACGTACGCAGCATTGAATGAACAAAGCCAGGAGCTGGACAGAATGAAGCTTACATGTAATGCCAGTGCTCTGGGCACTGAAACAGGAGGATCAAGGGTCCCAGGCCATCCTGGGCTTCTCAATGAGACTCTGTTTCAAAGCAACCGCTAAAAGGTCCAGAGACAACCAGGGAACTGGTTCACTCACCTATGTGAAATTAGAACACTTGCAGGTGTGACAGTCTCACTCCAAAGGAACACAAACCCAGCCCTTTCCTCCTTCAAAGTGCAGCCCTACTTCAGATTTGAGTTCGAGCACCTAGTCTCTTGTAGATCAGAAGCATTTGAATGGCACTCTATGGATGCCACTTGGCTGCTGGGACAGTTGCACCTACTTCTATGGCGAGTGGTGGCTTGGATATTCTGCCAGTCAGAACTCTTAACCGTCCTGTCTTTCGGGAAAGCTGAGAGAGGTGAATGGTTTTCATGCATCTATATCTGGAGATAGAAGGAAATTAGTGATGGGAGCTGCTCTGCCCCGCCCTCCTCTGCCCTGGTGTCCCTGCATGGAGGATTCACCACCCTGGACCGGGTTTCCTGCCCACCTCTGTTGAGGCGCCCCTGCATGGAGCGTTCACCACCACGGACTGGGTTTGAACATCAGCCGTATCTTTACACAAAAGTTAAAAAAAAAAATGGAATCAAATGTCATTGAAACCATCCACGTGCTATCTTTGAAACCATCCAGGAACATAGTTCCGGCTTTACCCACTGCCTCAGCCATGTGGGAGGTGCTGTAGTCTGTTCCCCTGGACTGCGTCTCACACAGAGTTAAAGAAGGTTTCCTACTTTATTATAGTATGGGGCCCCCATGCAAACTTTTGAATACCTTGACGGTGAACATCAGCAAAACAAAACAAAACAAAAATAACAATAACAATAAAAACACAGAACAAAAGATGGATTTCTTGGTGCTGGCTGATGGTGTAGGAAAGTCCTCAGTAGGGCTGCCTGCTGGTAATGGAAGCTCCCACGTTTGCCTGGGGAGGGGACATGACTCAGCTGCAGTGTGGGACCCTGTGGCTACCAATGAGGGGGGAGATTGCATCTGCCCTGTCTTTCTCTCACTGTGCCCTCCTGAAAGGCTGCTAGGAATCAGAAAGGGGTTTGGGGAGCCCATCTATGTATTTTCCCAAACTTGCTTACTCAAGTTAGAGAAGCAATGGCCAAAATCTTTGCTTGGAGGAGCTGTCTTACCTTGGTGTTGGCCATACCTCAGCAGCAACTACTCTGGTCTGAGCGGGTCAAGTTCTGAGGAGGGAGAAGAGCCTCCTTGTGTCTCTCGTCACCTCTCTTCCCCAGCCATGCCGCTGTGATGGACTTCAGTCCACAGCTCTGCAGGCTGAGTTGATGAAGCACTGAGAGCTTTGACACAGGTACATTCATCCCAAAGGGATAAATGGAGTCTCTTTCTTTAAGGCTGTCCTGGGGTTGGTGAGATGACTCCATAGGTAAGAGTCTCACAAGCATGAAGACACGGATTCAGATCTCAGCGCCCACATTAAATGGCCAGATGGCGTTTAGAGCTCTTATAACTCCATTGCTGTGGGAGGTGGAGACAGGAGGATTGCTGCAAAGTGTTGTCTGGTAGTCTCAAAATAATAGTCCTGACTGTGATATAATGAGACACTGATGACTTTCTCTATCTGAGGAGGGACACACATCCTCACATGCATGTCTGTATACACTTTTTACATAAATATCAAAGAATGCACACACACACATACACACACAAATTAAGAAAAAGAGACCAAGAGATACTAGATAGATAGATAGATAGATAGATAGATAGATAGATAGATAGAGAGATAGATAGATAGACAGACAGACAGATACTATTTCTTTTTCTCTCTGGTATGTCCTTCAAATTTTTGTATACTGGGGTAACTGAAAGTTCTTTTGACAAATGAAAGTTCTCCTTCCTTCTCAAAGCCTAGCTTTAGAAAATCTGTTTTTGTTCCCCCCAAGATTTTTAATAGTCCAGAAGATTGTGAAATTTATAATGCATCTCAATGGATGCCTTATATCTGAATCCAAGCAATACACTACCAATAACCTTCTGCTTGAGCGCTTGGCTCTGATCACACTATTTCCTATGTATCGCCCTTCTTGACTCTCATTGAATGAACTTCATTTTTAAAGCTATTAAAACGAGGCACGTGCAAAGCTGTAAAGGCTAGCCGTTTTTCTACACTAGTGCAGATTACACGTGTGTGTGTGGGGGGGGGGGACTTTAGTAATTGTAAGACATACTATAAAATCATCCGGGAAGGCATTGCCGCAACTTGAGAGAGGCCAGAAAGTGGACCTTCCTTTGTACATGCCTCTAATCTCAAAATAAACGCACACCAGTGACTTTATGAGTCAGGTCTTTTGCGCAACATCAACCACAAAAATGAGTACAATGTGACAATCTCCCGGATGTTCCGCTGAATTACTCTAAATAAAAATGCCTATTGTCTCCCCGCACCCAATTTTTCCAATTAAGTACAAGCTTATGCCCTTCCCAAAATATTTTATAAATGAGGCACAGCATTACCAAGTAAATTCGAAAGCTCTTTCAGTTCTCCAAATGTCAGGGTTCCCAACTCTACACCTCCACGCCATAATCTGTGCTTCCGACTGTTGAGCAAATCATATTTCTTCAGGGCAGTTTCCTTCCCTATAGGAAAAGAGATCCTCCTGCCTCTACCTCCCAAGTGCTGGGACTAAAGCTGTGTGCCACCACTGCCTGGCTAATGAAATCTTTTTTAAAAACATATACTACATTCTTTTATTTTTTCAGGATTTACATTTGATTTTTTTAAAAAGAGATTTGCTTATTTTTATTCATGGGAATGTGTGAGTGCTTGCCTGAGTGTTTATGCACTGCATTTCTGCGGATGCCTATGGTGGCCAGAAGGAGTCAGGTCCTCTGGAACTGGAGTTACAGGTGGTTGTGATCCTTATGATATGGGTGCAGGGAGCTAAACCTGGGTCTTGTGTAAGGTCAGCATGTGCCCTTAGCCACTGAGCGACCTCTCCAGCCCCAAGTACATTGCCGTTTAATATGTTCCCAGTTTGGGCAGATTTCTGATTTTACGAAAATGCTTCCAGGTAGTGGGTAAAATCAAACCCTCTGCATAAGTGACAGCTACGGCATCTGAGGAGATAAAGAGCCCTTGCGAGAGCCTCCTGAGCTATCCCCACTAGGGACAGTCCGAGTGGCAGCCGTTGTTTAGACTCTTACTCACTCTCCTAAGTCAGCAGGCAGTCCCAAGGCCGTGTGGCGGGCAGAACAAGACATCCCGTTAGAGTCCACCTTCCTGCCTTCAGCAGAGAGCACTTAGCTGCTGCAGAGAGAAGATGCAATAAATAATCTTCCTCTTTCCTACCGTGACGCTGGGCAAGAGTGACGCAGTGACCGGACCGTGAGCTGACGGTAATGAGGGTGATTATAACAGAGTCTCCATGGGCTTACGACGACCCAACACCCTCTGACATGTCTTGGTGGAATACACCCGAGCTGATTTTGATATTATCAACCAAGAGTTCTGGTACAAAACCAAAATTTAGATTCACAAAGAGTAAAAGAAAAAGGCAGACATAATCAGCAGAATTGACTTTTCAGATAAACCACAAGAAAGATCTTTTATGTCACTTTTATAGAGGACTTCAGTGTCATAAGGTCTCTGTTGGGATAGGGAGAGGACTTGATACCGATATTACAGAAGTAGCAAAATATAATTTTTGTGATCTACTAAATGATATAGTTTAGGCTAACTTTAAGTATATATCATATGTGTTACTACAAGACTTTAATTTAGAATTGCCATCTTCATAGAAG
Organism: Arvicola amphibius; assembly: GCF_903992535.2. Taxonomy (NCBI): domain Eukaryota; kingdom Metazoa; phylum Chordata; class Mammalia; order Rodentia; family Cricetidae; genus Arvicola; species Arvicola amphibius. Next base: position 18,913,545 of record NC_052061.1, read on the forward strand.
TGGGGTTTTTCCATGTTCTCCTAGGCTTCGTTCCTTTTTTTTCATGCCCACCCTGAGATGCCAGTACAAACAGGGAGTCCCCTTGGCCTCAAAGGGAGCTTTGTGCTGAGATTTGCTCGTTTGGACATGGAGCAAACTTTTAAAAGGGACATGAAGTTCTAAATTCCACCTGATTTAGTTGGCTCAGTATCTACAGATATTTTTCTAAAATGACCTATTTTTTCTTACTTTAGCATGTCATAAAAGCAGAGAAACAGGAAAATACGAATTTCACATTATATTACCAATACACCATATTTTGTACCCAGTCAAAAAGAAATTCAAGTTTCTTTGGAGTCACAGATATACGAGACTTAACGGCCGTGTATTTCCAAAAACCTGTTCAATCTTTATTGTTTTCCTTTTGAAATTTCAATGAAAATAGCCTTAGAGTTGTATCAAGTGCAACCCAAATAAAGCAAAATAAATTGCAAACCTACCACGAATACAAGAATTATGCGGACACCATCTAAGTTACTTTAACGTAAGATATAAATCCAGAGATTTCTCATGCCATCATTTTGTAAATAATTACAGTTCTGCTGAAACTGTTGTATAAAGTTTACATGGGAGGTTCAGTGCACCCTTGCTCTTGTTTAGAACATTCGGAACCACCAGAGAGCTGTTGATATATGGCTGTGCTTTCCAGTGCCTGAGACATCTACTACATGGAGCATAATAAACAGGGCATAAAGACAGGTTTGTGCAAGCAGTTTGCAGTGACCTTTCTGGCAGCTGAAATCCATCTTGAGTACATGGTGCTGATGTGGACGGACATGTAAACTTAGTCTTGTTACCATAACTACTAGTTCTACAAATATACTCAGATGCCCAAAATGTACATCACTCTCAGGAAAGTGACTTTAAATGGAGAAATGCAGCCAAGGAGAAGCCATTCAGATAAGATCAAAACCATCTATTACTAAGCAATCTCTGTGATCAGTTAACCAAAGTGTTGAAAGCATAGGGCTAGGTAGATTTAATCCACAAGCTTAGAGAGTTAAGATCCTCTTGATAGCATATTTAGGGATTTTTTGTTTTGTTTTGTTTGTAAGTTATACCTTGGTGGGGTTTAATGAACAATAGAAATGCCCTAGTTACTTCCTTCCCCAAATTAAAGTTAGCTTAAGAATAGCCAAGTCAACAGAGGGTATCAATATGTCAAAATATTCCAGATGTACTTACCTAATGATTTGATAAATAATACAGGCACTTGAGTATTAAATTTGGAAAACGGGGCTTTAAAAAGGACCTTTCTAAACTGAAGCCTGATATTAAAATCTCTCTTAATCAGTGTGGTCAACTTTGTCTGGGGTCTCAGCCACTCTCTTCTGGCTAGCATGATGTGTATAGGGAATCAGTCACAGGGAGCAGACCTGGTGTACCAAACTGACTTGGGTCCCGCAAATGAATTTGGCTTGTGTTTTCTTTTGGTTACAGACACACCAATGACATCAATTTCAGTCTCCCCATGTGGCTGATATTTCGGAGAACTTGGATCCCTTCTTGTTGACTCGGGTACTTGATGAATGTGCCTCCTGTTTCTTTTGAAACAACTCTCACTCTCCCAGGAAATGCTGCACGGCTTATCTTCAGAAGTTATTTAATAAAAACGAAATCATTGGAGGTGATTGAACAAGCACAATTATCTCTGCAAACAACCAAAAAACCTGAAATCAGTAGAAACGTCAAACAAAAGCCTGCTCACTCTCACGTTAAAGATGATAGATTATGAAGTAGGGAGAATGCTGGGTGGGAGGGAGAAACTTTAGCCTCCACTTGCTTGGTCGCCAACACTGAGCCCCGCCTCAACTAAATCACATCATCTTGCCCATTATCCAAGCCCTCCCCTTTGCTCATGAGTAGAATTTGAGCAAAGGATCAGTAGTAAGCTTGATGAAGAGATTTGACCCTATTTTTCTCTCTCTGTACTCAGGAGTCAGTTGAGGTGAGGTCAGAACTTATGGCTATGGAGGCCTAATGAAACACACCTAAAATTCCAACCTGCTCAGGAGACGAGGCAGGAAGATGGCAGTTCACATTCAGCCTACTCAACTCAACAAGACACTATCCCCAAATAAAACTAAATAGACAGAAAGTTCTTGATGTGGCTTTGGGATAGAGCTCGTATGCAGCCTATGCAAGGCTCTGAGTTCAAGGCACCTAATACTTCCGAGAAAGGAATATATCTGGGTATGGACAGACTTGGGCCTGGGCTGCACCCGGTGGACTAGCCTAATTTTGGAGTTGCTGGTTTTTTTTTAAGAATCTTCAAACAAGACCTTATAAAGTAAAATTATGACATTGTCATCCCTGGGTGCCTTATATAGACAGTTGGGACTCTGGTGGGATAAAGAGGAACTAGAGAAAGTCACATTCCATAGGGGTTCTCTCTGCTCCTGGCCATGGTGATGGGAATTTCTCTTTTGTGCCATGCCCTCCCATCATGATAAACCCCAGACTCTGAAACTGTGAGGCACAGTAAGCTTTTTCTCCCTGTGTCTCTGTCAGGTATTCTGCCACTTAAAAAGAAGTACCTGAGAGAGAAAACGGTTCAGAAAATAAGATCATTGCTGTGACTAAATGTGATTCTTAAGCTCTCAGGAGCAGTCTGTGGGTGGGATTTACAAAACAGTGAAGTGGACCAGAGAGAGCTTGGCATATTGTAAGCAGAACTTACAGAGTGGCTCTGGAAGGAGCTCAGAAAACCAGAATGCTCAAAGATGGGGGGTGGTGGATAAAGGCTGTGCTCCTGATGTCTTGGATGAGAGGAAAGGGGAGCTGGGTTTAGAGGCCATTTTCATACTACATCTGCAGAAGAACTTGTCAGCATTTTGCCGATGACCTAAGACTTTGTGAGAGGCAAAGTTTAAAGGTGATGGATTAAATATGATACTGGAGTAAATTGCAAGTCTACAAACTATTAAAGCTAATATATGGATATTGCTAGCCGCCTTTAACCAGATTGATAGATGCAATTAGAAGTCCAAAAGTAAAGTAGGGATATTTTAAAAACTTGAAGTTTGTCCAGATGATGAACATATTTTAAAGTAGGGCGGAGGGTGAAGATGTCACTTGGTCACAGAGCATCTGCATAGTGCAGACAAGAATCTGGTTTTGATCCCTTGCACTGAAGTTGGTACCAAAGAAAAGATGTCATTGTTAAAAAAATAATACAGACATTAAAAAGTCACCAGATATTTTATAACAGGACTTTAGGAAAATTTTAGGAAAATTACTAGAAAGCATTTGTGGAATCAGCTAGACTTCCCCATCTCAGACTCAAGCATATAAAGGTTTTAGCTCATTTCAAGGACTTTATTTAGAAAGGAGAGCTTCAGGGTACCTTGTCTGTGTAAGAAACCTGGGGAATTGTCTCTTCCTTCTAGATACCCAGAGATTGCTGGAACCATGCTATTAGACCATGTCACTACTGCTTAAACTGACAACAGACTTTGACACTGTTCAAATGATGATCATTTTTCAGGGATTCAAAATGCAAGAGTTATAAAACCATGAAGGATCCACTCAGATTTCAAGGGAAGCTTAGGAGGGTGCACAATGCATGGCAGGTCTGGGATAGCTGTAAGGGAGTTTCTGGGAGGGCAATACATGAATCTTTGAAGGCGAAGTTGAATATATAATGGACACCTCAGGATGCTGGCAATTTCAGGACCATGAACCATCTGCTGAGGAGCAAACCAAGCAGTGGGTGAAACCAGCCCAAGAGAAAAGTCATGTGGACTGCCAATAGTGAGGCATCGAAAATAGTGTTGACAAAGTCAGTCAGAACCGCAGTACTATAAACACGCCTTAAACAATATAGGCAGCCGGGCGGTGGTGGCGCACGCCTTTAATCCCAGCACTCAGGAGGCAGAGGCAGGCAGATCTCTGTGAGTTCGAGACCAGCCTGGTCTACAAGAGCTAGCTCCAGGACAGGCCCTAAAGCTGCAGAGAAACCCTGTGTCGAAAAAATATATATATATAGGCTGAGGCACAAGATCTATTGCCTCCCCCTGCTAGCTTTATCTTGTCCTGTATCGATACTTTCTTGTCATTTTCCATTATCTTCTTGTGGAGCAGCAATGTATACTCTTGATTCTGTGGTGATTCAGAGTTAAGAATGTCCCTTGAGTCTCTTAAAAGACAACTACCTGGACCCTTGAGACAGCATTAGAGCTACTGAGACAACAGAGACTATTAGATCCACCTAATGCACTTTTCATTATGAGATAGTCATAAGACTTTGGGGGGGGACAGAATTAAAATATAGATTAAGATGTATTTTGATGTCAAATTGAGAAAGAGAGGGTTATTCTTGATTGGATTAAAAGTGACTAAGAAGTTAACAAGGTATGCCCTCGATGTATCTGTGAGAGATATTTCAGGAAGGATTTGCTGGTTATAAAAGACAGTTTCTGCATCTGTATGACAACATCCAATAGACTCGGGGCTCAGATGAAGGAAAAGGGGGGAGGGGAAATCAGGTAGTACAAACATTATCTCTCCTGCTTTCTGGCCTCGTGACTGATCTGCTTTTCCCCACTGCACCTTCCCTCCATGATGTACCGAAACCTCTCAAAGGATGAGACAGAGCAAGTCTTTCTTCTTTCATGTTTATCCGGTACTTTGCAACTTAATGAAATTGCTAACATGGCCACCTTTTCTGGTTATAAAGCAAAGTTTTAAAATGTCATTGTTGAGAATCAAGCGAAATGTGAGATATAAGAAACCAGTGCATAAATGTGCATGTGCAACACACATATATATATAGTATATATGTATAATATATATAACATTATCACATATATTAGTCTCTCCCTCTTTACCCTCTCTGTATAATCTATCTCTAATCTAATCTATCAGGAAACTCATATTTTTAAGGTCTCAAATGGCTGTAACATTGACACTAACACCAACAAAAGCCTTGTCAAATGATCTACAGTTTTATATATAATGTTCTGTTAAATATAAAAGAATTCAACACTAAGACAGACTCGTATCTACAAGCTGAATTTCTTCATTTTAAGGAATTTGTGTTCTCAAGTAAGGCCAGAAATCTTTAAAAGAAATAATGGCTTAAAATAGCCCAATAGGCAAAAAAAAAAAACTTTTTAGGTATCCTTTAGGAGTGCTCGTAGACTCCTTAATAATGGGCTTGGAAAGCTGGAGCACCTAAAATAAAGCAGAGGGCTATTTTCTGTCTTATTTGCTGAAAGGACTAGCATGCTCAGCAGCTCTGCAGCACCACAGGTGCTCCAGGGCCCTGCAGTGGACCTGGTTTGTCCTTGTCGGTCGCCAGCTTCAGGAGAGACTCTGCTTGTGCAGTAACCGGAGCTGTAGCCATCACATCCACATCGGACAGAAGAAAGAATACAGTCCTTAAAACTACCAAAGAGACCTTTCGGAAGTTCTGCCCGTCAGCTTGCACACACAGGTCCTTGTCTTTGTCTGCCTATGAAGAAAGGGAGAAAAATGAAAATATGCATCTGTCTACATGGCTTTATTAGAGACAGGATAGATATTACATACTAAACATCTACTATTGCCTTAGGAATTTGAGGGGATTCTGTCAAGTAACACAGAATAAAAGGTTAACCATGTCAGAGATTTAAGTTTATCATGAACAAGGTTAAATAAACCAAAGCCCTTCAAGGTCACTTGGAATTAAGATGAAAATATGGCATATGCATAGAACACAGAGGTTATGAACTCCAGTCAAGATTCCCATTTGGGTTTAGTATCCAGGTTAGGTACAGCAACACCTAGTTATGGAGGAAGACAAAGTCGTGCTCATTTGATCAAAATATAAGAGACTTCTGTAGTATACATATAGTGAATTTGAAAATAAAATATTTCAGGACTTAAAGAAATTGACATGTGCCCGCCTTAAACATAATTTAACAAAAATTGGTCTTCTAATGCAGATCTACCAAAAGTGATCAAGTTCCTGAAGCCCGAGACCACATCCACACTGAAGAATTCTATGGTAAGGGATAAACAACTGTGGTCATAGCAGCGACAGTCCTGTGACATGTAGTGTTCCATCAACAGTGTCATATCCGTGGCTACTGGCAGATGTCCTTAGCTCTCCGAAGACGCATTTACATGAAGCGTGGATAGTGGCTCATAGAGTCTGATGCCGACCTCTGGATTCTTTCTCAATGTCTCCTGACAAGAAACCCATGCACAACATCATACCATAAAGTGGGTTGGGTTTTAATAATGCAATTGGCTGTCACAGAAATGCAGAACATGCCAGGGTGGTTTAAACGCTGATGACGATTTGGAGCTGGGCTTGGCAACTGCTTTAAACATCTGGCTTCTCAGCTAGTGTTCACGAAGATCTCCAAGCTACTTAGTGAGTCGAAGGCTGATTCAGTGATGTCACCACCGACATCATCATGGCCAATCCATTCCACATTACCAATGGACTAAAACAGAATTGTTTCATAGGTCACTTTTTATTAAATCCATATCCCAAAACTGCGTTTAAAGGCTCAACAAAGAAATCCAGACTTGGCCAGTGTAAGATTTTCACTGACAACATGGGGAAAAGTCATCACCAATTTTTTTCTTCTTTCCTTGGCAGCACTGTATCTAACAGTGTGTTGATTGACCACGATGCAGGAAATGAACCCTGTAAGGCCAGGGTGGCTTTCAGGAGACTGGAGGGCAGAACGGGACACCATTCTATCAGGTGCCCCTCGCCAGAATCAAAGCTGTTTCTCCCACAGTATTTGTGCCCATCTTTTTTTTTTTTTCCTTTACTTCCCCCGCCCCCTGCTATTCCAAGACCTGGACTTGCTACAGGAATAGATGCAGGGCCTGTAGCAATCCATCCAAATCACTCGGAATTAACACAGGTTTGTAATGCACCCAGTCTCTCGGTGTTGAAATGGAGATTGTTCCCTGGGTACGACATGTGCGGAGAAGGGATGACAGCAGAAACCACAGCGGCAATTCTCTGCATGGAAAATCGCACTGAGGAGCCTTAGAAGATGACGAAACCAAGCTCCTCTACAACAGAATGTCAGAGCAGAGCAGCAGAGAAGACAGTCGTAGGGAATTCAGCAATCAGGAAAAGCATTGCTGCAGAAGTCACGAGCCATGAAGACCTAAATGGATCACCATGAGCTATGAAACTTGAGAGGATAATGCCTAGGGTTTCACACACAGGTCAACCTTCGGATGCTAGGGGCTCTCTCTTAAAGTCTTATTCTGAGCAGATGTCAGCTTCTCTGCCTTCAGGACATACTATTTTGGGATAGTACAGAAAGTACAAATACAATGTACATTGTGTATTAGTCTATTACTATAGACTACTACTACTATATACGTATCCATGAAGGATGCATATAGTGTATGTGTGTTTACATGTAAATGAATAATATATGGTATGTTTATAAATAGACAGGTAACCTCCAAAAGTCCGAAACTATAGCTCAATGCATAGTTGCCATAATCTTGAAACAATCAGCCTGCTATAGTTTTGTTTAGCATGTTCTTACTGTGTGCTATTCCCAGTAAGTTCTTCTTCTTGCCAGGCTAATCCCTTTGCTGTCCTCAGAGACATACATTCTACCATCATGCCCCTGTCTAGATGGCTCTGTCTTGTTCTCCTTACTTCCATAAGCCTTTCTAACCTACCTGAATACCAGCTCCCTGACACTAGCTTCCCAGATGGCTCACGTTCTATTGTGATCTCTGAAAGAAACCGACTGTCCTTGTCATTGGCAGGCACTAAATCACAAGCTAGACTGGATGTTTTTGCAGTGGCAGGTGTGTCTCTTTCTCCCCTCCAAATGAATTGCAGCTGTCATAAGGACAAGGACAAGGACCAGTCTTGCCCCCTTTGTTCTACACAGGGTACAGCTGTACCCCAGACAACCTTTTTCACTTTCAAAACCAAACTGTTTTTTCATTGGTGTTTTGATTTCCAAATGATATTTTGGTCAAACTCTATTTTCTGCTCTACACATTTGACCTCCTGCAAAAGTTGACTCGGATATTGAATAGTAGTTCATCAAAATCCCCTGCGTCCAGCATTTGTGAACGTCAGCAAGCAAGCATGCATTTAGATGCCTTTGTCTGATGTTTTCTCGAAGCACTTGCGTCATTGTTACAAGTGGTCCAACAGGACCTCTATAACAATGGTCAACTATTGATGAATGGGAACGTGAAGTCCAGGATATTAAATGCTTTGTCTAAGGATATGTAAGTAACTAGAGGCAAGATGGGATAGGCCTCTACTGGCATTCTTAATGGGTAAAAAATAAAAACTTAGAATTTGATATAAAAATCAACCACATGTGTCTACATTTTGTGGTCTCGGATTTTTCTGTGACCCTTCAAAGGAAGCATTGCCAAAGATAACATCTTTATACAAACCGCCTTACACAATAGTTGGGCCTCAGTCATCCACTGGTTCAAGTTCTCATTTTGGTTTCTTCTCCCAGGTTTTCCAGGGAAGCTGTGAGTCACTCAGCGCAGCTCCCTGCAGAGTTTAGCTATCTGGGGATGTTTAAGAGCACTGCTTTTTCTCCTCAGTTTCACAAGACAAACAATGTTATTAAGAGTAAACTGTCAGCGATATGCTTGCAAGTCGCGTCTCTCCAATCTTGCCCCACTTCTCTTAATACACAGGCAGCAGCAGCCAGTGGGCAAAGGAGAGGGGCAGCTGGTTCCCTGGAACCGGCTTACTGGTCCCCATAAGCTGCCGTGTCACTACCAAGGACATCTGTGAAAGCCTATTCTGTCCGTGCTGTCAAAGCCTCATTTTTTACTTCCATTTAATTCACTGACGCAAAAGCAAGAGTTAGCAATGAAATCCATTCAAGGCTCCCATGGGGGCTCACTAGCCAGTCTTGGGGGTCTCCTCAGACTCTCGGCTATAACAGAAAAGCAAGAATGTGGTCAGGACCGCAGACTAAGCAACACCCAGCTAAACTGGTACTTCAGATAAAGAACACCTGTTGTTTAGTTACAGCCACGACCGGTGTAATATGTAGGGCACACTCAACAAGAAAAATAATCGTGTATGTGAGCAGTCTAATTAAGCCTAACACTCTGTATCCTTACTTGCTTAATCTGCACACTTTCCCCCATTGCATCAGTCAAGATTTATAATGCCCAGTGTTTTCACCAGGATCACGGGCAACTTGATATTTTTTGTAGCGTGTGCCCCATGGATACTGCTTCATCCCCCTGGATACTGTTGCTGTGTCGTGGGAAAACATATTGTAATGGTGTTAGGAGCTTGTTGGCCATTTTGGTCATCTTCAAGAATACCCAACTTACTGCTCCCTGTGGAAAGTAGAGGGGGATGGACAGGTGTGTCCTCACAGTGGTTCCACAAGTATAGCTTCTTGTGTAGTGTTTTCATTATTATTTTAAAAACTCAAGATTGTAGACTAGGACTTCGGAGGGCAATTAAATTGGGTAATATGCAGCACTCAATTCATAAATAAGACTCATGTTTCCTAAATCAAATGTGTAACCCATCTTTTAAGGCAAAAATCACATAGGAAAATTAAGTATTCAATGACACATATTGAACTTTTAAAACTGGGTTTGAGTTTCAAGGAAGAGACTGAGTTTTTGCTCTACTCCAGGCCCTGTTTAGCAATATGTATAGAACAGTGAACGAGACATGTTCAAGGTTCTCGTTCCTAGATTTTATTATTAGGAAACAAAGTGCTAATAAGTAAAAAAAAATCAGTTTGATAAATATTATTAAGTGCTCAGTGGAAAAAGGGATGAGAATGCTTAGGAAATACAGGTTTCTGATTAATGGTTTCATTAACCATTCGTTAATCAGAAAATGCCAGTTTGTTTAAGACCTTGTGCTGAAAAGCATTCTAATAAACTGTGTGCACTGCACTTTCAACAAATGCTCCCTTCCGGCACAGCAATGCCATGCCTGTCCCTCTAGGCAGCCTGGCCTTGCTCCCAAGGGCTGGAAATCTGGAGGCCAGACACCCAGTTAAGAACATCAGCCCCTTTCACCCTGGAACTTCATGCCACAGACCTTCACCACCCATTTCTCTTTGGGTAAATTATTCACTGATTCGTCTCTCATTCTCCCTTATTAATCACGGAGTTTAGTTTGGGATTTTTAGGCCACTTTCCCATCCCAGTGGCCCTAATACTTTAGAGCTTTCAATTGCTCCTTAATGCTCCCCCACCCCCAAAATCATCAAATGTACCAGCCTTCCGTGTCTTGGATGTCCACAGTGCCAAAGATCACCACTCAACTTGAACATCGGTTTCTTCTGAGCGCATATTGAGCCGAGTCATGGGGAAAGTCCCTCTGCCCCTGACATCTGCCTGGCTCATGCTCTCATGGCATGGCTCATGTCATTGTTAATGCTTCTGGCATCATTAGCTCATCTTGCCATGGCCTAAAATGATTTGGAGTGTCTACTGGGGATAAAGCCCTATTGAACACCCAGGATATAGTAGTAAAAAATGTTAATGAGCTTTCATTAGAGGAAAAGACAGCTTTATGGGAAAGTAATTACAAGTGTGATAAACCTTAGACAATGGAATGTACAGGGAAGGGGGACTCTCCAAGATGGGGCCCCGAGAACTCATGAGGTAGTTGGACTTTGAAGGAGGACTCCAGGACTGAAGACACACATGAAGAATAAAGACTGCCCATTACAAAGGAGAGGACTTTCCTCCTGGGGTTCTGGGTCAGTGTATGAGGTTTGAACTCCCTCCTCCCAGCCACAGCCTCTGCCGGGCCTGTCTCCCTTTCAACCATACAGGCTACTCTTTCAAAGTATCTGTGGCACCTTCAAATACGAAACCTTGAACGAGTTAGAATCTGCCTCCTCTCTCCCTTTCCACTGTAGTGCGGTCCCACTGAAGGCCACTCCATCACATCTGTCTCTCGCCTTCCTTCTCGTTTGGAATGTGGAGTCATGTTATCTCTTTGCCTGTTCAGGTTTCCCTAAAAGTTTCATCTCTCTTTTCTCCTCTTCTCTTCTCTTTTCACCACCCGCCCCTCACCTGCCCTGCTTCACCCTAATCCACACCTGAGTTTGTGTCCCAGGGCCAGCATCACCGGCTCCACGCAAACAGCACCTGCGGCGTCACCTCACATCTCTCCTTCCTCTTTCGTTGGGCTGAGAGGTGGTTTTCCTCAGTAACACCCCTTTCCTCACCGTGCCTAGGAGTGCATACTCAGTTTGCCCCATTATTTAGTGTTTTGCTTTTCTGAGTCTCTAACCTATGACCTGATACTCCCCAATTGGTTTCTAGACGGTCCTTATACTTGCTTTGTGTCCACATGATGTTGTCATGGATACTCTGCTTGTAGACCTGCTTTGCCCAATAAGCAAATACCTTCCTCACAGGTTAACTAATTTGTTCCGTCTTCTCTGCCAAAGGGAATTATCTACCCTTCAGGACTTCTTTCTAGGCCATAACACAGGGTAAAGGCTTTGACCACGTGTATTTTTAAGGTAATATATGTCCTGATTAAGTAAGAAGAGGAATTCCCCAGGCTCAGCAGAGAGATTTGGTTTGCATGAGATGGCAGCGATCATCTCAGGACACAGTGGGGCATGCCCACCTGAGAGGTTCTCCTGTGTTTGGTTGCACAATGCAGGAATGGGATGAAGAACACTGGGAAAGGAAACTGTGAACAAATTAGAGGCCCGTGGACTGCTCCACGCAGAGCTTGGCTCCCTGCTCCCCCAAAGGACCGAGATTCAAAAGAGTTGACTGCACAGGGCCAGAATAGAGATGAGAGGCAATAAGCTACTTGGTTAGCAGGTAGAAGGACAATGAGAAGCAACAGCTCTGGAAGTGATGAGAAGGAAGGAAGAATGAGAATGAGAGTCACACCAGACACCCCCTGGGACCACTCACAGCGAAGGATGCTCCTAAACTCAAAGTCCAACTAGCAGGCTTATAGCGGTGGCAGTTCTTTGTCTTCTTCCTAGAGGACAACAAACTGTTTGCTTGCATTTTAATGGAAGCTCTCCGGCTGCTGGCAACAGACCTCTCACAGCACTGTGCTGACTTCACTCTCACAGGGACTGCTGCATGGTTAATAAATCCTGCATCGTTCATCCAAAGCCATCATATGATCTACAACAACAGCTGGAAAATTCTTAACGTCCTATGCATTGCCTATCTTTGTATGCTAATTTGCTCCCTAAGGAGCCTCATAGAAGGAAAGGTTGTATCGCAAGCCCCTGCCTCTAGCACATAATAATATGAATGCTTATTGAGGCACCAGTGTTACTCTTTATTCATAGATAAGACAACTTAGTCATTAAACAGTTAGGAATCTGGCCCAAACATACTCAGTTGTAAATGCTGAAGTGAGATCCAAAGCTCTAGAATTTCTTTTTTAGTACCAGCCTGCCGCCGCCTCTGACAGTGCCAGGCACCTTGTAGAAGCTTCTTGCTATAAGGATAAATCATACATAGATCAAAATGGTTGCTTGATAAATGCTTCAGGGGGTATTATTAATTAAAGGTAGAAAACGTATTCTTCCCCATTAATTTAACTTTCGCCTTCAAGGAGGAAAAGTGTGCTGATTTTGTGGTGGATTTGAATTGTTCACGTTGTCTATAACTACTAATATCCTGGTGTTTATCTTGTGATAGAAGTTCAACCCTACAGGGTAGAGACAGGGTCACTTTAAGAAAAGAACAAAGGAAAATAGGTGCCCACCTATGCAGGAAATCCTTGGGACAGCAGAGCCTTGGAGGGGAATGATGAGTTGGAGGATATCTTACTTGGCAAATACAGACAGTCTGACTTAAGGGGAGGTAACTCCTTTTAATGTGATTGTTGCTGACATAGAGAGCTGCTTTCAGGGTCATTGTCTTCATATACACAAAAACGCTTGCTTCATTTTTTTTTTTAATTTTACAAACTGTGAGGGGAATTTCCCATGCTCTCTGTGCATCCAAACATATATTCCTTTCATATGCAAACACAGCTTTAGCGACACAAGCACACACATGCATGCACACAGACCCGCCGATTCTGTCAGAGGCTAAATGAGAGAGCTGAGAAAGTTGCAAGAGCTAAGCACACAATCAGCTGATGCTTATTAATTAGGGAAAAAAGTTGTTTCCAAATTTATTTCTTAACTCTCATCTGTTTTCAGTAGAGTTTCTATTGTGCATGGACTGTTTTCTTGGGGATTGTTTGCCTTTGCTGCAATGCAGACCCCACAGAGGCAGAGGCATGCCATTTTGTCTATGTAGTGGCCATTCTCGTTAGAGGGGCATGGCCCTGCTTCCAAGGGCAGTCCAGCGGGTCACAGATCAGCAGCTAAAAAGTTGCAAGAGTAGGTCTAGTTTTTCCAAGCACTTTCAGTCAGGAAGGAGGTTGCAGAGCATCTACTTAAGAATGGTTTATATTCTCAATGGTGTGGAAAATGTGTGTATGATACAGAGAAAAGAAAGTCAGCGTACAAGGTGAAAGGAAGCTTGTGAGGGAAAGAGTTCGGTCTACAAGGTCCTGGGCTCACTGTGGAAGCAGGCTTTTTTTTTTTTTATTATGTAGTGAAAGTTCTATGGACTGACTTAGTAAATGAAACCCTTCATTAGAGAGCTCTCAACAGGCTGGAGGTTATCAACAGGAAGATTTGCCTGCCCTCTCGCTGGAGTTTTAGGATGCTGGCTGCTAACCACTAAGAAATGTTTTCATACAAGACAACTCTGATTAAGGGTGACCTGAAGATTCACCATGTTAAGTCACACACACGACCGATAAAAATGAACTTGCTTTCCTCCCCGTAGAGAGCAGTCACAAATCACCCGGGCACATGGCCTGTGTTGGACAGGTGAACTGTCTTTTCTGGAGGTGAGGAGGACTTGGAACATTCTAGGAAGAGCTTTGCATGAACAGGCAGGGAGAATAACATGGGTTATTTTGACGTGAAACAAAGGGTAAATAATCTACCCACTGAAGGACCTTGTCCTAAACAATCAGTTGCAGACTTCCAAACGCATCCCCAAGTGCTGAGCACCCAGAGAAGCTGTTCATGAAGGCAAGCCATGTGATCACTTGCCTGCGAATTCCTTTAGAACCCAGGAGGCTGCAGGGCTAAGGATCTCTGTAAAATGATGAGCACCCACCTTCTTGCCACAATTTCCCTGGCGGAGGGGAAAAGAGTTGTAGTCGGGCGGTTGAGAAGAGAGTCAGAATTGAAGGTGTCAGTAAGACTTCTGAGTGGATTTAAATTTCAGCGTGTTTTTAAAACTGCAGAGGAGAAAAGATGCAGCTCTCTTCCTCCGGCCTCTGCTCCTCTCCCCTCAAACTGTTCAACATAATGAGCTGTGGTTTGTTGAAGCGATAGCAGTTGCCTGCTCATAGTTGTGTTTAAAATTCCTGTTTCTTATCTTCTCTACTGATTGATGGGAATGAGACCTGGAAGACCTTCCTCCCACTTCTACCCCCACCCCACTGCTCCCACCCCATCCCCCTGGGAGGAGTGAAACACTTGACACGGGGGACATTAGACAACACGGTGGCTTCCTTGTTAAATCCCTTTGGCCTTGTCAGTTAGCCGGATGCTTAGCTCCCTGGTTGCATCTGTGATGTGTCTTAGTACCTGAAGAGGCAGGCCACACAGGGTGGAATTCGTTAGTCTAAAATCAACAGAAAACAACAACAACCCCTCCACGTCCAGTCGAGAAGGAGTGCATGTGGCTTCAGTTTTTAACTAGCTTTCCCCTTAAGCTTCCTTTGTTTTTTAACAGCATAGATTAAAAAAAAAAACTAAACAAGAAAATTCCAAGTTATTTGCAAAGAGATCGCAACTTTTAAAAAAGAAAATGTTTTCCTACGGCCAGTCTGTTTTGCAGTGTGTGTGTGTGTGTGTGTGTGTGTGTGTGTGTGTGTTTTCTACCTTGTTTTTCTTTTTCTGCTTCTTTTTTTTTCTCTCTCTCTCCCTGTAGATTCTGAAAAGAAATAGCCGGCTGTAGGCATTGCCTGTGGCATGCTGGCCGGGCTCCTTGGGTGGTCCAAGCCGACTTTATGATTTATTCAGCTAATGGGAAGGGAGCATGACCCCCAGTGGCCACAGAAAGAGAGCTGCATGTGGGTTTAATGCTTTCACCACAAAAATGTCTGCTATGACTAAGCTGTGCAGCTGAAGTCACTGTCTGAACGGTGCTAAAAGGAACCTAGGCATTAGATGTGCACTATTTACTATAGCTCAGCTCTTGGGATTAGGCCAAGGGGTTCGTGCTCAGTTTCAAAGAATAGCATGGAAGCTGCTAGAAAAATTAAGACTGTGCAATTTATTTTTACCAGTCTCCCTGGTGAGTTGCTCGGTGAAGGCTTTACCTCATATGATTTTTTTTTCTTTTCCTCCGTTAATAAAGAGTCATTTTAAAATGTGCCAGGTTTTTTTTCCTTGCTTTCTATAGAGTTTCATTGTGGAGGGATCCAGGTTTTCTGTTTGTTTGTCACAGCCCTGAGTAACCATGTGATTGTTCTTTAATGTTAATTTGAAGCGATAAAAGAATGCCTAATGTTGAGAGAAAAAGAGAAAGTGCCTGTAGGAGCCGGAGAGGCAGGCTGGGGAGTAAGGCCCATTTCCCACACACTGCCCCTGCTAGAGAGGCCCCTTTGATCCAGCGAGCCCCCCACCCCTGACAGCAACATTACTGGCATGACTGGAGCAAAGCAATGAGCACGTTTTGCTTCGTGTGGATTGTGAGGGAAGGGGATGAGTGGAGAAGCCATGAGGGAGGCAAGGAAAGCTGTTGGCGACTGTGATTTCTGCTGGTGCTGGAATACCTACCGCCCAACCTCCAGCGAATGTCTTTGATGTCTGTAGCTCAGGATCCTGGGGCCAAAATGCAAACCAACTCTCTCTGAATGTTCCTCCAAGATAGTTTAGACTTCAAGGTCCAGAGAGAACACCCAGACTCGTCTGCCGCACTGGCTTGGAAGTTTCACATGTAGAAAAACCCGCGTTCCTCAGTTGCTCAGCATTTCAGCTTCACTGAACTGAAAGTCACCAGAAGCTGTCCCGTGTCTGCGCCAGCCAGTTTGTCACTCCAGGAATAGGGACGCTCCTCTCTTCCCAAATGCACTAAGGGCCTTCACTTCGGCTTCTAAATACTTCCTAACAAAAACATTTCCCGCGGCGGAGGTGGGGGGTTAGGAAGATGGCTCAGTCAGGGAAGTGCTTGCAATGAGTTCCAAACCCCAGCATCCTTGTTAGAAGAGGCAAGGCAGGAGTCCCGTGCATGCAATCCCAGCGTTCAGGAAGCACACTGAAGGATGCTGGAGCCTTGCTGGCCAGCCAACTTAGTCAGTGCATGAAATCCATGTGTAGAGGGAGCTTGTCTCAAAAAAATAAAGAAAAAGGTTGAGAAAGATAGTCAGCATTGACCTATGACCTGCGTGAACACACATACATTCTACACATGAATGTGTGCATGCACATATAAATATTACCCTCATATTCTGGCAAACAAACCCTTTGTTATACTAAGACTCGCCACTAAGCTGACCCCCAAGGCTGAGTTGTGTCTGCCTTCTTAAGCCTTCATTTTGGCTTATGTGTTAGATTTGCCTTTGTGGTCCTAAGGAGTAATTCAGCAAGGAGGCCTTCATTTTCCTCAATGGAAACATGTAAATAGCAACCCAGGACAGATCCGGAGAATGGCTTCTGAGTCTCTAGAGATTAACAAAGTTATCAAGAGAGAGTACTTGACCTTTGCCCTCCCTGGCCTGAGAAGATAGGCAGGGTCAGAAAACGGCTTTCCTGCCTCATTCTGCTCTCTGCAGGTAAATTCGGAAATGAAAACGGTATGGATACTTCCTTCTTCTTGCTCCACCCGGTGCTCTGTTCCCTTTTCTGCATATTACTGAACCCAAAGTCGAAAGTCTAGACAAATCCTTCCCTTGAACTTACACAGAGCCTTACTGTAGTCTGTTATAATATCCTGCGTTAGTCCTTACAGCCAGAGAAGAGCCTTGGGACAGAACCCAGGAATCTTGAATACCACCGTCATTTAATCTCTAGAGTTGCCCCCATCAAAGGGAAGGGCCGTAGATAGTTTATACTGGTCAATGACTTCTCTGTAATCATATTTTAGGGGGGGAAATGGATATATGTGTGTATGTATCTATTCAAACACGTTTTATCCTGATTGTTTTGAGGTCGTGACTGATAATTTTCACCCCCTTCTTCTATAGATCCGCTCTTAGACTCCAGGTCATGGCACAAGGCAGTCTGGGTAATGCCCAGAACTTCGGGGATCTTGTTATTCTTCTAGAATGATCGCAAGTTAGAACTGTGCCCACGCATTTAGAGTGATCCTATGTTTTCTATTGACACTGCTCAGCTACCAATGGGAAGCAAAACCAAATCAAACCCTCGGGTTATAGATAAAAGCAACAGAATATTAAAAAGGCGGTTGTGTTAAACATGATACTGTTTTCAAGGCCCCAAACAGGGTGCTCATTTCATGATTTGGTGACGATTTCTGCATCATCTGGATTTCTCAAACAATGTCATAGTGCCAGTGCTTAGCGCAAAACCATAAACACCCTAGAAAAGATAGAAGGTAGACATACCTTTCACGCAAGCAGACGTTCCCACGCCAGAACACACGGGGCACACATTTTAATAACAGTTCAGCTTTTCTTTCCATTTGTCCTTCTAGGCCCTCCGGTCTGGAAGGCAGAAAAAGTAAGGATGGAGGGAAGAGGCTTCTAATACAACCGCTTTCCAGGCCCTTCTAAGCCAGCATTGTTTTTGGCAGTGCATGGGGGTACTTAGGTAGAGCTCCAGCGAGCGAGAAACGTGAGAAGGAGAATTGCAAAGCAATAGAGAAATGAGGCCAAAGGAATCTTTCCCTCTGGTGTGGGTTTCCCACCCTAATTGGTAAGCAACCCAAACCACCCGAGTGCGAGCGTGGTGTGCCGGGCAGATGGATCTGCAGCGCTGCTTTGCCTGCCTGACATCTGCGGGGTTCTGGCACACAGGTGTTTCAGCTTTAGTCAGCCAGGAAACAGCTTTTTCCCTTTCTTTTCCAAGGGAGGGAGTTTTGGGGAGGTGGGAACACCCACGATTGTTTCTCGGAATGAGAAGGAGGCAAGGGTTGGGGGGAAGGGAGCACACAGCCCACCCACTGCTTATAGATTCCTTGCTCTCCTGCAGGTCAGCCTTATTCTGCAAGGTGTAAATCACAGGGCAGATGCGTGAGCTGGGACGTTTTCCAGATGCACGTCACACAAAGACCCATGTGTTCTCATTGTGTGGAAAGAGCAGACCATTGGAGCAGGTTCTGGGACACCAGACCTGTGGGGACATGCCATCCTGTCTTCATCTTCCGCTCGGCGGAGACTGACATTGGGAATGTGGTGGGAGAACCTGAAAGCCAGGGCAGAGGACAGTTAAGAAAAGCCCGTGTTTCTCTGTGGAGCCAGCAGACCGCAGGAAGCCCTGTGCCTGCCACAGCCCGCCAGATGTGCTTGCAAGAAGCCGACCCACCAAAGTCAACAGCAAGCAGCTTGAAATGGGCCAACACTGCAGCAGAAGCCTCCTGGGTCCTGCTCCCCCAGCAGCTGGCCCAAGTGCCAAGTGGCAGCAAATGTTCCAAGTGGCCATTCCTGTTCTTTCTGTAGTTGGCGCAGGCTCTCTGTGGCCTGGGTGGTGGACCTGTTGGACCTATGTAACTTTTTACCCTTCCTCCTTCGCTTGTTTGAACTGAATTTTCTGGACATGATCTGACAGGAAACTGTTGTGAGCGGAACCCAGGCCCTTCCTTTCGCATCTTATGCAAGAACTCTGCTATTGACCTACGCCCCAATCCTTAGTGCTCTTCCTTCTTTCCCTTTTCAAAGATTTGTCCTCTTCATATGTATGTGTGTGTGTGTAGTGCACACACATGTGTTCGTGTTCACATGTGTGTAATATACAGGCACAGGTGTGCACATGCTTGTAGATGCTCATGACCCGTGACTGGGAACTCCTTCCATCTCTCTCCCACTTATTCTTTTGGGACAGGGCCCTCTCAGTCGAAACCAGAGCTCATGTGAGACACCAGTCCCTGCAGCTAACTTGCTCCGGGGATCTCTGTCTTTGCCTCCCAAGGCTGTAACACAGGAAGTTCGTGTCATTCACCAAACACATGAGTTTTCAGAATCCAAACTCTGGTCTCTTCTGTTTCTGTGGCAGGTGCTCTAACCTCTGACCCATCTCTCCAGCCCACGTTTCTGGGAAGTACATCATATACTGGGCGGTAACTTTAAATTTCACACCCTTCGGAGGCCGTTTGGTTATTTCTTGTCCCTGACTGAAATGCATATCACATCTGGAAACCTTAAGGAAAGGCTTCTTCATAGGCAACTTGACTTTCTACTTCTGTTAGTTTCTCTGTTTTATTTGAGTCCTTTGCTCCTTCAGTTGTAACAGCATCAGTATTTTTCCAGATTCTCCTATTGAGCTTGCAGAATTTTCTAGGACAGGGCCATTTTTTCTTTACAGTTGCCATTCTAGAATTTGTTTGAACTCTTCGCTTTAGTTTTTACTTGATGAGGGAGTAAGCAGCCCTTCAGTGACTGCTAGCAATATGTAAGCTCGCATTTGTGTTCCTTGTCTTATTTTTAGGCTAAAATCACGGTATGACTCTTTCTTCCCTTGAGTCAGTATAGCCTGCCATTTGGTGTCTGGGACAAGTCATCTCAATCCGTTTCAGGAAGCTAGCATATAAAACACAATTAATTAGTGACATTGAGAACAGAAAGCACAGACAAACAGGACAGGAAATGGACTCAGGATTCTATGGAGGATATTGCCCTCAGCACCAATGACTCCAGAAATAACCAATAATAACATTGTGAGTTGTGGAAATTCCATTCTCCGGAATGCAGTTGAGGTCATAATTCAACTAGAAATTATCTTGGTTTTCCTGGCTTATTTTCCCACCCTCTTTGCAATTCTGTTTTCTAGTCTCCCTCAAAAACCACCAAATAAACCCCAGGCATTTAACTCTATTAAGAAAAATAAATGTTTTATCCACCTGTTAATAGGACTCCAATGCTAGATTAGTGGAGGCCTGGATGTGCTTTATCCCACCCAGCAATAAATGGCACAGGAAAAATGTGTTAAAATCGAACTGCTTTTTTTGTGCTTTAAGAAAATTTAACCTGATACCTTTTAAAACTTTTATCCTTTTCCTCAAAGGAAAGGAATATTTTTTTTCTAAGTAAAACAAATTGCACCACCTGGAACCAAATTAGAAACTTGCTTTAGTAAGGAATGCTTTCAGCCTTCGCTGAAGTCTAGATGGCAGGACACAGTAGCTACTACATGCAAAGTCACAGGGGAAGGAACTGACCATTGAACAAGTGCACCTAAACCAGAGGAGGTCGTTTTTCAATGTGATGATCTTTTTTTTTTGTTTGTTTGTTTTTTTGTTTTTCGAGACAAAGTTTCTCTGTGGCTTTGGAGCCTGTCCTGGAACTAGCTCTTGTAGACCAGGCTGTGTGATGATCTTTCTAATGCTCAAAAACCAGTTTAAAACTGCAGGGAACCCATCCCTCCCCCAGACTCACCTATCCTCCTGCAACCTCAGTAGAACCTGGAATCAGAGCCTGCTACAATACAGAGAGGACCAAGAGCTACAAGCCCTATCCTGCCCTCAAACTTGCCTATCTTCCTGCAAACTCGACGAAACTCTGAAACACAGCTTGCTACAATGCACAGAGGACCAAGAGGTGAGTGAGCAGCCACCCAGCATGACACCCCACTCTCTAGGCACTCCAAAGTGGGGCACCTCCCTCACCTGTCTGGGCTTCTGTAGCCAGGCAGGAGAGTTTCCTGCAGAGAGGGCCAAGAGAGAGGACCAAGAAAGGAACTCTAAAGCACAAACTGCGACTGCAGAGTGGACCAAGACAGTGAACCAGGAGAGCAGATCAAGAAAGCAGACTGAGATAGACCTCAGTGGCTCCCTGAGACATAGACATTGACAGCACAGAGCAGACCAAGAACAATTCCCAAGACTCAGACAGCCACGGCAAGGATTGACCCACCAGGCAAAGACACTGCAGGCACCAATTGTGAGAAGAGGTGGGTTGGTGCCAAATGCAAGAATTCATCCAACAACCTAAAAAGCAACATGGTAACACCAGAACCCAGTGGTCACACAACAGGAAGACTCAATCATCCTAACCCAGAAGAAGCAGAAGAAAACAATTTTAGGCATAACTTTATGAAGATGATGGAGACTTTTAAAGAGGAAATAAAAAACTCCCTTAAAGAAATGGAGAAAAAGACAGACAAATAAATGGAAGAAATTAATAAATCCCTCAAAGAAACCCAAGAAGACCAAAAATGATCAAACAGGTGAAGCAAACAGTTCAAGACTTGAAGACGGAAACAGAGGGAATAAGGAAAACACAAACAGAGGAAATCATGGATATGGAAAATCTGGATAAATGAACAGAAACTATAGGTTTAAGTATAACATACAGAATACAAGAGATGGAAGAGAGAATCTCAGATGCTGAAGATACTAAGAAGAAATTGATTCATTGGTCAAAGAAAACATTAAATCCAACAATTCTTAACACAAAACATCCAGGAAATCTGGGACACCATGAAAAGACCAAACCTAAGAATAATAGGGACAGAAGAAGACGAAGCACTCTAGCTCAAAGGAATAGAAAATATATTCAACAAAATCATAGAAGAAAACTTTCCCAACCTAAAGAAGGCTATCCCTATGAAGGTACAAAAAGCTTACAGAACAGCAAATAGACTGGACAAAAAATAACCATAGAGAATAAAGAAAGAATAATAAGAGCTGCAAAGGAAAAAGGTCAAGTAACATATAAAGGTAGACTTAACTGAATTACACCCAACTTCTATATGGAAACCATGAAAGTGAGAAGGTCTTGGGCAGATGTGCTGTAGACACTAGAAGACCAAGGACGCAAGCCCAGACTACTATATCCAGCAGAGCTTTCAATCATCATAGATAGAGAAAACAAGATATTCCACGACAAAATATTAAACAATACCCATCCACAAACCCAACCTTACAGAAATTACTTGAGGGAAAACCCCAACCCAAGGAAGCTAACTACACCCACAAAAACACAGGCAACAGATAACCTCCCACCAGCAAAACTCAAAGAAGAGAAACGCACAAATACTACAACCAAAAAATAACCAGAATTAACAACCACTGGTCTTAATGTCCCTTAATATTAATGGACTCAATTCACCTATAAAAAGACACAGGCTAAGAAAATGGATATGAAAACAGGATCCAGACTTCTATTGTATACAAGAAATACATCTTAACCTCAAAGACAGATATTACTACAGTGAAGTGTTGGGAAAAGGCTTTACAATAAAATGGACCTAAGAAACAAGCAGGTATAAATATCCTAATATCTAACAAAATAGATTTCAAACTAAAATCAATCAGAAGAGATGGAGAAGAATACTTTATACTCATATCAGGAACAATCCATCAAGATGAAGTCTCAATCCTGAACATTTATGCCCCTAATACAAGAGCATCCACATATGTAAAAGAAACATTACTAAAGCTTAAATCACACATCAAACCCCACACACTAATAGTAGGATATTCTTGCCAATGGACAGGCCAACCAGACAGAAACTTAACAGAGAAATAAGAGAACTAATAGATGTCATGACTCAAATGGACTTAACAGACATCTATAAAACATTCCACCCCAACACAAAAGAATATACCTTCTTCTCAGCACCTCATGGAATTTTCTCTAAAATTGACCACATACTCAGTAACAAAGCAAACCTTCCACAGATACAAAAAAAAACCTGGAGTAACCCCCTGTATCTTATCAATCACCATGGTTTAAAGTTAGAATTTAACAACAACATTATTCTCGGAAGGTCTACAACTCAGGAAATTTAACAGTAAACTATTGACCCACCACTGGGTCAAGAAGAAAAAGAAAGAAATAAAGACTTTCTAGAATTCATGAAAATGAAGGCACAATGTACCTAACAGCTATGGGACACTATGAAAGCAGTGCTAAGAGCAAAGTTCATAGCACTAAGTGCCCACATAAAGAAAGTGGAGAAAAGTTCCACACTAGTGACTTAACAGCACACCTGAAAGCTCTAAACAAAAGAAACAGGCATCCCCAGGAGGAGTATAAGACAGGAAATAATCAAATTGAGGGCTGAAATAAATAAAATAGAAACAAAGAAAACAATACAAAGACTCAATGAGAAACAGTGCTGGTTCTTTGAGAAAATCAACAAGATAGACAAACCTTTATCCAAACTAATCAAAAAGCAGGGAGAGAACACACCCAAATTAAACAAAATCAGAAATGAAAGGGGGACATGACAACAGGACACTGAGGAAATTCAGAGAATCATTAGGTCATACTACAAAAACCTGTACTCCACAAAATTGGAAACGCAAAAGAAATGGGCAATTTTCTGAATAGATACCATATACCAAAATTAAATCAAGACCAGGCAAACAATTTAAATAGACCTATAAAGTATAAGGAAATATAAGCTGTCATCAAAAGCCTCCCAAGCAAAAAAAAAAAAAAAAAAAAAAGCCCAGGATCTGAACTTCCAAAAAGAGCTAATATCTATACTCCTCCAAGTGTTCCACATAATAGAAACAGAAGGAACATTCCCAAACTCTTTTTATGAGGCTACAGTTACCCTGATACTAAAACCATACAAAGACTCAACCAAGAAAGAGAATTACAGACTAATCTCACTCATGAACATATATGCAAAAATACTCAGTAAAATACTGGCAAACCGAATCCAAGAACACATCACAAAAATCATCCACCATGATCAAGCTGGCTTCATCTCAGAGATGCAGGAATGGTTCAACATACAAAAATCTATCAATGTAATCCATTATATAAATAAACAGAAAGAAAAAAACCATATGATCATCTCATTAATGCTGAAAAAACATTCTACAAAATCCAACACCCCTTCATGATTAAAGTCTTGGAGAGATCAGAAATACAAGGAACATATCTAAACATAATACAAGCAATATACAACAAGACAACAGCTAACATCAAATTAAATGGAGAGAAATTCAATGAGATTCCACTAAAATCAGGAACAAGACAAGGCTGTCTATTCTCTCCATATCTCTTTAACATAGTTCTTGAAGTTTTAGCAGTAGCAATAAGATAACATAAAAAGATCAAGTGATGCAAATTGGAAATGAAAAAGTCAAACTTTTGTTATTTGCAGATGATATTATAGTGTACATAAGTGACCCCAAAAACTCTACCAGAGAACTCCTACAGCTGATAAATACCTTCAGTAATGTGGTAAGATGCAGGATCAACCCCAAAAAATCAGTAGCACTCCTATATACAAGTGATAAAGAAGCCCAGAAAGAAATCAGAGAAACATCACTTTTCACAATAGCCACAAATAATATAAAATATCTTGAGGTAACAGTAACCAAAGAAGTGAAAGGCCTATTTGAAAGAACTTTAAGTCTTTGAAGAAAGAACCTGGAGAAGATACTAGAAAATGGAAAGATCTCCCATGTTCTTGGATAGATAGGATCAACATAATAAAAATGGCATTCTGATCAAAAGCAATATATGGATTCAATGCAATTACCACCAAAATCTTAACACAATTCTTTACAAATCTTGAAGAACAGTAATCAACTTCATATGAAAACAAAAAAAACCCAGAATAGCCAAAACCACCATGTACAATAAAGAAACTTCTGGAGGCATCACCATCTCTGACATCAAGCTCTATTACAGAGCCACAGTAATGAAAAAAGCTTGGTATTGGTGTAAAAACAGAGAGGTTGACCAATGTAATTGAATTGAAGACCAGGATATTAATCCACACACCTATGTGATGGAGGAGAGTTATCTGTCTATGTTACTTTCATTGGTTAATTAATAAAGAAAACTGCCTTGGCCCTTTAAGAGACAGAAAATTAGGTAGGTGGAGTAGACAGAACAGAATTCTGGGAAAGAGAGGGGAGACGCTTCAGGCAGTCTCCATGCTTCTCTCCGAGATGGACGCAGGTTAAGATCTCTCCTGGTAAGCCACACCTCGTGGTGCTACACAGATTACTAAATATGGGTTAAAGGAAGATGTGAAAATTAGACAATAAGAGGCTGAAACTATGGGCCAGGCAGTATTTAAATGAATACAGTTTCCGTGTAATTATTTTGGGTAAAGCTAACCGGGTGGCGGGACACAGCCCGCAGCGTTCCTTCTACACCTATGAACACCTGATTTTTGACAAAAGGAGCTAAAATTATACAATAAAAAAAAGCATCTTCAACAAATGGTGTTGGCATAACTGGATATCAACATGTAGAAGAATGAAGTTAGATCCATATCTATTACCATGCACAAAACTCAAGTCTAAATAGATTGAAGACCTCAATATAAATCTGACCAGACTGAACCTGATAGAAGAGAAAGTTGCAAGTACCCTTCAATGCATGGGCACAGGAGACCACTACCTAAATAAAACCCCAGTAGCATAGACACTGAGAGAAACAATAAATAAATGGGACCTCCTGAAACTGAGAAGCTTCTGTAAAGCAAAGGACAGAGTCAGTAAGACAAAAAGGCAGCCTACTGAATTGGAAAAAATAAAAGATCTTCACCAACCCTACATTAGACAAAGGACCAATCTTCAAAATATATAAAGAACTCAAGAAATTAGACATCACAATTCCAAATAACCCAATTAAAATATGAGGTAGAGAACTAAACAGAGAATTCTCAACAGAAGAATCTCAAATGCCCAAAAGATGCTTAAAGAAATGCTCAACATCCTTAGCCATCAGGGAAATGCAAATCAAAACAATTCTTGAGATACCATTTTACATCTGCCAAAGTGGGTAAGATCAAAAACACCAATGACAGCTTATGCTGGAGAGGACGTGGAATAAGGGGAGCCCTTATCCATTGCTGGTGGGAATGCAAACTTATACAATCACTTTGGAAATCAGTGTAGCAGTTTCTCAGAAAATTGGGAATCAACCTACCTCGGGATTCAGCAATACCACTCTTGGACATGTTGTATGGAGAGGGTTCCTTGTTTATCCCTGCTACCCAGCTAGCTTACATCCAAAATAACCACACAGAAACTGTATTCATTAAAGCACTGCTTGGCCCATTAGCTCTAGTTTCTTATTGGCTAATCCTTACATCTTAATTTAACCCATCTGTGTAATGCCATGTGACTGTGGCTTACTGGCAAGATTCTAACCAGCATCCACCTCAGGCAGAAGATCCATGGCATCTCTCACTTTGCCCTTTTTCCCAGCATCCAGTTCTGTCTTCTCCGCCTACCTAAGTTCTTCCCTATCAGACCCAAAGCAGTTTTTTTATTCATTAACCAATGAAAGCAACACATGAACAGAAGAACCTACTACACATGGACATATACTCAAAAGATGCTCAATCGTACTACAAAGGCATTTGTTCAGCTATGTTCTTAGCAGCATTATTTGTAATAGCCAGAACCTGGAAAAACACAGATGCTCTCCAACTGAAGAATGGATAAAGAAAATGTAGCACAATTACACATTAGAGTACTACTCAGATGTAAAAAACAACGACATTTTGAAATTTACATGGATGGAACTAGAAAACATCATTTTGAGTGAGGTAACCCAGATTCTAAAAGATGAATATGGTATGTATACACTCATAAGTGGATACTAGCTGTAAACGTGGTCCTGGAGAAGCTAAGTAACAAGTCTGGAAAGTCACAATAGACAAAATTGCCTGACAAAATTGGGAACATGGGTGTGGGAAGACAAGGGAGGGAGAAAGGGGAAGATGAGAGGAGAAGGGGAGGGGAAGGAAAATGGGGGAACTGGATAGTCAAGATGGAGGAAGAACAGATGTGAGAGCAAGGAAAAAGATATCTTGATTGAGGGAGCCATTATGGGGCCAGCAAGAAACCTGGCTATAGAGAAATTCCCAGGAATCCACAAGGATGATCCCGGCTAAGTAATAGAGGAGAGGGGGCCTGAACTGGCCTTGCCCTGTAGTCAGACTGATGAATATCTTAAATATCACCATAGAACCTTCATCCAGCAATTTATGGAAACAGGCAGCGACCCATATCAGAGCACTGGACTGAGCCCCCAAAGTCCAGTTGAAAAGTGGGAGGAGTGAGGCTATGAGCAAAGAGGTCAAGACCATGATGGGAACACCCACTGAAACAGTCTACCTGAGCTAATGGGAGCTCACCAACTCCAGCCAGACAAGGAAGGAACAAGCATAGGATCAGACTAGTCCTTTTGTATCCTAGATATAGTAAGGAGGGCCTTAGACCTTCCCGAAAGCAATATACCTTACTCTCTCTGAGGAGTGGATGGGGGTGGGGTGGGAGGGTAAGTAGAGGGGATGGGAGGAGGGGAAAGAGTGGGAACTGGGATTGGTATGTATAATGAAAAAAGATTTTCTGTTTAAAAAATAAAAATACTTTTTAAAAACTACAGGGAAATTCTGAAATATTTTCCTGTTTGAAATCAATGGAGAAGTTCAACAGAAATACTCTCTATAAAGGTAAAAATATTGTCTGGATTTATTTAATAGAACCTAATATTCTTTAGATAGTATATGGGACATTTTTTCATGAATTGGTGCCTTCAGGTCCTTCAGGTCACCACCTCTGCCATCATTTGCAGTTTGAAATGCACTGGAATGTACATTTCTGCATTTGTGAGTTTGTTTTCACAATATCAACAATATAAAGTGACTTACCGTGATATTCATAACAGGTTGCAATTTTTAGTTTTGCTCAAGGATCTATTTCAGAAAGATTTCAGAATTAAAGGCTGAAGTCAGGAATTTACTTTGCTGCCAATGAAAAGTGACCTTGAGTTATCTATGAAATCATTTAAAGTTTGTTTCTTTGTTTGTAGAGCCAGAGTCATAATACATGCCTTCCAAGGTTAGTGTGAGGCTGAGTAAAGAGACACAAGAAAAAAAGGCTTAGCATGGTGATGTGTTTGGGGGAAACAGTCAAAAACTATAAAGACAGAACAAGCAAGGAAGTGCTCAATCTGTAAGACTTGCATCTACCTTTGGTCAGTAAGTTCCTGAGTGAGCAAACACCACAAACTGGCTCAGTAGCAGCAGTGTACCGCAGACTCGGAGCTCAGCAGTTTTCTGTTTCATGTATAGACTAACTGTCAAGCATAGAAAATCTTTTCATGTATAGACTAACTGTCATGCATAGAAGATCTTTTCATGTATAGACTGTCATACATACAAGATCTTTTCATGTATAGACTAACTGTCATGCATAGACGATCTGTTCATGTATAGACTGTCATACATAGAAGATCTGTTCATGTATAGACTGTCATACATACAAGATCTTTTCATGTATAGACTAACTGTCATGCATAGAAGATCTTTTCATGTATAGACTGTCATACATAGAAGATCTGTTCATGTATAGACTAACTGTCATACATACAAGATCTTTTCATGTATGGACTAACTGTCATACATAGAAGATCTTTTCATGTATAGACTAACTGTCATACATAGAAGATCTTTTCCATGTGGAACATTGCCACAAAAATCTGGGCATCATACCTCATACCCATAACTCCATTACTTGAGAGGTGATAGTAGGAGGATCAGGAATTTATGGTTACCCACAGTTATACAATGAGTTTTAGGACAGCCTGGATTATAAAAGAGTTTGTCTCAAAACAGAAAAATGTGTCTCAGAGAGTGTTAAAAATCTATGGCTGAGAAAACACAAAGAGGCCTAGAGAAGGGATGGATCTCCACTCGTAGGTAGAAAGAAGGGCAATCCTACAGCGTAGTAACTAATTTGTGGAGTCATGGTTTTGGTTTTTTGTTTGTTTGTTTGTTTGTTTGTTTTTGTTTTTCGAGAAAGGGTTTCTCTGTAGCTTTGGAAAGAGTCATGTTTTAAATACACCCCCTCGGTGCCATTTAACAATATGAAATAATTTTTAAGATGATTCCATAAACTACTTCAACCAAGACAAAACAGAGAGTATAAAGTATCAGTGGCAAGGACAAGGGGCATCCCTTTTGGGCACATGGCTCATAGAAGAAACAGGAACTTTCTCTAGGAGCCAATTTCGTAGACTCTGATGCCCATGTGTCATTCTAAACATGAAAATTCTGGCACTTCAACAACTTTTGGCATGTTTATCATCAAAACAACAGATATCTGATTATGAATAGACCTATATTATCTTTTCAAGTAGCTATACTGGTAACTATTCATACCCAGTAAACAGGTCAAAGAATAAGAGTGAGCCCAAGTGGGCATAATGCTTACTACTGACTGAAAACCTACCAAGAGCTACAGTTACCCAGATCTGCCTCTGGGTACATCTACGAGAGATTACCTGATTAGGTTAGCTTCTCAACACGCCTGTGAAGGACCATGTCGATTACATACATACACCTTAAGTGTGGATGGTACACTTCTGTGGACTTGGGTTCTTGACTATATAACAGGAAAACAGTGTCTGAGTAAACGGTTCCTCACTTTCCTCTTCATAGCTGCGGATACAACAGGACCAGCTGCTTCAAACTCTTGTCACGTTGATGTTTCAGTCATGATGGACTCTATTCTAAAACCATCCACTAAAACAATCTCTTCCTTACTTAAGTACCCCTTTGGGGTATCTCATGACATCAGCAGGAAGAGTCACTGAAACATAAAAACTGTCCGGAGCGGTATGGCTGCTATGATAAACCTGACCCTCATGCTTCTTAGGCCTTTGCGATTGGCTCGAGGGAGGGATGTTGAATTTAGAACTTTGGGACAGAAAAGCCCTTAAATGCCACATTGATGAGCCATTGCATGGTCTTAGGAAAGATGATGCTGAGAGAGACACAGACAGTGGAGGCTCAACTTTCAAAGGGGGACAAGAATTCCACTATGAACTGGGATAGAGACGTTTCAGGTTATATTGCAGCAAATAGTCTGTCTGCCTTCTTCCCATGTCTCAAGAGTTTATATAAGGCTAAATTTCAAA
Source organism: Arvicola amphibius (assembly GCF_903992535.2). NCBI lineage: Eukaryota > Metazoa > Chordata > Mammalia > Rodentia > Cricetidae > Arvicola > Arvicola amphibius. The sequence continues at coordinate 18,943,615 of NC_052061.1, forward strand.
GTGGCAGACTGATTTTTCTGGTAGAAGAAGTTTCAAGACATGAGAATGTTCGGCCATGACTCGGCTACTGCTTACTGTTCCTTTTCAGGCCTACAGCGAAAAAGAGTTGAGTAGAATGAAAATGTGGTCTGGCGAAGAAGGCTGAATGAAGAGAGAACAAGAAGAGTAAAGATGACAAGCCATATGAAAATGCTGAAGATATTGGTGCCATTAAAGATAAACTTTTCTTCTCTGCACCTAGGACAACAGGGAAAAAGTACCCTGAGGTCAAGACCCCGCCCATCAAAGCCTCAAACGTGTAAAAATGCAAAATCATTTCAAAGGAGAGAACCTAAACCCAGAATGTTGAAAGAGTCCTCTGCTCCTAGAAAGCAACTATTGGGGAAATGTTTCCCCAGGATCACTGTGGTCCATGGATCTGTCATCAAAACCTAGTAGCACCATCCAAATGGCATTGGTTTTAAAGGCAAGAAAGATGAAGAGATGAGGGGTCAGAGAGACTCGCACCACAATTCCAGAGAACCACTGAGGTCAGGCAGAGTGTTGCAAGAATTGAGTTCCTGCAAGAAGACCCTGAGAGGACATTTAGGGAAGCTATTAACATCAAGTTCAAGTTTCCAAGGAGACCCCAGGATGCTGGAGATGCCAGAATGACAGGATGTCTTCCAAGGAAAGCAGCATGCGTGAAGGAGAGACTGTGTAAGAGAGAGGCTACATGTCACAGGTCATGGAGCTGGAAGCGTGGGGTTATTTATCTCTTCAGTGCCCAGATAATTTCAATATGAGTCTCAAACAATGAGTGACAGACATGGAGCTGGAGGATTAGCTATTTGACTGGATGTGTTTCAGATTTTCTGTTTGTTTATTTTTGCTATGCCTCATTCCTCTCTTTGGGAATGGGAATAATCACTCTGTCCCACTGTGTGTTGGAAGCATATGATTTATTGATTTTTATAAAGGGTCATCATTAAGTGATTGTGTTGAGTTTTGAAAGATAACTTTGAACATTTAGTATTGGAACTATTTAAGACTAAACAAATTCCACAAACTCAGAAGCTAATACACAACAGACACTTGTTTCTTATAGTTCTAGAGGTCAGTGGACCAAAGAGCCAGGCTCCAGAGATTTGGTATCTCTAGAATCTGCTTTGTGGTTCATAGATGACATATCCACCAATGTTGCCATCAAGTAGTGGATGGGAAAGCAACTCACTACATCTTATTTAAAAGGTCATTAATCCAACTCAAGGGTTCTGCCCTCACAAGGTGTAGCCCCACCTCTAAATATCAGCACTTTGGTCATCAGGTCTCAACATGGGGAGGAGCACAGAAATACTCACACTGAAGAGAGATAGCAATCAGTTTGCCAGGAAAACGGTATTCTCAAGAGAGGCACTTATATTTCTGTCTTTGGCTACCAGAACCTAGAAACATGTTGCAAGTTTTATTTTAAAACAACTTAAACAATTATCTTCAAAAATGGGAAATTTCCTTTAAAATTTCATGCCGAGAGAAGAATTTTTTTCAGCCCTTGCATTTTCATTGATTTCTTACTCAGAGAAATGAGATGATAACTAAAGATTTACAAAAAAACATAAAAGAAGGAACAGAAACGACTGCCATCACAGCTGAATTGGATGGGAAGAAACCTGGAAAATCATGTAGTTTGATTTTGTGGTTTAACCTCTCAGGAAATCTTTACCTTGAAAGTGAGCCTTCCAAAGTCACTTTCAAAGTTGGTGCAATATCTAAGACTAGAATTCCAGAGTCTGGACTGTTCAGTTCAGCTCAGTACCCTGCTGGCATGTGTCCCATCTACCTGGGAACCTGCCATTGCTTCCTTATTTACCAGACAGCGTTTGGTTTTCATTACCTGACTCGAACATGGTCAAGAAGGGTGGGTGTGATACCAGACCGTTTGCTCAGTCTCCCCCACTTTTCAAATTAACGAGGACGCAAGCACCTTGACGGCTTTGCCATCCTTGGTTACTGTTGTCATGTTTACAAGAATGTCTGTTTGGTTATTTGGTTGTTCTTGACTGGATAATTTCTATTTCCTCATAGCTTTGAGTTAGTTTTTACCAGTCTCTATGCTTTTGGTAACCAGAATACGGATGTCAACACTGACTTATAGTTGAAGAACTGACAAGATCAAACCCAGTAAAATTGCATATATGATAATTCTGCTTTCCTTGAAGAGCATATTAGCATTTGTGTGAGCATCTGCTTTGTTCTTGCTATTATGTGACATCTGAGTCCTTGAGCACGGCTTAGAACTAGGCTACTAAAGAGAATGTGTGCCTCTGAAATACTCTTCAAGACCTTGTGTGTTGTGTTGATAGGCACAGCTGACCCCCAAGGCTTACCTTCTTGCCTCATGGGCTTTCTAGTGTCCTGGGGCGGGGGAAGGTTATTCCTCATTAAGCACCTCCTCTCCCTTGGCATGTTACTAGTATCCCGTCACTGTTACATGGTCCTACTTCTCCTTCCTCTGGACCTCCTCTTTCTGATCTAAATTCTCCAATGGTTCTACTTCTCTGCTTTTGCTGTTTTTGCCAAGGCATCCAACAAAGAACCCAAGACTAGGCTGCAATTCTCCTGTGTGAAGACATCTTCTAAACAGTAGGAGCCCCTGGAATGGTTCTTTACTACTTTCTAGTTTATCTTAAGGATCTCTTTCTCGTTAGCTAATCTCAGTCACCATTTGGGAGATTGAGCAACACGTGGCTAATAAAATAAACACGAATTTATTACCTGCTATATCCTACCCACTCAGCTTGCAGTCTAGTTTAATCCTGAGGACAAGGATTTTTAAAGTTGGTTATGTTAGCTCCTTTTATAGATAGAAAGCATCAAAAAGTATCTAAAGCTTAGTAACCAAGTTCTTGTGAATATTAGTAACCATTAATATTTTAGATATTAACAAAAGGTTTATGTGATATGAAAAGAAGTCAAAATATGGCCTCTTGGATGATTAGGAAGAAGAGAAGGCATTCAGTACTCTTATCCGCCTTTGCAATTTGTGCCTCCTCACAAGGAAGCCAGAGAGCTTCATACCCAGGTCATGGTAGCAATGACTTTAGGAGGGTATTATGGATAACAACTGCACTCTGCAATGGCATGCCTGGGAAAACTAGTCAAAAGAAATGTGCACTGCAAAAGCTTAAAAAACAATGGTAAATCTGAATTTACATATGGCTAGCTCAATTAAAATGTCTAATAATAGCATGTATTGTGACACAGTACCTGGCAGAAGAAACTTAAGGCAGGTAAGATTTAGTTAGGCTCATGGTTTTAGAGGGTGTCAATTTCTTATGGTAGTAAAGACATAGCTACAGAAATGGTTCCCAGCTCCACCCATGGTAACAGGATCCTGCTCCATCCATGGAGGCAGGATTCCTGAGGTGGAATCGCTCTTCAAATATCAGCCAATCAAGAAGTAGGAAGCCTGACTGGAAGTAAGGCTGGATTGTAACCCTCCAAGACAAGCCCACAGTGATCTATGGAACTAGGGAACTCTTAGAGATCCTTCACCTATAAACCAAAATAAATGCTTGAATAAATATATCACTTAACAAATGCATAAATAAATATATCACTTAACATAGTTCTAAGGCTGCTTTATTCTTTTTTTGTTTTGTTTTGTTTTGTTTTTTTGTTTTTCGAGACAGGGTTTCCCTGTGGTTTCTAGAGCCTGTCCTGGAACTAGCTCTTGTAGACCAGGCTGGCCTCGAACTCAGAGATCCGCCTGCCTCAAAATTCACGTGTAATTTATTGTTACATCACTTCAGCCTCATGGAAGTAGGAATTGCAGCCCTGCCTTTAAAGAAAAGCATCTTCTAAAGCAAATGATTCAATGGAAGGCTTCCTGACAATCTCACTGCCATTTTCTTGTACTCATTCTTAAGATTGTATGTATGAAAACAATTTCTCCTCCTGTCAACTCACGGTTGTTAAAAGGCAGTGTAGGATCGAGTGCATCTCGGTGGGAGAGTGCTTGCCTAGAATGCACAGGACTTTGGATTCAATTTCCAGCATTTTAAAATTTTTAAGAATTAATTTGATATGTTTAAATAGTTGGACAACGACTCAGAATCAATGAATCACATGGCTAGCAGTTACTGAATATGGATGCTAATGCTTTTAATGGAATGGAGTCTTACTAACTAGCTAATGAAACGGAACATTTTAGTTCAGTGATTGACTATCGTGACATTACCCTTCCCTCCCTCCTTCCCGCTAGTCCATGTGGAATGAAAACCTCTACTAAAGGACAAAGATCTCCCTAATTTCCTCAGTCCAGGTGGGCTAAGACCATTCAGGACTGGCTGTGGGTGATAAACAAAATTATAAACCCCATGTTGGGCCTTTCAAGGCTCTGAATTAGCAGGATTCTCGTGGAGGGCCAGGGGCTGTGGGCTGTGTCTGGTTAATGCTGGGTGAAAACCAGCGTTAACTTGCCACCTCTGTGACTCTTTGTAGCCATCATTCAGAGGATCTGGGACTGGAAGTTTCCTTTTTTCCCTGGGTCCCTTTGTGAGCAGCATGAAGAGACCGGGCACCGTGCCTGGGCACATTATTTCACCAGCGTTAACTTCCCTGTGCTCATTCTCCAGGAAAAAAAAAAAAGAAAGCACTTTTCCCCTTTCACGGAGACCCAAGTTTTCTCTTCTCCTCTTTGTGATGTGGAAATAGATGGGAAGAGGTGAGTTTTACTGAGTCTTGTGGGAGAACTAGTGGAGAGGAGACGGGCAAGGGATAGATACTGTCTCCTGGTTCCCTAAAGAGCTGCTCCCTATGAACAGAGCAGTTGCTGCTATGAACTACAAAACCACATTGTTCCTTTCTTTCGTGATGAATGGAGTTGGTTACCCTTTCAGCGTAAGTGTGAAAACGGGCGAGAGAAAAGAACATATCCACATTCGGCAACTTTAAATAGAAGAGTCTGAGGAACGCTAGTATGCCGGCTATAAAATGATGCAAATTCATCAGTGAGAGGACGTGGTTTTAATTAGTCTCTGAACTATATTCTAAAAGGAAGTTCACCAAAGGAATAATACCACGGCAAACTGCATGTGCACAGTCTCCGCGTCAGGAAGAAATCCCAGCAGCCTCGTCACCTCTTTCAGGGCCCGGAGAACAGGGTGTTCAAGTGGCGAGTGTGCAGCAGGCGTGGCTGACAGTGCTGTTTCTGTAGCACTTTTGGAGACTGCCCTGGCACGTGGAGAGACAGGATGAGAATCCTGATACCAAACCCTATCTCTGTGTGGAATTTCTTAACAATTTAACAAGATGCAGGAGGATGCCCAGGGGGAAAGCATGCTTCGTTGCAGCGTTCATTCCATCAGTCATTCACACATCCATCCGTCCGTCCGTCCACTCATAGCCATGAGGGTGTTAGATGCTCCATCTGCTGTATCCTGATCTGGGGGACCACATGCTTGCTCTCCTCTACCGTTTAGCACAAATAATGAGATGGACAACAATCTGCGGGCTTGCAGGATGCTTTCTCTTTGAGTCTTTCTGATTGCTCTTGGTACGTCTGTAAGTGAGAATAAATTATTACACAGTTCTCACAGTCAGTGCAAGTGAGACGGCCAGAGAAAGGGTGGACAAAGCAGGTAGACAATAATTGGTCTCTTTGGCCTAATTTTCAAGATGTCATCACATTTTAATTTTAAAGGTCTATTGTTTTTATTTCATTTGTAGGTTTTTTTTTTTGTTTTTTTTTTTTTTTTGCCTCCAAGCATGTATGTGCACTGTGCGTGTGCCCGGTTCCTCAGGAGGTCAGAAGAGAGCATCGGATCCCCTAAAGCTATAGTTGGAGAAAGCTGCAAGCCACTGTTCACATGCTGGAAACTAAACCCAGCTCCTCTTTGAGAGCAGCAGTGCCTCTTAACTGCTGAGCTGTTACTCTAGCCCCTAAATGTGCCATCTCTTTCAGCCCAGCCACTATCCCAGGACCGAATTGTCAGTCCCTAGAGACCCCCTTGTAGAGTGCAGGTGACTGCTTGCCAGCTTGGGTGACAGTGCCTGGTGGTTCATTCATGGTTATAGAATTTGTAGGTAATTGATAAACTCATAATCTTGCAATATAAAAACTGGATAAATAGCACTCTAGTGTGCTTTAAACTATGTAGTTTCAATATTAGAAACATGAGTTTCATATTCTATTCTACTACTAAATTCCAAAATTAACCATAATCCAAGTTGTCCAGAATGCAGTCACAGTGGAAGTAGGATTTCCATGGCATATATGAGCATGAGTTTATTCTATTTAATTGTTTTCATGTGCTGCTGACTCTCATGCATGTTAGCCAAGTATGCTACCAATAAACTATATCTTTGACCTATAAATTATTGGATTTGAAGGAAAGACAGCAATGAGGGCTGGAGAGATGTCTCAGTGCTGAGAGCACTCAGTGCTCTTACAGAGGACCAGGCTCAGCTCCCAGAACCCACAAGGCAGATCACTACGGTCAACAACTCTAGTTCCAGAGGAGCCGACAACTTCTCCGCCTCTGAAGGCAGCAGGCATGCAAATGATATATAGATACATGCAGGCAGAACACCCACTTATACAAAATAAAGAAATATAAAAAGAAGACAAGAATGAGGTTTCCAGGGAAAACAGGTAACTGTTGTTTTAAGAGACCCAGGCCCCACAAAATCCCTGAACCATAGTGCTGCACAGACCCTGAACAGCTCGGCTCCAAACCCCAACCCAGCGAAAGAAGCACACTCTGAAATGTGACCAGAGCTCGGGGGAAAATGTGTCCCTGAGCCTAGAGCTGGAGAAAAGACCCCGGACCCTGAAACCAGGATCAAAAGAATTCACAATGCCCTTAGATCCAGGGCATACCAAAGATATTTGTCCTGGTCCAAAAATTAGGGTCAAAAGGGAAAAAAAAAAAAAAAAAAAAAAAAAAAAAAAAAAAAAAAAAAAAAAAAAAAAAAGAACCAAAGAAAGAGGTACAGTTTGACCCCAGAATGGAAGCCATCTCTACCCCCCCCCAAAACCAGCCAATCCCTGAGCAGAGAAATCTGACCAATCACTGAACACGTAGAGGCTTGGCCTTCCGCCTCAGGCAGTTACCAGCAGCTGGGAATTCCCTTCAGTCCTGGAAAGCCCCCTTACATCATAGGGAGCAGCCAATTCCAAGCCTGGAATTCCCTTCACCCCACTAGGGGGCAGCCAATCACAAGCCCAGAAACTTGGAATGGCCCAAGCCTCTCCCCTATATAAACCCCCTCTGTTATGAGCTCCCTGCCTGGCTCTCTTCTGCGCTGTTAGTGTTGCCGCTCTTCTTGTCATTGCTCGCAGTAAAGACTGGTTTTGCACAGAGTCGGTTTCCTGGTGGTGGTTCGGATTTCGGATTTCCGGCATAACAGTTTGGATGCGGGGCAGTGAATATTTGTGCATGCACATATACATGCACACAGTGTGTTTGAGGGTTCACATGAACGCATGTAGCAGTCGGAAGGTTCTTACCTTCCACCTTTAAGTGGGTTCTGCGGATGAAGATCAGGCCACTTGAACAGCACTTTAACCACGGAGCCATCCACCAGCCCCAAAGATACGTTTTTGAAATGAAGTTCTGTACACGTGAAGGGAAAGAGTATTTGGTGGTCGTAGGTGAAACCATGAGACCCCGTCAAAAGGCTTTCAAAGGATTTATTAGGATGTACTCAAGGTAAATAGCCACCCTGGGCCTCTGTTCCACTCAGGAGTGAATAGAACTGGCAGTCTGATCTTGGATCAGACAAGAAACACCGCCTCTGTCAGGCCGGATAGCCCATGGCAATGGATACCCACTACAGGTGGTAGTTGTGAAAAGGAACAGTGGCTTAACTGGTATCCAGCCTTTGGTTTGAGGTTTGAGAAGCCACTGGCAGCCATTTAAACCAATGGATTGTTGGTGAGCACAGATTTACTAATTTACAACATGAAGTGTTAATAGTGTTTACTTCACAGGGTCTTGTAAGGATCGAGTTGAGGCTACCCAGAGAGCTCCCAGCAGGGTCTAACATGTACTTGTTACTGAACTGGCATCAACTGTTATTAATATTATCATCAGTAGCATTGGCAGACAGGAACTGGGATGATAAATTTACTTTTATTTATGTGTATGTGTGTTTGTGTGGCTGCATGCCATGTGTGTGCAGGTGCCGACAGAAGACTGAAGTGGGCATTGGATTCCTGGAGCTGTAGCCCAGGTGATCGTAAGCTACCCAACATGAATGCCAGGAACACATAGGACCCAAACTCTAGTATTCGCGAAGGGCAGGGCGAGCCCTTAACTGCTAAAGCCATCACTCCAGCCCTAGAGAGTTTTGATTAAATATCCAGAATAAATCCTTAGAAATAAACACTTTCTGGCAAAATTAGGGTGAAAACCAGGAGGTAAAAGTCCCACTAACTAGGCTGATAATGTTTGTGACTCAAATGAGAAACACTGAGTAAGGTGTTCAGCAGAGCCATCGCTGTGTGAAACAAGTCACACAGTTTCTGTGGACAGGTCACAGCAGAGGAACAGGACCGCTGGTTAGACGGCAGTCAAGAGGTCACAGTGAGAATTAAAGTTTGCTGTGGGGAGCCAGGGAGCCAGACAGCACAGCCAGTCTTCAGTCAGAGAATGGAAACAGTTCATTTCTGACTAGTGAGCTTCGCAAGAAAAACATTCTGCACGGAAAGCAAAGAGCAGAGGCAGACCCGACCTCTTCCTGGCAAGCACACTCCGCAGCCATTCCCAGAAAACACCTAGGACACAGGAGACCTCCAATAACACTTGTTGGCTAAATGATCAATTGATTCAATGGTGACAGATTCCATGAATTGCATCAGCTTGGGGGCGTGGGTCCTGGAGATGGTCTTGTTTCTGTTTCAGCAGCCTCCTCCCTGTGCTTCCCATCCCCATCTCGTTTGGGCAGAATGGTGCTGAGTCTGTTACATGCTGAGAAGGACATGAAAGAAAAGTTTGAGTTCAGTTGTGAGCTGAAGGTTCTTTGTAAGACATAGCCACATGGAAGGTTCCAGAGCTCACAAAGTGATGTGTTACATACTCAGAGAAGTGGAAAACACATGCAAAGTGGGTTGACCCAAAGTCTGCATCTCTTGTGTTTGCTGGACTTTGAAAAACGGCCAAGATATGGGTGTGAAGGGAAAAGTGGGAATGCTTCTCTGCTAGGGACCCCAGAGTCTAGTATGTGTATGTGCAGAGGGGTGTGTGCACTTCCTTTCTGAAACAGTGCTGGTCGTTCAGATTAGTCAGTAATGGTCCCTCTTCGTGGAAATAAGGGAAACCACTAGGCTGTTGCTCTTTAGAGTTTAAAAAATATTAGCAATTTTAGAATCAGTACACAGCCCAATGATTCCTCCCAATGTTTAGGATCCATAGTAGAAAGAGAAACACGAGAAGCAAATGGTGTAGGTAAGAGATTACAGACACACTAAGGCAAATTTCAGTATCCAAGCTATGTGCCTCTGGGAAGAAAAGGCTGAGTGAAGGAAAACAGGCAAGAAGGGCCCCAAGGCTTAGAGCCACATGAGACCCCGAGTTCATCAGTACTGTTGAAGGTGCTCAGGCAAGGTGTCCCCGGGTGCAACAGTAGGAAGAATCGGCGGCTGTGGTTATTTAAAACTCAACTTTAAGATAGTTTTGTAAGACAAAGCAGAGATTTCTTATATTAGCTTTGGCCAGAAGTATTCAGATCAGAGAAGATTGACTGCGGAATTGGGAGATTAATCTGACACTAACCACGTGTGACATTGGAAAGTCACTTCACTTCTGGTGACCTGGGTTTCCTGAAACATCAAGTGTGGGAATTAGATGCAGTGCCCCTGGGTATCCTCCAGAGCTGCTTTCTGTGGCGCCCTGAGACGCTAGCACCTGTTTTCAATTTGAGCTCTTACGTGCATTTCCTTATTCTTTAAACCTGCCTTTCTAGTAAGCTGTGGCATTCATTATGGGGCTTCTAGTCATTTCCTTTTATTCTAAAGAGAATATATATTCCATTTTTTTAGCTCTAGCCTTTCCAGCCCTCTCATGTTGAAACCATATTTTTGTGAGAACAGCTGTTAAAATCATCTCTGGGTTTCAGTGGCAGCCATGACTGGGAAGCCCTACTGGTCAAATGCGTTTGCAAGGTTCAGCCTAAGAGGGCGGTCCGCTTACTTGGATGAGAATTTGAAGTGATGTTCTATACTATTGCTAGCTGTTCTAACTTATCTGGAGCCATGAGGAAGGGCCTCCTGACAGTTCTGTATCTGGAACTTCCTTGTTTCCACGCTCCACTTCCTCCTCTCTGACGCTCAACATTCTTTCTAGACGTTTCATTGCAGGGTGCTCAACTTGCCATTCATCACTTGCCTCTGCTCACTTCTTCCCTCTCTGTTCGGTTACCATAAGGCTGTCAGTTAGCAGTCAGCCAGCAGACTAGCCACGCCTTCAGCCAGGCACCAAAGGAAAATGAGGACAGGCTAAGAGGAAACAAAGAACATGAGGCCTTAAGTCCCTCTGGCGGAATTTGGCAGCAGGGATGGGGAATTATGACTCTCCCTGTAGATGGCAAAGAGGTGCACCTTGACGAGCCGGACAAAAAGGATACAGTGAGCCCCAGTCATCCTTCGCTAGAGAGGAAATGGGCAGGGTTCCTTAGCCCCTACCACGAGCTGGAATCTTCATCAGGATGGTCACTAGAGAGTCCTTTGTTTCGTAGGTCTTAATGTGCTTGCCCCTGCTGTACTGCAGGGAAAACCCTTCGTGATCAGGTAGCTCCCCCGGAAGTCATCTCACCCGGAAGCACCATCCTCTCAACTGCCATCCTCATGCGCTCAGTCCATGCTGCATCTGCAGAGAGCGGTTCTCACGGAATTTCCACAGGTCACTCCCTACCCGTTCTCCTCTCCCATTACTGATGCACACCAGTTCCCATCTCTATCTCAAAGCCTCCTGACAGCCCTCTGAATCCTAACAATAATCCTGCGTAGGCCCCTTCTCACAGCTGGTATTAAAACAAAAACTACCTATCACGGGAACACAGTCAGTCATGCCATGAATATCAGGATAGCAATTCCAGGCTTCCAGGGAAACATCACCCTGTCCCTTCTATAATGGCTCAGGTTTCTTCCTTAATTCCTAGGAAGACAGGTCTTTCCTTCTTGAGTTCTTGAGCCCTGGGGACCCCTACCTGGTGCTCTTATTTCTTCCATCAACCCTCAACGCCATGTTTCCAGCTCCTGTGCTTCAGTAGGTAAAATGGGTCTTACTGTGTAGCTGAAAACATCGTGATAATAAGATCTGTCCTCCGGTTGCCCTTGTCCTCATCATTCCCCCTATGGTGCAGAGGGCTTCTTCCTTCCATTTCCCTCTCCTTCCCCTGGTGTGGAGGAGGGTGTCAGGCAACATTCTGCTGCTGCCACAAACCATCTAAAAAAAAAAACCCACTTACAAAGAGAAAAGATCCGTTTTGCTCACAGTTTCAGAGATTTTAGCCCATTATCTCTTGAGGCCATTACTCTGGGCCTGTCGTGTGTCGTGAACTCTTCCTAGGTGATGGAAGGAAAAATCTCTTCAACCCAGAGAAAGAAGGCAGCAGCTGCCCAAAGGAAAATTTCTGTCCAAGTCTGGCTTGGTAAACCAATACATTTATTGGCATTATTTACAAGAATAATGGCTGTGACAGCACTGAGAAGTCTCTTGGGCAATTTATAAACAGGTAAACTATTACAAGAAAGAGTTCCATTCATAGCTAGATATATTCATGGAAATTACACTCTGAGGGTCCCACTGGGCAATGCACGGGCCACTACATCCCAAGCCTCTCCTTAATTCCCTGGCACTGTTTATCACCGAAGTGACCTCAGGAAGGGGGGGAGTTTTTTGAACCTACTGAGTCTCCATCTCCTTCTAAGAGGTAACATTAGTAAATGTGATGTCAAGGGGGTCTCCTAGTGACCCCAAGTGCTCTAATTCACAGAGGAAATTGATTCCCATTAGTTGGCAGTGAGCACCGAAATAGGAGAGTATGGTGCCATTGCTCACAGTAGGGTAGCTGGGAAGAAAGTAGTAGACACTGGAATCCCAATATCCTGGTCAAGGACATATCCTCTAATGAGCTAACGTTTTCCCACATCACTCTATAAACGTAGCTATCACTGAGAAAGAACCAAAGACCTTCAAAGAGGTGAACTAGCCATTTGGGTACTGCAGACAAGTCTCTACAGCGTAAAGTGATGGCAAAGGCTAGCTGGTCTGTTGGAGGGACAACAATGAGCCTTGCTTATCAGAAACCACGAAGGAAACACTAGTTAGAGATGAGGCATGTGGGGTGAAAGTCTATTCACCTTTTCAATTGTAAGAGAAGGTGGGTTTTTGAAAGGAACCAAGGGACAGGTGAAAGATATTTGGGGTTTAAAAACATTTTAATTTTACTATTATTTTTCTATTTTTTGAGATTACAATATAATTGCTTCATGCTTCCCTTTCTCCCTCTGAACCCTGTCATATAACCCGCCTTGCTTTCTCTAGTGGCCTCTCTTTTCATTAATTGATGCATATATTTGACAATTTGATGAGTGTTTTTGACATGTCAGTTGTAGGAGAGAACGTACAGGGCTTATAGCTGATATCCCTAAACAAAACAAAGAATGACAAGAGAAACCATGCATTAGTTTAGTTGATACTTTATGTGGATGAGACCTCAGTGACCTGGGGAAATCTGAGCGTGTTTATGGACTGGCAGACGCATGTGTTTGGGAAAAAAAATATGGTCTAAGTGCAATAACCTGAGGGAAAGCAAGGCGAGATCAGGTCATTCCAGTTCCTCGTGGCGCTTCTATATGACACCCCTTCCATCTAGGCACAGGGTAGGACACCTGTCATCTGATTGTCCAAAACAGAGGAAGAAGGGAGAAGTTCAGAGAGGAATCTTCTAGATTTTGTGCTCTGTTTTAGGAAGGAAACCGTGGCATGGATTTCCCTCCCATGAGCCACTTCAGGAAAGAAGGACGAGAGATTATTGAGACTCTTGCCTCTGTGGTCTTATTTTTCTTCATCTTAAAATCCTCAGCATACCGAGATGCTGTGTGTAGCGTGGGGAAGGAAGGAGAGACGATGGGCAAGTAAGGTCTTTTAATGTCCACATGAGGGGGTCTCTGCCTGCATCGGGAAAAGTCACTGAGGAGCAGGCAGAGCTCTTTTACTCTCTTCAAGTGCAGAGGATTCGCGCAATTGGAATTAAAATAATCAGAGTATGCCTGAAAAATCATCCAGATCCAAATTTTCCTTATGAGTAAAAACATACCTGTGCCTTAGAGGACTCTGGGCAGAAGATGAGGCTTGGAGAGGAGACCATGGAGGGGGAGGAAACAATAGAGGGGGAGGGGACAGTGGAGGGGAGGGGATTGTGGAGGGGAGGGGACAGCGGAGGGGAGGGGACCGTGGAGGGGGAGAGGATGGTGGAGGGGGAGGGGACGGTGGAGGGGGAGGGGACAGCGGAGGGGAGGGGACCGTGGAGGGAGAGAGGATGGTGGAGGGGGAGGGCACGGTGGAGGGGGAGAAAACTGTGGAGGGGAAGGGACGGTAGAGGGGAGGAAACTGTGGAGGGGAGGGGACGGTAGATGGGAGGGGACAGTGGAGGGGAGGAGACTGTGGAGGGGAGGGGACAGTGGAGGGGAGGAAACCTTAGAGGGGACAGGTGGGTCAGCCACATTAGTGAACTGATGAATAGGGATAATGAGCTGAATGAAAGGGGCAATGGTGTCCAGTGTGCTGTAATCCTTGATGATACAGTCTAGGGGTATTGATTGCACTCATTTTCTTTCCACCAGTTAAAAACTTAAAAGGCAGGAAAAAATCTTGAGCACAACAGATAGTGGAGAAATCTCAAACACTGCAGACAGCCAGAGACAGAACCAGCACTTAAGAAAGGGTTATATTCGGGAAACACACATGCAGAAGACTCACAGGGAAAAAGCAGAGGGGTGGCTCAAAAATCCAGTCTGTTTTCAAGGGCTGATGTTTTGTTTTGTTCTGTTTGGTGTTGGACTCACAAGTCCTGATCCAGCGTTGAACATGTTGAGCCGGTCCGTCTGGCCTGCCTGTAGGAGACAAAAGCCCACAAAGCTCTTGATTTTCTGTTTCTGTTCTTGTTTTTGGTTTGTTTTTTTTAAGCACCCAGGCCTTTGTCTTAGGTCATGAGGATGAGAAGAAGCCAACCATTTTGGAAGTTTGCCACCTTTATAAGCTAGTGATGGCCCCCTCCCTATCTGTCTGCCTACCATGATTCTGTCCAACTTCCGGTCTCTCACCCATGAGTCAAATAGAAGAGCTGGTGAGATGGGAGATCTGTCAAGCATGGCTCCTGGATGCTGTAAAATTAGTAAAATTAGTGCTCGGCTCACAGGAGGACTGAGAGCAGGCAGGAGCTCAGAAGGTGTAAGGAAGCGTGGAAGGGCCTAGGAGTTGGAAACCTTCCTAATTATCTAGGCTCAGTCATCGGGAAGTTGTGCGGGCTTGTTCTAGTCGTTTGTATATTGAAGGCAGGCTTCTTCACAGCCTCTTCTTCCCCAAAGACCTGTATTCAGCATCCAACGAAAAATAAACACGTAGAAGCTGGGGAAAAGACTTTGTGAGCCCCGGGTGCTTGTTGTTACTATTTCTCTAGTTTGCTTCATTGTGTTAGGAAAGAACCCGCAAAATTTGCAGAGGGAGAGGGAGGAAGGGAGGGAGAAGGAAGAGATCTGGGAGAGACAGAGAAGTAATGACTTCTCGGAACAGATACCTAAGGAGCAAACACGTGCATCGAATACTTGAAGACCCCACTTGGTGAGGTCTGTTTAGAAAATAAAATTCTGTTTGACATAGTGGCAAGGCCTCCATGCACTTCCCCCACTCGCCGGTGGGTGGGCTGGGGGCTGGAAGGCCTCTTACCAGTGCTTGGCTTGTTGCTAAGCAGGGCTGGTGTGCTTGCTCTCTGCTTTATATACAGTGTATTGTTGTTCTGTAAGGCAGAGTGCCCTTATAAATCCAGCACTGCTGAGACGGAGCATGGCAGGAAATAATTACATAAATCATCACACTTGTGCCTCACATTTCCTCTTGTTCCTCGTTTTACACTCCCATGTGTTAAATAACCTGAACCCTGAAATTATAATAGTATCCTTAATAGATATGTTTATTTCTTTTGCCCTGTTTAGACTAAAAGGTTGTGGAAATGGGTGGAGTTTGCTTGGGGCTGTGGGTATGAATTTTCTGCAAGCTAAGATTTGGTGCTTTGAAAGGGTTTCAGTAACCGTTGAGAGCAGGGACCTAAAAGCATATGATCAGACTGCAATCAGTAAGACTGCTCTCGGAGGAATACAAACCTAATGTTTGGGGCCTGAGTTTCTTGAGGTAATATGTTGTTGCATGCTGCTTTTCTGCGTCTCTCAAAGAGGAAGTACAAGAAGAAAGTAGTTAATGATATCCGTTCAACATAGGCCTAATTAAGACAGGAGTTGATTAAACTAATAGAAAATGTCATATAGACCAAAAAATCATGTCCGAAAGAAAACCCTGCTAAACATGATGTTTTTACAGGTTCAGCATTGACCTTATTATAAGGTAGTCCTAGGACAGTTTTGCCCAAAGCGCTGATATGATGCCTATAATTGTTGAGACTCAGAAATTGTGCACGGGATGGGTTAGCATCCTTAGTGCGTTGGTGCTAGCGAAAGGGATGCAGCTCCAAAGTCATCCTCATCTAAAAAGTTGTACTGAAAGTGGAAAACCCTGGGGAGGAAATTTGATCCAACTCTGTGAGAAAAATGTTTTTAATAAGCAGTTAAGGTTTAGATTATACACTAATTGGAAAGGGTTTCATTTTTTTACAGCATAAATCATTTTCCTTTCCCCTCAGCAGTATGAATTATTAAAGCAGCTCCATTCCATGACATCCCAAGGCTATGGGCATTGAATGTATATTCACAAAGGAAACCCATGGCCTGGAAGAAAAGCCCTGGCTGGACAGGACTGTCAGGATAAGTACATGTACTTGGGAAGGTTCACACCTACACCGAATTTTTCAGGGTAGCAGAACTTTCAGTGCAAGGGTCTGGGGACAGGCTTGGTCAGGAAAGTGCTGACCACACAAGCAGCAGGACCCATGTTTAGTTCTCAGAAACAACAGGAAAGAAAATCAGGGACTTGGTGTATGCTTTGTAATAAAGGTAGGTGGGTCTCTGGGACTTGCTGGCCAGCCAGCCCAGCTTACTTAGCAAGTTCTGGGGAAATGACAGACAGTCTTTTTTAAAAGGCGGGGGCTGGCTGAATGGCACCTGCGGAACACTTGAAGTTCTCTTCTGTCACATGTACACCCCACACACACACACACGTGTGTGCACACACACACACACACACTCCTGCACTAAATTTCATGGAGTCGTGTCATCTAGAAGATTACCATATTCAGAACACTGTCTCCAATTCTTAAAGACACATTTTGAGAATGATTCAGAAAAACTGAATACATGAAAAAAGCAACTGTCAACCAATGGGAAGAATTCCGACTTGAAGGAGGCGGATTTCATTGTGGTCCACTGTTGCATGTCATCTTAAAAGTTAGCATTTACTCTATTTGGGTTTAAGCTTTTCATAGAACATCTATAAAAGAGTGGACCTAATAAATAATTTATAAAGCTTTTTTTTTAAACCTTAAAATTCCAGCATTTTTGGCAGAACATTTTGAGGTAATAACTAAGGTTTGTGTTCCCAGCACTCTTGTCGTGGCCTCCCCCATGGAGCCACTGGCTTTCATTACTTAGACAAGGGGAGATGCAGTAAACAATGAAGTCATCTGAATTATTATTGTTGTTTTTCAACTTGTATTAGCCACAATAATCTTGAAACTGACGGCATCAGAGTGTAGGTGTGAGTTGTTTGGTAGAGGGCTCCAAAAGCATCTTGTAGAAGATGAGAAGCAAACTGTAAAGTACGTCCATGTAAATAATGTGGTTTTACTTAAGAGCTAGCTCTTTACCAGGAGGAAGAAGTTGACTCTGGAAGGCAGAATGGGATGGTGTGTGTGTGTGTGTGTGTGTGTGTGTGTGTGTGTGAGAGAGAGAGAGAGAGAGAGAGAGAGAGAGAAAGAGAGAGAGAGAGAGAGAGAGAGAGAGAGAGAGAGAGAGAGAGAGAGAGAGAGAGAATCCTTAGGTGGCAATGAACCTGCAGAAAGAAGTCTACCACTCAAAGAGAGCTGGGAAGGAACAACAAACGCCTCAAGGATTCCAGGGTTATTTCAGAGCACAGAAACCCATTGGTGGCATCGCTAGCTTGCTAGTGGCCTCACAGAGCAGCCACCTAAGCAGGAGACTTACTAATTATAGTGAAGTGAAGGGGAAACCCAGCAAAATGCCTCCAGGGAAGCCTCGCAGAATCTGATGCTCCCTAGCAAGATGGAAAGCAGGAACTGTGTCCTCCAAAGGGAGCAGGGACATGCTTGAGAAAGAGTTCTGAGAATAGAGATCCTTCAGAGACAAGGAGATGAGGACAAAAGGCTCCTTTTGGAGTGGAGAGATCAAGGGGATGTGCATTCTCTTCTGCGTACTGAGAGAGAACTTGCATGTTGGTGGTGAAGGTCACACAAGGTTGTGCATATGAAGCCCCATGCCACTGGGCCCAGTTGTCCCTTCTTATTCTGACTACAGCTTTAAGTAGGAGTGTAGTGGACTGAGCTTTGCCCTTTGAAACTGCGACCCCTGTGATAGTATTTAGTGAGACCTACCTAAGGTGATAATGGCTGACAAGCGGATCACGAGAATGATACTCTCCAGACAGCGATGGTGCCCTAGTGAGATACATCAGAAAGAGTGGGCTTCGTGTCTCTGCCATCTCAAAACTTGGGCTAGCCTGTCCTAGCATTGGATATCAGATGCCAGGAGTAGAGCCTGTATTGGAAGCACACCGTGGCTTCGCTCCACTGCCTGGCTTCCATCCTTCCGGATTGGGAGAAAACAAGGTTCTGTGTTTAACCTCCTAGTCTGTGTAGAATTTTATAATGGCATCTCTGGCATACTAAGATCCCATGCGGGACAGTTTTGAAAACAAAAGGGGATTGATGGAAATTATATACTTCTAGTATTCATTAACCATCTCCTTCAATATCAGCCCCTGGAGGCAGGAAAGTCAGGAGTTCAAGATCAGCCTCAGCTGTGTTCTACCTCCTAAACTGACTTTTTGTGTGAGTTTATGAACAGATTCAAACAATTCAGTAGAAATAAAATGTTTATGAGTTGTACCTGGGTTTAAGGCCCACCTGAGCAAGAGAGGGGGGAGAGAGGAAAAGAAAGAAACTTTCAACAAATTGACACATAATTTAAATAGATTGACTTGTATTTTTGTCAGAAATTCTTTGCATAATCACTTTATCTAAAAATAAAATTATTCATAGTTTCATACATTAAGTAAAAATATAAAATTATATTATCTTGATATCTTCACAGTAAAAATAACATACAACATCTCTATGACCCGTTCACTGAAAATGTACTATAATATCATACATGGTACATCATTTTCGCAGATTCTTACTTTTCTTAATTATCTTTTTACTTTTTCAAATAGTCTTCAAATAAAATTTCTAGTAATATTTGAAATGGATGTCTGTTTGCTCTTCCCTGTAATGTATAGTATCATAATTGATAAAATACACTGATGCATGGGTACTCATGAATGTAATCACCATGGAGAAAATGCTACAAAGTGACTGAGATTGGCAGCTCTCGCCCTCAGCAAGTGTGTCTGCATAGAAGACCAGATACGTAGTAGATAATGTCTCTTTTCCTCAATTTTGAGATTCTCTTTGCCACAAAACATTTTATAAGGCAAAACTCATAAAAATAAACTCTCTGCCCATAATTTTAATGTGTTGCCAAATAGATGCTCCAAAGTCACAGGACTTTCATTCCATGCCAGCACATGATATAATCCAATTATCAGAAACGGAGCTTGATCAAAAGATTGTTTCTACAAGTCATTTACAGAATTTCAGAATTGAATCGTGCACACTGTCTGAGCTCCTCATCACTTAATTTTCTCGTCTCCCTGACTTTGTAGGAATCAGTTTGCCTTTGTAGTTATTGCAAAACCTGAAGGCTTCTGGCTTCTAGCACACGAGAATCTCAATAAAAGATTTCCAACTAATCATTTTTTAATTGAAGAGTTCTTTGGTGCCAACGTGGGACTAGTCAGCTATTACAATATAATTCTTCTCAATGCTGAAACATTCCTAAAATCCAATTAAATAAGAACAAGAGAAGCACCCACCACCTTGCAAAATAGGAACTGTGCTTTGGCATGGTTATTTCATTTTGTTCTCCATCTACATAACTTTAATCAATAGATTATTATAGTCAGTTGTGTACATCAAATGGTTTTGTTGTTGTTATTGTTGTTGTTGTTGTTTTTTCGAGACAGGGTTCCCTGTAGTTTCTAGAGCCTGTCCTGGAACTAGCTCTTGTAGACCAGGCTGGCCTTGAACTCAGAGATCCGCCTGCCTCTGCCTCCCGAGTGCTGGGATTAAAGGCGTGTGCCACCACCGCCCGGCCATCAAATGGTTTTTTAAATTCTGATGCTGGCCTCAGCTGTTGCTTCCTCTGAAAAGTCATTACAGTTTGCTTAATATAGTTATAATGTATATGTGTGTGCCACCCAATTGCAAGATTAATTTTCTCTGTATTTGATTGAAAGCACTCATAATTTTGCCTCTGATGTGCTCTGCTTTACCAAGTGAATCCACACTGAAAAAATAAAAAGCTAGAAATGCTAAATTCAATGCTGAACTTTTGAACTGAAGAGGGAGTAGAGTCGTCTCTACTCACGGACCTTTTAGAAACATATTTCATGTAGATTTGATAAAAGAACTTGAACAACTAAAGAGGAAAACATTGTTTATTAGTTGTAACTTATTAAACTACAAGACAGCATTCTTTAACTCTTTACAAATGTTTTTCTGCTACCGTCTAATATTTGCGTCTTCCTACAATATACGTGTGATTCTTAGTGTCAGTCACCAACTTGACACAATCCAGAATCACTGGGAATATAGTTTCAATGAGGGATTTTCTACATTTGATTGGCCTTTGGGCATGTTTGGGGGGTAAAAGTTAAGTTAGTTAATCAATATGGGAAGACTGAGTCCATTGTGGGTGGCACCATTCCCTGGGCAGGGAATCATGAACAATTCAAGAGTGGAGAAATTGAGCTGAGCACAAGCGAGTACTGTGTATGCATTTATTTTTTTTCTGCATTTTCCTGTAGGTGTGATATGAATAATTGAATTTTCTGCCTTGATTTCTCCAAAATGGTAGACCCCTTTCTCTTCTAAGCTGCTTTCTATTGGGCCCTTATTTCACAACATCAGAAATGGAACTAAAACATGTTAAAAATCAAATCACAAGTGGGGTAGTCTCACTCGATTGGGCCTTTGAGATATGAGCAGGTCACAAGGGCAGACCCCTCATGATGAAGTCAGTGTACTAATTACAGAAACCTTGGGAACTGCCTTGTCTGTCTCCTTTACCATGTGAAGTCACCTCATTAAAGAACTTTCTATGTAACAGGAAGCAGAATTTCACCAGACATTGATGCCTTGAGCTTGGGCCTCGCATCTCTGGAGCTTTGAGAAGTGTGTGTTGTTTACAGGCTGACCAGCCTATGGCTTTGTGTTATAGCATCCTGCAAGTACCTGGAGACTTTCCTTAGCCATGGAAATCAACACGTTGCAGCTGCCAAGTCACTTTCTAGTTGCCTTTGTTATTGGGACAAAATATCGTGGGCAAAAGCAACTTAGGGAGGAAAGGACGTGTTCCTCATCACTGAGGGAAGTCAAGCAGAACCTCAAGGGGAACCTTGACACAGAAACCATGGGAAACCCTGCCTGCTGTCTCCTCATGGAGAGCCTCGACGCAGAAACCATGGGAAACCCTGCCTGCTGTCTCACCCACTCTGATTCGCACTTAGTTAGCTCTTGTTTGCAGCCCAGGACCCCATGCCCAGCTATAATCATTTATACGAGATAGCGATGGTTAGAGTAAATTAACAACTTGAGGGACTTTAGAATTAGCTTAGAGAAAGACTTCTAGACATGCCTGAGAGGAATGATCTTGAATATGTTCATCTAAGGGTGAAGATCCGTCTTAGTTAAAGGTGACATCATTTCTGAGACAAGGGATCTTTGAATAAAACGAAGAAGTGAAGATAAAGACTAGCGAGCCTGCTTCCATTTCTCTGTCCTTCCGACTACAGACGGACTGTGACCAACTGCTCCAAGCTCCTGTTGCCTTGACTGCCTGCCATTATGGGATGTATTTTGAGCTGTGACAGTAAGCCCTTTCTCTATTAAGTGCTTTTATCAGAGTGTTTAACTGCAGCAACAGGAAAAGAAGCTGAGATCTCTCTGTGTTCAAATCCTTGTTGTGGGTTCTGTTTCTCAGTTGCAGCGCGACTGGCATCATCCCGACTGAGAGACGGCTTCGAAAGCTGACCTCCAAAGACTCCAACATCTGGCTGTGGTTTTGAACTTGATTGAAATATTGAGCTTCTTACCAGTATGAAACAGGATTCCAAGAATCCAGTGTGAATAGTTTCCATGAATCAACTTCATCAGCCTGTGGTGAGTTGTAACAACGCTCCTATTAAAGTTATCATTCAAGGGTAAATGGCTGCTAGACCATTATCAGCCGTGATGACTGTACAATCGTAAGTACAGAATAGATGATTCTGGGTATAGAGTATAAAAGGAATTAAGAAGCACAGGTCTTTAAACCATCAGAGGAAGATTAAGGCATTTTTTTTTCACTAAAGTCCCTGCCCCCTCTCAAAGCAATCTTAATATTTATAGCAATATGGTCAATGGTGCTGACAGATTAAACTTGAAGTTTATTATATAGATAAGATAGTTACAATATCAGTTAAATTTGCAGCTTTTCCAAATACATTAAGTTTGGACATCTCCAAAATGAACATCCCAGCAACAATCCAAGGCTAAGAGGTCCAGAGTCTTAAATCGAAATAAGGTGAATTTAAAACTGAGGATGCAGCATCATCAAACTGTTTGGACCCACGGAGTCTTCAGGAAAAGCCAGTTGGTCAGAGTTTCCCAAGGGGCAGTGCAGGCGTGTAGCTATGTCTGCTGGCAGTTTTTATGTTGACTTGATACACAGTAGATACCTGGAGAAAAGGGATCTCAATCGATAAAATGTCAGCACAGGATTAACCAGCAGGCAAGCCAGCAAGGCATTTTCTTGATTAATGGTTGATATGACAAGGTCCATTGTGGGCAGTTCATCCCTGAACAGGTGGTTCTGGGCAGTATAGGGAAATAAACTGAGCGAGGCAGGAGGAGCAAGCCAGAAAGCGGCACTCCTCCTTGGTCTCGGCTCCAGTTCTTGCCTCCAGCTTCCTGTCTGGAGTTCCTACCCTGTCTTCCCTGCACGGTGGACCCCATGCTTTGTGTGGTGTTTTAGCACAGCTTTGGAACCCAAGTTAAGACACTATCTAAAACATTTCTGAATGTGTATTATGAAGCAGAGTCCAGATCTAGTGACCAAAGCTACAGCAAAGATCACCACGCTCTCCCCCTATTTTTGAGCCTGCCTCAGCTCATGAACGTGGATCTGTCACTGTAACTGTGAAGTGCCATCCTTCAAAGTAGGAAACTGCAATTTCGTCGTAGTATAAACCGTAAATTACCCTCTAGAAAAACTTGCTCACTAGAGTGATAGGAAAAGAAAAAAAATGTATTTCTCTTCGATTTCTCTACATCAGCTTTGGAATAAAACGGTGCTTGCTGTAGTCACAGACTTAAAATTCTCCTTCCTCAGCCTCCTAAGGGCTAAATAATTGTAATTTCTTAAAACTAGGAAAAATCTTGCTCTTGTTCGACTGCGTGAACACAATGGCAAAGTGAAAATCTTGCCTGTGTTTTCAAAAGAAAATGGCTTCAAAATTTTGTTTGACCTCGGTACCAAATCGTGGCTGAGTTCGGAGCTCTCATGGGAGTGAGCACAGGCTGCCTTGCCGGCTCTGGCTGAGCTAGCTCAGGCTTTGACACAGCCTTGCCGGCTCCCGCTGAGCTAGCTTAGGATTTGACACACAGTGGCTTTCATGTGAGCTCCTCTTACAGGAGCAACCAA
This sequence comes from Arvicola amphibius, assembly GCF_903992535.2. Lineage (NCBI taxonomy): Eukaryota > Metazoa > Chordata > Mammalia > Rodentia > Cricetidae > Arvicola > Arvicola amphibius. The sequence continues at coordinate 18,966,788 of NC_052061.1, forward strand.
GAGTTGCTACCAACACTTTGATGCAACTCTGCTCCAGCATTTTCCATAATTTTCCAAAATTAAGTTTGCCACAGCTAGATCATTCTCTAAAGTGAGATTTCTGGTGCCTAGTTAGCTTATTACCTGCATGAGGACTTTGCTCGTCTCTGCTCAGCTTAACACTGGGAGAGAATGCAGCTCTTGAGAAAAACCCAGGCTCTGTCTTGTCTCTCACCGCATCGTAATAAATGAGACTCAACATAGAGATGCGTTGTCATTACCATGGGCATCCACTAGGCCCATGAAGAATTGACATCAGCAAAGTGAAGAGTAGGATTCTCATCTGTGCTCTGGGAGTGAGGACAGTCTCCTCACTGTAATAGGCTTATAAAACAAAGAGGGCGTTTCACAACACAGAGACGAGCAACGATGGAAACACATTGGAGCTCTCTAACTGGAGGAGTCTTCCTCTGGTGTTAGAAAACCTGGTGACTGAAGGGAACTCTAAAATCTTTGCTGAATTCCCCTGCAGGTATCATTGCTCTGTGCGGGAAAAGCACAGGAGGTGCATTTTGTTGAGGTTCCATTGTAGATCTAGATCTGTCTTATTGAATCCCAGGCTCTAACAGAAGGAAGTGTGCATCATTGTTAACCACAGGATAAAGGGGTGTCAGTCAAGAGTTTGGGTGGTGGATTCCTTTTCCTAAGACATGATATTAAAATATACAGAAAACATTCATTCTATTTTCACAGGTGGAGGGAGGTTGTACTTTGTTTTGCTTTTAGCAGCTGAAAAATGACGGCGTGACTAATGTGACATCATTGGTCCCCCACAAAGTCAGTTCTTCTATAAACCAAGAAAGTAACCACAAAAAAAGGATTGTAAAAGTACTAGGTTTATTTTTACTTTTGGAAAGTATCTACAATACTTTAAGTCTTGTAAAAGTATCTACAATTAAGAGAGTTGGGGAAGGTACATAGGCTTGGTAGTCTCTGAGGACCCCCAACTGTGGCAATGGCTGAGGTCTCTGTAACTCTAACCTGCAAGAGAGATTGCTGATTACGGTTTGAGCATTTTTATCGGCTGACAAGGGCTGAAAACCAGCCTATAGATCCCAAAGCCAGTGATCCACCACAAGCTATCACTTGCCCATAGGTCCCAGCTCAGACACAGCCCCTTCTGGTCAGCCTTTGTTTAACTCTCAATGTTTAGAAAGGAGTGGCTCAGTTAGTCAAGAGCTTGACGCACAAGTGTAAGAATCTGAGATTATCCCTAGAACTAGATAGATGGGGGAACTGTATGGTGGCACACACATGCAATCCCAGCTCGGGGGCAGCAGAAAAATAAAGATGAATGTAGGCTGAAATAGGAAATCTCCTCCTAGCCTCTAGTAGCCCAAGGTTGGGGAACAGGAATGAAGGTCAGTAAAAGCTGAGTGGTCAGCAAAAACGTAGGACAGACAAGGAAATGAGTGGCTTTAATACAATCCCGGCCTTTCTTTGGGAGAAAATATCTGCAGAGTAGGGGATCCCATAAAGATTAGAGCTTGCAGTCAGCTTCCAATCTGCACAGTTATGGGGCAAGAAGGGTCAGGGGCTGAAGTGTTTCCTGTTTGGTGTGGAGTTAGCCATTGCTAGGAATAACAAAGGAGTGGTCAGTCAGCCATCGAACACGAGGTGATCCATGACCAACTGGAAGCCATTATGCAGGGTCCATAGGGTAGAGATGGCTAGAATTGAAACAAGCTACTTTATTTCTGGAATTCAAATTATTGTAGTTACAGGAATTGTCACAGTTCAACCAAAATGGAAGGGTTTTACAAAGTGTCATGGCCCTGCCTAACAAAAACCAAGGCTTGTGGATTCACAACAGCCGTCCATTAGGCATGCTCCCTCACTTCTGTGCCTATGGCCAAGCGCCATGGTGCCAGGGTCAGTTCACTCTCTGGGGAACATCAGGGGGTCAAGGCAGTCATGGACATGCTTTCTCATGTTTATCGGATTTCTCTAAGGAGCCACTTGCACACACACACTGGCGCTTCCGCACCGAATGTCTTCTTGCTTATCTGAACCCGTCCTGAGGGGCCTGAGTACTAAGCTTTTACTTTCCCGTTCTCCTGAAGCTCAGTTGGTCCCTGGATAGCCGGCCTTTCCGCTGTTTCCTGAGCAGCAGGAGTCTGTTTCACATCTAACTCAGGAGAGCGTTTGTCCCTGGATGTTAGCCTGGGAGGAAGCACAGATCCGAATCTAAGCAGAGATGCGCTTTCTTGGACAGCTTGTCTTAGTTCTTCAGAAGTGGATGCTCGGGACCACCAGCTGAGGAGACAGAGAAAATGATGGAGGATCCTGGGGGCCAGGGGAGGAGGTAATGATGATTACAGGCCAGCGCACACTGGAATCTGGATCATTCTCTCTGGATAACTCTGCCATAACTGATGAAAATGACCCTTTAAAAAGTTAAGCCACAACTAACCTGTTTCCTGCAGAAGTTTTAAATCCAGTGTAGGCTTGTCCAAAGAGCCAGCTAAGTTGACCAGATCCACTCTCAGGGTGTGCTACCAGACCAGCACACCCAGAATTTGCCAAAGGTTGCAGTGAGGGCCTTGATGTCCAGGCACTAAGGAATCATGGGATGTCACCATTGCAAGGTCAGAGAACCTAGCCCATTTGCTGCTTGAGTGTGGCTTCCAAACAGCAGCATCAAATAGCAGCTCGGCCATGAGAGGGATCAGAGTCCTGAGAATCAGCAGAGGCGGCCGTCACTATCTTCATTTCCTTATTTATTTGTTTCTCTATTTTTGCAGTACTGGGGTGAAACCCAGAGCATCCCGAAAGCTAAACAACCACGCTACTTCTGTGCTTCATGCCGGCCAAGTTGCTCTTCTTGACTTGTGTGGCCACTGGAGAAAGGTCCTGAGAACCGCCTGAACTTTTCCTGTGCACAAGCAGTGATAAAGGCACAGTGGCAGAGTTCAGACTAACGCCCTCAAGGATTCATCACAGAGCACAAGGTCAGTAATGCACATAGCGATGTGAATATACACATACATACACATATGGCAATAGATACTTGGGAGGATATTCATATGTGATGTATGTAAACGCATGCCTACATACACACGTATACTTCCACCACTTCAACCTTGCAGATGAACTTATACATGCTTTTTAGTGCCTTCTTCAAAGTATGATCCGATTCTCTTCCTAATGTGTATAACATCTTGGCTCTCAGGACCACAGAGGATATTTCTAACTCAGCTCCTGTCTTAGTCTCTCTGATGTGACTTCATACAAAGTGGAATTTGTGTGTGAGAGAGTGTGTGTGTGCGTGCACTTGTGTGTGTGTGCATGTGTGTGTGTGTATGTATGTGTGTGTATGTGTGTGTGTATGTGTGTGTGTGTGTGTGTGTGTCTATTAGTGATCTGGCCCTCGGCAATATTTTTCGTTTCATTTTGTTTTGTTTTGTTGGTCCTTTCTTCAATAGGACTTGAATTTAGATTTCCATTTCCGTGCCCTGAATAGCTGCAGGCCAGCATCATAATCTTCAGTGATAAGACTCTGGCCCTGGAGGAGCAGAGCTCCAGACCTCCCAGGATTCACAGGAAGGGGAAGTCATGTTGGCCCTCAAAAAAGAGCTCAGATGTCCAGAGCTTTGATTAATTACTAATATGAAAGAGCAAAGAGACAAAGGATTATCTCGGGTCCTTTCTAAGTGCAAAATGTTGGAATTCTTTGAAGGAAACTTGACAGTTGTGAAATTAGGAGGGGAAAATAATGTGCAAAAGGAAACCGTGGGATAAATCTCACAGGACTTGGTCAGTTGTAGGCAGGGTCCATGGAAAGAGAGACTCTAGCCTAATTTTGAAGGCTTACTATCCTGAAGGAAGAGGGAAGAGTTGAGTGAAGGAGGGGTTGCTACAAAAAAAAAAAAAAAAAGTATTATGAGCAAAAGGAGACATGAAGCAAGGTGTGTGTGTGTGTGTGTGTGTGTGTGTGTGTGTAAGAATGGACTGCATGCCAAGAAAGGCTTAGGCTTTCATTTCCTGGGAACTTGACCACGCGGAGCTCTTAGGACAGCATTCCCTATGAGCCTTGCGGCAAGGGTGACATCCGGTGAGATCCGGATGGTACAGAGCGAAATGCTTCCTTGATGGCATATCATGTCTCCAAATGACCACATTCCTGAGAACATGTTTTGTGGGACATAGGAGCCATGAGCAGATCCAGCTGCCAGGGATGGCTTTCTGAGATCCTGTCACCTCCCAGTATGGGAGTCAGTAGCTGTGGTAGGCGTGATCCAACAGCTGCTCCTTATCTGTAGCCGGTCAGAAAAGAAGATGGATGTCCTGAGGACAGCCTTCTTGAATGAATGTGTTTGGGAACTGGGGAATTCCCATAGGGATTCAGGGCATGTCATTGCTTGGCAACCACGATGAATAGTGTAACATTACATACCTTGGATGTAAACAAACCGTAAAACTGACAGGATGGCTGGAGAAACCGTGTAGAGCCAGGTCATGGATAGTGGGTAACAGAAGTCGATCTCATAAAAATAACTAAGGAAATGGTGAGACATGAAGGAAGGAGGAAAGTATAAAATTATCTTAGGAAGCGTCATCAAATACGTAATTCCGCATGGTTAGACAGGATAAGAAGTAAAGATGAGGGCTATGGAGATTGGTTAAGAGCACGGGTTGACCTTCCAGAGGACCTGGGTTCAAATTCTAGCAGCTCACAACCATCTGTAACTCCAGTGCCAGGAGATCCAGCACCGTTTTTCTTGTTTCCTCAGGCACCCAGGCACACACATAGTATCCAGAAAAACATTCAGACAAGACAGCTATACCCATAAGTTAAATAACTTTAAAGTTTGGGCAAAATAAAGATGAGAAGCAAGAGATGAATGTGAATGCAGAACTAGAAGACTATGCTACACGTCAAGTTAGAAGGAGTCACTCGATGACCCCCTCAGCCACGACACTCACTTGGACAGAGCAAGGTCCTCTCAGGAGACACGAAGGGGACATCTAGAATTTCTTTAACTCACACTCTCAGGTTCACATTGTGCAGCCCCTTGAGATATCTTGACTTTGACCTTGGCCACAGTGGGAGGATGCCTGCTTATCTGTTTGCCATTCAGGTTGTCCAAACTTCTTAATGATGACAAAGAAAAGAAATTTGGAGTCCTTCAATCACTGGAAGATTTTGGTGCATCTAGAAGATAAAATTATATATAAAAAAAAATCTAAATGAAAAATCTAGAAGGTTCGCCTTCATCTATACAAATTTTTATTACACACAAGTTAAACTCATATGCAGCTCACATTGTAAGAAAGATTTGTTGCCATCAATCATGCTTATAAATTATCATACCACTTGTACTTAGTTCTTCAAAAACATGCCCGCTATGAAAACAATATCAATATGGCTTCATTCCATTTTCATGCTTTGTTCTATTTTTCGAGCTCACTGTATCTCTAAATCACCTAGCTACCATTTTATCCTGGTACAGAGACACCAAAACCAAGGCCACTCTCACAAAAGAAAGCATTTAACAGAGGACTTGCTTACAGTTTTAGAGGGTTAGCCCTTGGCCCTCATGGTGGAAAGCATGGCAGAAGGTAGGCATGATACCAGGGAAGTAGGTGAGGGCTACCTCCCAAGCCCCAAGTAGAAAGGGGGTGGGCTTGGTATGGAAATTTGAAACCTCAAGGCTCATTCCCAGTGACCCACCTTCTCCAATAATTCCACACCTACTCCAACAAAGTCATGCCTCCAATTGAAATACATGCCAAAAACAAAGTAAGAAGTGGGACTTCATCAGCTACAGTTATTAAGGACTTTACACGGCACACCTACTACAGTCCTTTGAGTGGACTGCGGTGGTTTGGATGAAACAGCCCCCATAGGCTCACAGGAAATGGCAATATTAGGAGGTGTGACCTTGTTGCAGTAGGTGTGGCCTTGCTGGAGGAAGTGTGTCACTGGGGGTGGGCTTTGAGATCTCAAATGCTCAAGTCAGGCCCCAGGTAGCATTCTCTTCCTGCTGCCTGCCAATCCGGATACAGAACTCTCGGCTCCTTCTCCAGCATTATGTCTGCTTGCATATCAGCACATTCCTTCCCATGATGATAATGGACTAAACCTTTAGCTGTAATCCAGCCCCAATAAATGTTTTCTTTTATAAGAGTTGTCAGAGTCATGGTGTCTCTTCACAGCAATAGAAACCCTAACTAAGACAGGACTCCATTATCCCATCTACACAAGCTATGGCAGCTCAGGAGTTCAGCCCCAACAAGCTGAGAGAGCTCATCAGCAGGTTCTTTGGGACCCAACCCTGAGCATTCTGCTCTGAGTACATTCTCTGACCACTTAACCAGCCATGAACTTGTCTTTCGAGCATATGATGAACCTCTTGTTTACTTATCTCTTTATTTTCTAATTTTTAGTAATGAACTAACCTATTTCCACTTGTAGTCTTATAGCACTGTTTAGTACATGTACCACACAATTAAATAAAATGACAAGAAATAGAGTCAGGATGGGCCCATGAGGCCTAGTCCATCACCAATTTCTTCTAGTGTCTCCATGATGGAGCAGCCGGCCACTGCTCCCTACACCTTCCTCAAGCCTCTCCCATCCCTTAGGCAGGGGTCCATAAGGCTGACTACCAGTGCAGCCCAGTGGTCCAGGCAGTAGGAGATGCTACTGCCCAGCAGTTAGACCAGCACACACAAACTACAGCTGACCTTGGACTTGCCTCCTGAATGCATGGGGGTCACACCAGGATGGCTAATGTGCTGAGTCCTCCTTCCCAGAACCCTGTCTTCTACTGGATGCTGTCAGCAATGCTTTCCTTTCCTTGGCTTTCAATTTAGCCTGGTGCCTAGGGAAGAATCGGGAGATTGTATTATGTGACCAGGAATCGTCTTTGAGGATGTAACATTTAATAGTTGTTATCAGTACTAGCGAGGTACCTCTCTCCCAGTGGTGCCCTTGACCTTTTTTTTTTTTTTTTTTTGCCATATGTCTCATCTATCTACTTTCTTCCTTTAGTGAAAGTGTGGAACTGTCAGACAAAAGGAAGTCTCTAAGTCTCTGTCTTGCAATCTGCTAAAAGTAAGTTCTCATTCATTTCTTCTTCCCAGGGTCTTCTACCAATAGTCTTAACTTTATGCCCACGTAAGATGAATTTTAACGCATATTTTCTAGTGTGACGGGAGTTACCAAAGGGAGGAAGCAAGGCACTTCCTCTCCAGGCAGACAGAGTGAAGCAGATAATTAGCTGACAAGAGAGAAGAGAGCAGGCACAGAAAAGGGAGCTTCAGTCCGAGCTCTCGTCAGCCGTTAGGAGCACAAAGCAATCTCAGCAGGAAAGGGGTAGATTGGTTTTCAACAAATTTGAAAAACTACCTGCAAAACAATGAGAATTAATTCAAAATAGATTAGATTCAAACATAAAAATGTAACTTTACAGTTAACCAGTTTTAGACAAAGTTGCCAAGAAAATATAAAGTAGAAAAAGCAGATACTTAATGACTTGGGATGAGAAAATTTTGAATCCACTTGCAAAGGAATAAAATTCTACCTCTGCCTTATACAATCAATGATAACTGACTAGAATATGAACCAAATGCCTGGATGTTGTAGCTAAAACCCTACAACTTCTAGAAAAAAAAATACATATGGACTTTTGTGACCTTGAATTGGGCAATGATTTCTTAGATGCGACCCCCCATGCCATAAATATATAAATTATTCTTTGTCAAAATGAACACTTGTATTTAGAATACTGTGAGACAACAACGCCCAGAATAGGGCAGCTCACGAGTGTTACATCCGATAAGCACTCAGTGTTCTGAGCGTATGAGGAACCTTTGCAAGTCAAAGATAAAAAGATAGCCCTCGTTTTTTTAAAACTCAGCAAGGTTTTGCATAGCTATTGCTTCAAATGTTGGCATATACATGCTCGGCAGCTCAAGACAAGGTGCATGAGACCATTAGGTGGTAGAGAGCCCCCGATCAGAAGAAGCTGCTTCACACCAACTGGAATAATTACGCTTTTGGCGGGGGGGAGGGGGTTGTTGTTGTTGTTAGAGGATGATACACATTGTAGGTGACATGGTAGAGAAATAATGTCTATATCTGGCAGGAATGTGGAATTGTACAACTAGCTTTCAAAATAAACTGGTGATTCCTAGTAGGAATCATATAAACTACATAAAACTCAGCAGTTCAGCTCGAGATTTGGACATATATTTGTGCAAAGACTACATTGCATAAGCATTATTTTGTCATATTCACAATAGTCAAAAATTAAAAGAGTCAAAGGCCCTTTAACAGATGAATCAATAAAGTGTGTTGTCATACAAGAGACTACTGCTCAGTCAGAAAAGGGAGTAAAGTGTGCACTACAGTAAGGATTAAATTAGAAAACATACTGCCCAAGAGAAACTGGAAACCAAAGGCTGGACATTGTCATCTGGATGCCTTTATGTGAATATCTAGAGAGAGAGAGACACAAGGTGAACTGGTCTTTGCCCGAGTGCCGTTTTAGAACATCAGCTAACTACAAGTGGGTGCGAAGGGCCACAACAAAGTAATAAAACATGCTTGAAAGTTATGTTGTGATAACAGTCTTATAAATTGACAAATTCACTAAGAAAAGTATTGGAGTCTTAAAATGGATAAATGTCATGCTATGAAAATTATACCTCAATAACCGTGTTGGAGACAAAACAAGAACCAAACATGAAGGAAGGCCTACATGAAAGTACTGAAAGTCCCAAGGGTATGTGGGCTGGAACTAGGAGGTGATTTGTGAATGTGGGCACCCGGGCTGAGAAGCTGACAGCCTGAGGAACAGGGATTCCCCCAGCCTGGAAGGGAATAAGTTAGAGGATAATTCTGGCACACAGAGAATTTTTGCTCATGTCTTCACAAAGCTTCCCAAATAGTAGCTATCTTAGTTAAGGTCCCTATTACTGTCATAAACATTGTAATCAAAAGCCAGCTGGGTAGGAGTTGATTTGGTTTATGCGTCCTGAATCCATGTCTGCTGCGTGGAGCTAAGGCAGGAACTGAAACTGAGTGGGAACCTGGAGACAGGACCTGATGCAGAGACCACGGAAGACTTCTGTCTACTGGCTTGCTCAGCCTACTTTCTTCTAGAATCTAGGACCACCAGCTCAGAGGAGGCAATGGCCACAGTGAACTAGGCCCTCCCACATCAATCATTGATCAAGAAAATGCAATAAAGGCTTTCTCAGGCCAGTCTGGTAAGGGCATTTTCTCAATTGAGAATCACTCTTCCCAAACAACTCCAGCTTGGGTCAAGTCAGCAGAGAAGTAACCAGAATAGTAGCTTCTGATTCACTCACTAAATGTTTTATGTGGATTAGTTTATTTAATTTTTACAACACACTATAAAGTAGACATTAATTTTTTAAAATTGTTTCCCATCTTTCAGAAAATAAAACCTAAGAAAGAGAGTTGGATAATTTACTAAAACTAAACAACAGCAAGCACCACATTTGAGATCCAAAGACAGGCAGCTCCATCACAGAACCATGCTTTTAACTTGTTATGAAGAAAATCTTTTTTGTTTGCTGGTACCTAGCAGACAATGCATATTCTAAGGTGCAAAGGATTTGAACATGATGGATTTATAAGGGATGTCCTTTAAAGAGATACCATGTCAGTGTAGCTGGATAGTTTTCTAATTAATTTAAAGTTACCTATACAAATGAGTTTATCAGGAAGCATATGTGGTCCAACAAGGCATGATACAATCCATGCCATCAGGCAAGTAAGTGTGCCCGAGTGGTTACCTTGGCCTCTTGTGCTTCAATCTTTTCTCTGTTGATAATTTAGTTTACAGATATTTATATCTCCAAATCCATACATAGGATAGCTATTCAAAATTAGTACATTTATACAGTTCCCCAAAGAAGTAAGATAATTTATGCCACCAGAGAGCTTCAATATACCCAGCTCTACAGTGCACTGCACACCCAAAAGAAAAAATACTTGGGAAGCATCGTTGCAATGGGTTGTGGAGATGAAAGACTTCAAGGTCAACTCCTCCTGCTTGCTAATATGAGCAATTCACCTGACTCTTCTCATCTTTTCTTATCAGAAAGCAAATATAACCCACTGGCAGATAGAGTGCAAGCATTTGTTGAGAGAGAGAGAGAGAGAGAGAGGGAGAGAGAGAGAGAGAGAGAGATCATAGGAATAATGCAGTGGCTAAATCTGTGATAAATTCCAACTCCCGTTCTTTCTTATTTCAAATTATAAAAAGCTACACATAGGAGTAGGGGCTAGAAAGATGGCTCAGAGGGAGAGTATCCTCTGCTCTTGCAGGGGCTTTAGATTCAGTCCCCAGCACCCACATGATAGCTCACAACTCCCTGTAACTCCAGTAACTCACACACATCCATATGCATTTAAAAATCTTTTTAAAAGATTTATTTTATTTCATGCATATTAGTGTTTTACTTGCATGAGTATATGTGCACCAGAAGAGGGCGCTGGATCTCCTGGACCCAAAGTTGGCAGAGGGTTGTGAGCCATCCTGTCTCCTGGACCCAAAGTTGGCAGAGGGTTGTGAGCCATCCTGTGGGTGTAGTGCTGGCCACTGTACCTGGGTCCTCTAAAAGCAGAGCCAGTGCTCTTAGTAACTCACTCAGCCATTTCTCCAACAATCATAAATAATAATAATTACTTTTTTAGAAAACTGAAGAAATGGGGTTAAGCTGAGGATAAAGGATTTGAGCTGAACTCCCAGGTCCACAGAATAGCTGATTTTCTTGGCTATGTGTCTATCCAGAACCAAGCAGAAACTCTTTCTGAAGGAACTCATCTTTAACTTTACATCTATTTTATGCACACATGTGCCCAGTACTCAGTACAAAAGGAAATGTTGTGTGGACATAAACTCAAAAACCTGCAGATAAAATAATACAGGGCCAGAGGTGACTTTCGAACAACCTAGGAGTTGGGAATTGGGTGGCGGTTTCACTGAAAGAAGAGTCATCGTGTCGTCCCTGGAGCTGATCACATATAGTTTGTTTATTGAGCAACCTTATTTTTGTATATGTTTGAAAAATCTCACATCTTTTAAGTATTAACCCAAGACTCTCTTCTCAAGGCTAACAAATATACTTCAAGCACTCTGGTCAAAAAAGAAACAGGTATGTCTGAGGATATTATGCTTTACAAATTGAATTAATGCACTATAATTCTACTCAAAGATAAGACTACAAAATAATAAAGTCCTTCAGTGAACACTGAGGGAGAAAGGACAGAGAGCATGGAGGAGCTAGAGGAAGGGGTGGACTGTCATAAATTGTCTTCCAGGCGTGACATGTCCATTGTACTCATGAACTTATAGAAGCTGTGACTACCTGCACAAGACCTGAACAAGCATGGCTCCACCCCTCCCAAGTATCTATTGGCAGGCAATGGCAGCTGGAGGAGAGACATTTTCTTCTGTTAAAAGGAGAGGGCCCCTTGTTTATCCCTGCCACCCGGCTTGCTTATCCCCTAAATAACTTCACACAAACTGTATTCATTAAAACACTGCTTGGTCCAGTAGCTCTAGTTTCTTATTGGCTAATTCTTACATCTTAATTTAACCCATTTCTATTAATCTGTGTATCACAATGTGACTGTGGCTTACAGGCAAGATTCTAATCAGCTTCCATCTCAGTCAGAAGATCCATGGCTTCTCTCACTCTGTCCTTCTTCCCAGCATTCAGTTCTGTCTTCTCCACCTACCTAAGTTCTGCCCTATCAGGCCCAAGGCAGCTTCTTTATTCATTAACCAACAAAAGCAACACATAAACAGAAAAACCTCCAGTAAATTGTTCATTCTCCTAGAGATAATTCCTTACCCATGCTTCCCCAAGCAAGCCTAAAGAAATTCATTGAGTGATGGGAGGTGAATTTGATAAAATATAGTACTCGTGAAAATGCCACTATGAAACCCATCATCATATATAATCAATATGTGATTGATAGATAAATAAAAAGATAGGTAGATAGATAGATAGATAGATAGATAGATAGATAGATAGATAGATAGATAGATAGATAGATAGACAGACAGAGTCATTCACTTCTCAAGCAAAGTTCTTTCTCAGGTAAGGTGTTCTATTTGGTTCACTAAGAGCCCTTCTCTGTCTCCTGATGGGTGTCAGTCTGGCTCTCTGTGGTCCCCAGGTTCTGTATTTCTGACTTGGTTTAAGTACCCTTTACCCACTGAAACTAAAGTTGTTCCCACAATCTATGTCCAACTTCACAGTGAGCTTTGTGTCAAAGACTGTAAGCAATAAAGGACAGGTAGGTAAAGGGATTCTAACCATGGTTTTCTCCAAATGATCAGGCTAGCTCAGAGGCCTTAACTGATACCACAGAAGTTCCATGACTTTCTGCACTTGGCACTTAAGCACTTGGCCTCCAAGAAGGATTGGCAAGAATAGGAAGTAGCTACTGAGTCTTTGGGACTCTGTAAATGCATTTAGAAGATAATTTTCCGCTTTCCAATGCAGTAGTGTTTGTGAGAATCACAGAAGACAGTCGGCAAGACCCCTTTGAAAGCTGGCAGGCACCATAAAGTCCAAGCTATGATCCTTACTACACTCTATGGCCTATGAACGGAAGATGACTTCCCTCCAGTCTCCACCAATATTCACTTTTAAGCTAACGTTAAATCCCACCACCATTTCTATTGGGCATTAGTCTTACAAAATCATAGCAGGCTAAATATAATACTATCATAATTGAGACTTCATAAAATTGGAATGACTTAATAGCATTGGACAAACTCAACAGAAAGCCTTCCATTAAAGTCTATTATCCACCTAACAGCAAGAATACAAAGTTACTTGTAACTCGGTACCCTTTGGTATTGGTTGTAAGCGATTTTTAAAAAAAAAAAAAAAAAAAGTCTAGCCTTAGGGAAACAGACATCCATTTCTTTTGAGAATAAGTTTAAGGACATTAAAATTATAATATCAAAAGGGAAACTGCATTTCCCTGGAATTCCAGATGCTGAGCTGTGGGTCACCTTGTCTTCCAAAGTGTGTCTCCAGGTTAGTAGCCATTTATTTTGGCTTTTCTTAGTAGGACAAAGGTGGTTTCTTTGGCCTTTGCTCCAGTGGAGGAAGGCAGGGGAAAGGACAACAGAGGTCATTTTCTGAGGTTTAGAGAATGTAAAACCCAGCTATATTTCTTTTCGTTATCCCCAAGGATCAGCCTACCCCCATACCTTCTCTGGTCCTTTCCACGGAGCCCTTTGTGAACACACATGTTAGAGCTGGGGTGGTTGCCCTGTTTCAGATTATCTAGTGCATATTGCAGAACCAATGTGTGTATTTTTCTTCTCCGCGGGTCGTTTCATTGGTACATACCTAGGCAGGGGGAAGAACCGACAGTCAGGGTTGCCAGTCCACTCTGCATGATGTTTGCCTTCGTGTCTGCTTCCTAATTTAAAAGCTGGTTATGGGTGAACATCTGTCTTATACACGTCTCTTCAGCCAAATTTAACTTGGCTTATCTGTTGTTTGGTATAATTAGCTTATCATTACTTTTCATTCATTTTTTACAAATAAATAGTCTCATTATTTATGATTTCTACCACGTGAATGTACCAACACTTAAAAACTGTCAGTATGGGACTGGGAGACAATCATCAGGTATGAGAACTCACCTGGCAACCTAAACTGATTCCCAGAACCCACAGAAAAGTGGATGGAGAAAATCAACTTCATAAAGCTGTCCTCTGACCATACATAATGTGTGCCCATCCAGTACCTCACACACGGGGGGGGGGGGGGGACAAAAACAATGTATTAATGACAGATTAGAAGATAGAGATTCATAAAAAAATTCAGATCAATATTCTATCAAAAGATCTTTTTTTTCCTTGACATTGTGAGTTTATTTCTACCAGTGCGGGAGAATAGTGCAAATGTTTACCAAGGTTAAAGGCAAAGAGAAAATTATATTGAATTAAACTTTGAGCCTTGTTTTGAGGAAGAATTCTTCTGAAAAGAAAATAAAGCAAAGAAGAAAGTTCCCCCCTGAATGAACCTTTTTAGACATATAATCACCACCCAATATTTTGTTTTCTGCATGTACGCGTGTGCATACATTTGTAACTCATATACTTACACATGATCACTTTAGATATGACTGTCATTTTGAATCACTTCAGGCAGTGTTCAGAAAATGAATGTGTGGCCTCGCTGCCTTGGGGGTTTCATCTCCCTGGCCAATCATTTCAACCCTCCTCCCAGGAGCAAAGGTCAGTTCAGTCCAGTTGTTTGACTTATTTATTACCCAACTGCTAAGTGCATGCTGTTTTCTCATTCTCATACCTAGCTCCTAAACTAAGTCAGCAAGCACATCCCAAGGCGCATTGCTGTGTGTGTGTGTGTGTGTGTGTGTGTGTATGTGTGTGTGCGTCGTCTCCAGCTCCAGCCTCATTTAAGAATCTCCTGTTTCCAGCCTCAAACAAGCTCGAGAAGTCTTCTTCAGCAGTTGCCTGTCATCCTTTGGCTCACCGTCTTGTCCTAGACCAAATCTGAAAAAAAATTCTAGAAAGTTAATCATAGATCAAGCAATCAATGCTGTGTCTTTTCAAAGACTTTTTAGTGTTCTTTTATTGTTTAACTACCACAATTTTATCATAATTTGACTTTTCAACAGAGCTATCTTCCACAGCAAAATGTCTGTTTGCTTGCATACATGTCCAGGTGATTGCCGGGGTTAACTGGGAATGTGAGTTAGGCAATTGTTTTTATATTGTATTATTACGTAATTGTAACTCCACGTAGCATTTTGTTATGAAGGGCTGCAGAAGTGCATGGCTTTTGAGTGCAGATCGGCAAATGCAGGCATGACAAAGCAAGTAAATGGAACCATCTAAGTTCATGTGGAATGGACCCTCAGAGGACTTCTGGCTTCTTTCTCATGACTTTCCTCATAATTTAATATTCTTACAACCTCAAATATCTGCACATGTATCTTTCACTTAAAAAAGAGAAGAGGGGTGTGGAGACGGCTCAGTGGGTAAAGTGCCTGCCCCTGCATGCAGGAGGGCCTCAGTTCAGATCTCTAGAACCCAGAAAAACACTGGCCACATGACTGTACGGTCCTCTAAACCCAGCCTTGCGGCGTCATGGGGTGTAAAGACATGTGGATCCCTGAAGCCACTAGCCAGCCACCCTGTCCCATTCCCTACACAGTAAGAGGTCTTGTCTCAGAAAGCAGAGGTAGAGAGCCGTGAGAGAAGGGCAGATGACCTCAAGCATCCGCACACACGTACTGCACATCCCCAACCACATATGCCCTCCCCACACACAAACACAAAGCATTGGACCGAGAGAAGGAGCAGCATGGGTCTCTGTGTGCTTCTATTGACATGAATTTGCAAACTGGCAGAAAGAGGTATGGTTTGAAAAACACAACCGCATCCTCCTGCAGTCGACGATGGGAACTAACAGAGACTCACAGCTACTCAATGTGCAGAGCGCGAGAGGCTTAGGGACACTTATTCCCCAAAGGGGTGTCTTCATCAAATTCGCCCCCTCAAGACACAGGGAACTCGGCAGAAGAGGAGAAGAGGTTGTTAGAGCCAGAGGGATGGAGGGCACCAAGGAAACAAGGCCTTCTAGACACGGCAGGACGCGTGCGCACACGAGCTCAGAGACTGCGCGGCAAGAGCAGGGTCTAAGCTAGGTAGGGTCCCAGCACCAAGTGGGCATGAGCTCCCATCTCTAACCCAGAAGCCATCTCCACTTGACAACCACTCTCAAGGGGAAAAACAGCTTTATCCAAACACTGCTTAATACAAGCCACACTTACAGGCAGGCCTCGGGCACAGCAGCAGGAGACAAATACAAAACTAACTCCTTGGTCACTTGGGGAATTTTTTTGTTTCATATTGCTTTGTTTGGGCATTTTTTTTCCTTAATGATCTTTCACTTGTATATTACAGTTTCAAATTTTGTGTTTCTGTGGGGAGCTTTGTGTGTCTCTATGTGTATGTGGGGGGTTTTTTTTGTCCTTTTTCTTTTTGATTCTGATTTGTTTTTCATTTCTTGTTTGTTGTCTAAGAGAGGAAGAAGATGTGGTTAGATGGGTGGGAGGTAGCGCAGGTCTGAAAGAAGATGAGAGAGGGGAGTATAGTGTATGAACATATCGGGATTATAATATAGTATATGAAAGAAAATTTATTTTCAATTAAAAAAAAGAAAAATGCTTCCAGATATTCATTTATTTTCTAGTCTGAAAATCTTAAGATTTCAGACAGGACGGGTGAGGTCAGAATGACCTGGTGAAGGCAGAGTGTAGAAATCGAGCTGGAGACACCGAAGAGCTAGAGCAGACGGTGGTGTTCTTTATTTCGTTTTCCTGTCCTTAGCCAAGAAGGTGGGAATTGTCCCCATCGTTAGAGCCCACACCCTACAAAGCTTGTACGAACATGTTGTCCTGTTAAATGTTTCTTTTACTGTAAAACCCAGCTCTATTTCTCTTTTAAATAACCCATCTAGCCCAACTTACGTTGGCCATTTACTCGGGGTGTGAGGTCTTTTACTGCAGTGAGGTGCACTGGAGAGGGGCACACCCTAAAGAAACTGGCTTCTTCCTCTTCCCATAAGCCATGGACTGCCAACAGCTTCAGTTAAGGGCGGGAGCTCAGGTGGGCATCCGATCCAGCAGAGAAGCACTGAGAACTGGAGCAGCAAACACTAGCTCAGCCCTTTTGAACTTTCAGAACTCATATTTGCACAGACTTTCGTGTGTGTGTTTAAAGCTGCAGAGTAGATAGGAATGCTTCAAGACAGCAGTAAATACACTTATTAACCATGGTGATGATGATGATGATGATGATGATGATGATACACTTATTAGCCATGTGAATCCATAGATCATTTTACTGGGAAAGCAACCATAGGAGGTTTCCATTTCTTGTAATATGGGAGCCTTTCAAGTTAGAGAAGTCTTGGGGAGAAGTAGACATCTGCAGTCTTCCTTATGGGGTTGAAGGAAAGCTGACCTAGGAAGCAGGAAGAACCAAAGCTTGAAGAACCCTGGGCATCAGTACTGTCGGTCTCCTGAGTCACTGTTCATATGACCTGGCTCTCCTCAGTGTGTGAGCTCCTTTTTGTTCTCCTGTGCAATTGCCTTGATCTTGCTAAGCCTTATCCATCTGGATTCCACTTCAGTGTTTGTCCAATCACATTGCCATTAACTCCAATAGTTATTTTATATGTTTCAGCAACTAACCTGTTTGGTTTGCCTGGTCTGCTCTGCAAGTATACTTTTATCACGGGGGAAAAAAAACATAGTGTGTGTGCCTCCTAAGGAAGACGACTTGCACGCGACCATCGGCAAATGACCCACTTCTTGTCTTCATCTTGGAGGCGCAAGGAAAAGCAATCAAGTTTCTCTCACTTATTCCTAAGTAATGGTTTCCAACCATGGTATCATGGGGATGGGGGGGGGGGCACACAGTGGACTGGGGGACCTGGGGGTAGAGAAGACACCATAACAATTATACCAGGAAGCCTGCTGCATGGCAGTTCTTCTATATATCACAGAGAAGCTACACCCAGGAAATCTCAACAATATGGCCACACAAACAAAATCCAAAAGCAGACAACTGAATCCAACATACTGACGGGATGAGAGAATTCTCACAAAGCTTCCCTCCAACAAGAGCTATAGTAATTAATAGTGGCTGAGACGGGGGTGGGGGCCTGGGAGGATGAATCAGTCTTCTCCAAGGATGAGGCCATGTTAGGTTCCTCAGTGCCAAAAAGTCAGAGTTAGGTCTCAAACATGGGGTACCTATATAAGATAGCAAAGCAGGCCTGGCAGCCAGGTTTCCCTATCATCCCTCATTTCCTACCTGTTACATGTATGACTGGCACACCCTGCCCCCCACCCTGAACTCCCCAGTCCAGGAGCCAGGCTGTCCTTCCCCTGTAGCTCTTTGTTATATAACCCAGCCATTTCAGCCAGCCTTGCACTCTCCTGCATCTTTTTGTCCTCTTGATATATCTCTTGGCCTCTTGGTTCTTGACTTTCCCTGGTCCCGTCTCTTCTCCCTCTCTCTTCTCTTCTTCTCTCATATCCCCCATGGTCCAGTTCAGTGTACTGGCCAGGTCTAGTCCACTACTTTCTCTTCCTGCTCTGGATTCTTCCAGCTGCCTCTGGCTGTACTCTTCATCATATCTGCAATAAAAATCTCCTCAACTGTATCTTGGAATGATCATATCCTCATTTTCATCCAGTCAGCACTAATCACAGATGAACAATACCAAATGATCTCAGTGGGCTGTGTTTATAAATTTATAAATGTAATATATATATATATATATATATATATATATATATATATATATATATATGAGACCATGAATTGGAAAAGGACAAGAGGAAAAGGAGGGAGGAGAGGAAGGGGGAATACATAAAGACAGTGCTCATGTATAAAATCCTTTTTTAAAAAAAACCTGGATTCTTCTACTCCAGCAGAACTGGTTTGTAGTAAGCACTGGTCGTTAATGTTCTCGCCCCTTTTCAAGCACTTGCAGTCAAGGCTGAAACATGCCCGAGAGAGGTCCTCTCCCCCTTTACTTCTGCTCTGAATAAACTTGAGAGATGAGTCAAGTCTACAGATCTTAAATAAAAGCAAGCAAGGCAGGCTATGTGTACCCTGCCAAAGAAGTCCCCGATAGTCACGTGGTGTGGTAACCCATGGTGTCTGTAGCACCGCTTAGCCTCTGTGTGTGTTTTGTTGCTGGTTTCCTGTCTCCTTGCTTGTTACTTTGTGGTTTCTGCCTCTTAACTTAAGAAAACACTCGGTTCCAACTCATGCTGTTGTGATTGTTTTTTTTCTATGTGTGCTGGTTAGTTTTTTTTTTCAGCTTGAAGCAAACTAGAGTCCAGTGCGAAGAGGAAGAATCAAGGGAAGCCTTGCCTCTATTGGCTGACCTGAGGGCTTGTCTGTAAGGGCATTGTCTTGATTGGTGTTAGATGTGGAAGGACCTAGTTCTTTATGGGTAGTCCCATCCCTTTGGTAGGTGCCTCTGGGTTCTATAAGAATGGAGCTGAACAAGCCTTGGTGAAGAAGCCAGGGAGCAACTCTTCTTGATAGTCTCTGCTACAGTCCCTGCCTCTGTGCCCCTGGCTTCCCTTGTTGAGAGACTAGGAGCTGTAAGATGGAATAAACCCTTTCTTCCCCAGCTGCTTTTGGTCAATGTTCTGTTACAGCAACAGAGAAGCCAACTACGACACTATGCTTCTTCATCATTGATTTCCTTGACCCAGGGATCCCACTATTTCTGGAATTTTCTAGTACAAAATACTGAGTTGGGGAGTAGGTTAGCACAGCCCATCTTCTAGAGTGGTCTAGTAAATTCTGCCATGTGGGCAGAGGTCAGGAAGCAGGTCGTCTGCCTCTCATAGCATTACCTGAACAACCAGGCCCAAAGTCCCTGCAGGCTTTGCTCTCACTTCAGCTCTGACTAGTTTGGCCTGGATAGTAATTCCCACAGCTGATTAATGGATCCTCAGATTTAACACAATGCCTTGGGAGACTGGGTTCTGGCCATCCAAATGATATTTCCCTAAGTTTGAGAGAAGGCCAGATTTTGAGAACCTGGGTTTTTATTATGGCTGCTGAGGGGAATTTAAGAGTTACTTTTGGTTTGGGAACCACTGCATTAATTGATCTCTCCATTCTTAATTCTAAAATCCCAGGGTTCTCTAAGAACCTATGGAATCTGGAGGGTGACCTCTCTTTCTGCAAGCAAAGACCATAGCCCCCATTCACTGAAAACTGGACCACATTTCCAGGAAATACTAACTAGTACTTGGGTAACAAAAGTCAATGCTGAATATTCAGTCCTCCTCTTGGACACTAAGGCATTTAGTAGATTTGAGATTGAGAGACCCTATTGCAAACAGAAGATCCCTTAACAACTGAACTAACATATTTGCAAAAATGATGACTTTGTCTCAAGCAGCCGTTGACACTCCTTCAAGTAGTGGATCTCTTACCAGGGCTGGGAGGCTCTGAGCCTGCATTGTTTTGTGTGGAGTAAATTCTCAACAAAAGCTATTAAACAGGAGAAGAAAGGCAAAATATAGAGACTCAGATGCCTTGGTTTTGTTTATTGTTAGCAGCCTGGGTGAACGGTTTGAGAAAGAGGTCAAAAGCAATGGTCCCAGTGAGGTCTTGGCATTGGTAAAGGCTCCATTCCTCTTAGCTGCAAGTGTGTCTGATTAATCTACACTACTCTCTACTTCTGCCCAAAGTGAATAAAAGAATTGTCCTGTACCACATGGTGGTGGAACATAACCAGAGCATGAAAACACGGGTTGTGGGCTCCTCAGCCTCCTCTACAGCCTCTTTTGTACTGCAGAGCTTCCGGTCCATGCAATGTGTCCAGTTGACCAAATATACCAGAACACAGTGCCTCTGTGTGAGTGGTACCCAGCAATGTGGGGAGACTGACGTGTCGCAGATGCTGATTGCTTCTTTCCTGTCAGGCTTTCCTTCTCAGGACACCTAAGCCAGAGAATGCAAGCAACTAGGTAAATTTCTTTCTTGATCTGGGGGAAAGGGAAGCAGTGTTTGCCAGAAGTTGATCTTTGTCTCGGGTGGATTAACCACAGCAGAGGTCAAGATGAATAAATCTGTGTGCCAGAGTGTCCTCGTCACAGTTCAAGACGGAAAGAAAACAACGGAAGTTAGAGGGTAGAAAGAGGAAGGAAGGGAAAGAATCTCCCAAAGAAAATACAGATGTTCTATGTGTCCCCTCACTGTTTGGATGTCACTTTGCAGATGCCCAGCTTCCCTGAGTGATGGTTAGTCTTAATCAACAGCATACGCTATTGTGTTAACTCTGTTATATAAAGAAAAAATAGTATTTAGGGGATGGCCTTGAAAATATTATATTTACTTACAAAAATGAATAGGTATTTTTAATGCTCATATATGCATACATATGTTGCAAGTACTCATACATACGCATAACACATAGACACACTTTCGACACGAGGTGCTTCAACTCTTGCTCTTTTCAATAGAAACAAGAAGAACCCAATATTGTCCTTTGAAATTTCCAATGCTATTGTTCTTCAAAATAAACAAGGATGTGAAAAGCCAGATTTTACAAAAGTCACTGGTTTAGGTAAAAACAGTTTTGATGGTAGATGTCCACAAATGTGCTTACGATGTGTTTATAAGATAAAAGCTCTGTTTCCAGTGACATCCACAGAAATAGTTGCTTACACTTCTGGAAACAGGAGAACTGTAGCCACTTGGGTCAGTCATTACATCTCTGACTATCCTGACCCATCAGTCCACATTACGCCTTCAAGAGTCTGCCTAGTCTCAGTGCCCATTGATTTCAAATAAATGGAGGTGGAACTTTTACTTGTCATAAAACTTCTAGCCTGGGTGTCTAGCTAGCACGGTGATAAGCATCATATAAACACAGGGGATGGATTTTAAGTTACCTTTATCTACCATCCTTTCACATACAGTATGTGCGATAGACAGACACCAGTGTCTCATTACATGACCACCCACACAACATTGCCCAATGTGACATTCTTCAGGGAAATTAGCAGAGATGTTTCACCACTTCAGTCTCTTCCAAGAACAGTGATTCAATAACAGTACTTAAAAAGTGACCAGATGCCCGTGCGAGCTTCTTTCCTCTCGCGTTCTGTCTGGGGGGCATAATAAATGCTTCACATTCTGAAGCTCTTCAAGCAAAATCTGGATGCAAAAAGAGGCACATTTACACAGAGAAATATGCACCAAATGCACACAAATACCACACACACTCACACACGCATATAAACAGCACACATACCACAAACACACCACACACACAAAAACACATCCACACATAAACACCACATCCACACACACAAACACTACACATACCACGCAATATACACACATACACAAACACATTACATGCACAAACTCACCACACACACACAAATACCACACATACCACAAACACACCATACAAGCAAACACAACACATACCACAAATACCACACACACAGACACACACACATACACACGCACATACCACATGATGATGCACTTACTAACACACCTAAATCAGTTTAATGTGCAGTTAGAATTTGTTTTCAGGTTCTGTCATTATGGGCAGATAACCATGCCTTCTCTTAGATTTGCTTGCAGATCCCTAGCCATTATTGTACATAATCATAGTCAGTGTTTAAGACAGTGCTTTTTTTCTCCCCCTTAAAAGCGGGAAAAAAATCCTGAAGGTCACTGGATTTCAATGAATAATGAAGCCCTAGACCGAAACTGGTCTAGAGTAGAATTAGTGTTAGGATTTGTAGATATTTTAGTTTTTACTAACTTACTGTTTCTTGGAGAGTCACTATATACAAAAAGAAGTCCTTCTACGCATTTCCTTGCAATTGAACTTTTCACAGAAAACCTGGCACGCACTTGATGCGCTTGCTTTTTTGGAAAAGCCAAACTGACCTGAGGGCTGGCACTGGGCTGTGTGGACGATGTGCACACATCCCATTTCACAAGAGAAAAAACACAGGAACATTTTTTACCAACAGCATGTGTAGAATGTGATCATTTTTAGGAATTACATTTTTAAAAGGATGGAAAATAACAGAGAAGATCTATAAAAAGAGGGTAGACTGGTAGAGATTGGGGACCAGAGAAAGAAGAGGTTTATCTATTTATTGGCTATGGATTGGCTACAAATCATGTATATTTCACATACATGGGTATATGTAGAATGTGTGTGTGTGTACGCGCGCGCGCGTGTGCGCTGCTATGAAATCTCATATTCACCAGTTTCTCCACTGTTGCCATTGTAAAACTGGGCAGGACAGGCTACAGGACCCGACCACGTTGAGATGAGCGATGCTTACGTGACCTATGAGGGACTGGCAGTCTATTGTGCTAGATACAGAGCTGATACACACTTTCCTCTCTTAAGAACTCTCTGCGCACATAGGCTGTGGCTCTCGCTGCTTTACATTATCAATTAGTTTCTTTTTTCACTCAAAGAGAAGCAAAGAGTGACTTTTCAAATGATAATTTTATTCTCCTTCTGGCTTGCTGTCATTTGAACTAAAACAATGAGCAATCCCATGACATATATGCATTTTTGGCAGTCTTATGACATATCAGAAACACATGACATATACATATTCTTTAATTCCTCAAGTTGTTGTTGCTTCTCTTGTTTGACTCTGAAAGCACCCCGGGGAGGGGGTGCCAGCGGCAAGACATCCTGGCCATGTGTTCAGGGCTCTTCTCTGCATGTGAGTTAAGTCACCTCCAGAGCAGGAGGCGCTGGTGGAATAACTGTGTTTATTCTTCCCACTTCATGATTTCTCTCTTATAAACATTGTTGTGCATTATTGGCCTCCATGTTCCTTTTTCTCATCTGATGTTTAACAAATATTTTTCTAATTGCCTGAGACAGTGTGGTCCAATAAAGTGAAATTGACGTTGGCTCGAACGTGCCTGTCTGATCTCCTGCCAGGGGTGAGAGTCACCCACTTGAACTGACTTTCACTCTGTTTCTTGCTCTGTCTCTCTCCCTCCCTTTTATGTTCTTTTACACTCTTTCTGCTTTTATTCCCCCCTCCTCTCTCTGCAAATGTGCAACCCACACGCTAATGTTTCAGATTTCCACAAACAGAAATAGCTTAGGAGTCTCTCTCTGGGTGTCTATCCTCTGTTTACCTCTGTGCCTACCCACCTTCCATCTAAATTCTTTAGGCACCTAAATCAACAGATTGGAGTTTTAACCCAAGTCACAGCGGGGCGGCGGAGAGGGGGGGTTGCCCAGGCTTAGAAAACAAGAGTGCTCGGCGGCGTAACCCAGTTGTTTGCCGTCTGGGAACACTTTACAAACAACCTCCAGGAAAATAACAGAGCGAGCAGCGCTGGTCTACCGCAATGGGATGGAGATGGTGTGCAATCGGTTAGCTACAACCTGCAAATAAACACAGACCGGCAAGCTAGCGAGGGAAAACCGAACCTCCAGGATATCCATCATCAGCTGAAATATTTAGAATAAACTTAAAGCCTCAGATGTGTGACTTCTCGACTCTGAAAAAAAAAAATGGTTAAAAGCTTCAAGGGTCCTCTTGGTTTGATATAGCAAGCTCCCGAGTTTCCCATAATCCCAAGCAGCAACATTTATTTTAGCATCTACCCACTTTAACCACAGCCTAAGTCTTAGGAGACATCACTCCTGTAGCTGCTTGAACTGCGTAGTATGCATACTTCAGCCTCCCAGGGTGGGCTGGTGGTTTGTCATGTTTCAAGCAATTGTCCCTAGGAATGGCCTGCCAAAATGACTCCATTTCTGTACAATCAACCACTTCAACATGAAGCTGAGATGTGTGTCTCTGAGTGACATCTACTGTCCACAAGGTTAACAAACACTCTCTGTTTCTTTGGAAATGCTCGACAAATTTTCATTCTTTCGGGTATACTATTGGATCTATTGTTCCTTCTTTACTCCATCTTGAAGGACAAATAACCATCCTCAATGTGCATCATTGTCCAATCAGAAAGCTGAATGGCCTCACTTCTTTCTTTTCTTTCCTTAATGATAGATTAAGGATCTTTTCCAACCTTCTTCGCCAAGTAGAGTTGGTCATCATGAGAAACACTGACAGAACTATTTTGGTGATGTCTAAAGTTAAAGTAACTATACTATGTTCATTCTTCAACTGGCCATTTTCCCTGAATAAAGCTTGGGTCCCCCTGCTTCCCTTGACTACCTGTTTATTAGTTCTGTGGTCTGGAATGGGATCACATTCCCAGAATAGGCTCATGGAGGGTGGATCGATGTTTGCTTTAGACACTAAACAGAAGGGAAGAGAATTTATTTTGATGATAGCTGAAGATGAGCTGGGTCCTATGATTAGGGCTAAGAAAAGAATACAGGGTAAGCAGCTCAAAAATTTGGCCAAAAGAAGTTAGATGGGGACATAGAGCTCATTATCCAAAGCCTTCATGGCTCTTGATGATTCTGTTAACAGCAACAACAACATACAAATTGGAAACTACGCTGTGGACAGAAAGACCAATGGGCAGCAATCACCTGGAGAGAATAAATTCCACATGAGTTCCCTCTGTGCACCCCTGTTGGTGACCTAAAAGGAAATAGCAACATCTTATTCTTCCCATTTCCATAAACTGACTAGAATAGAGCAAAAGAATTCAATCACAGCTCATGTAATGCTTGTTCTAGAAAAGGAAGAAGACTGTAAAAGGCAGTGTAATTCTTGATTGATGCCACCAGTCTCCAGAGGGAGGAAGAAACAGCCAGTAATTCTCAGATCAATTATAAGAAGCAATGAAGTCTATTGAGAAGGGACAGAGCTGTGTAAATAAGAGAACTCTCTTCTTTCCTCAATATATTGTTGACTAAATAATACATAACACTTGTCTCTAAAAGGTCTGCTTGTTAAATAATTTTCAACAAAAGCCCAGGATGTCCACCCCTCTCATCAGCAGGAAGATTGGGACACTAATGGGACCTCAGACTCGGCATTGCCCGACTGAAGCCAGCACCCACTTCCATTGTTCTTTCTTCTTTGATACATAACTTTAAAAGCAAATCTGACGAAGGCCAGCTTGAATCTTGCTAATGGCTGGTTTACTACCATATTCTGGAAGATTTTTACTAAAGAGCAAGAGAAATTTCTCCCAGGGTGAAGGGATAGTGGTATGGTAGAGCTGTACGTTTTAAAGAACAGAAGAAAGAGGCTCTCATGGATTGGGCTAACCCCGAGGGCAAGAGTAAGAAGAAGACGTAACACCAAAAGGAACACAAGCCCTCCAAAATAAATCCACCTTATAAATGGCTACTATTTTTTAAACAGGCCATTGTTTGTTTGTTCATTTTGTCAGGCTTTCTTTGCTTCTACAAATATTAATCTAAGAGTTGCAATGCAGTGACCACCTGATGTAGTCATGAAAACAAAATTCACACAACCATGGGAGGGTTGCTTCAAAATATAGTGTAAACAAATGGAAAATATTACACACTCATTTGTGTGCGTGCGTGCGTGCGTGCGTGTGTGTGTGTGTGTGTGTGTGTGTGTGTGTGTGGTATATGTACTCTTGGTGATACACATGAAAGTTTAGAGATTACCAAGGCACAGCAGGCGGTGGAAGTGCGGTGGGAGAGAATGGCCAACTGACTCACGCCCCGTTAGTTTTACCTTTCTTCCATTTTGCCTTCTAGCTTCAATGATTAATTGTTAGACTCCGTTACAACTAGAATTTTGTATCTGAGCTCTGACCCACCACTGAGACATGAATACATAGAGACATAAATGAAGCAGGAATCAATGGCCAAGAAGGATCCATTTTCAGCTAAAGGTATTACAGGTTCAGAAGGGCTCTGGAGTTAACAGTTATGCCCATGTCCAGCCTTATGCTCCGTCTTAACAAAGGAAAATAAAGTTGTCACCTCACAGCTTTGATGAGTCAAAACTGGGATATTTCTTCCTCTTGTGTCTGGTGAAGGTGTGGAGCAGTCTGCCTTCATTTAAAGGCTTCCCTGGGAATGGAGGATCCAGCCTAAGCTGACTTTCTCACATGGTGGTTGGTAGACATTCTTGGTCTCTTGTCACAGGAAGGATGTTTTAACAGTGTGTTTTCTTGAGTGAGTTAACTTGTTCTAGGGAAACTGAGAGCAAGAAGAATAAAATAAGTTTTCTTTATGAAGAGAAATTTCAAACTTGGGTGTGTGTGTGTCTGTGGTATGTGTGTATTTATACCGACCCCCACATGACAAGGTCTGCTACAGGCCTGGAGGTGACATAGTCCGCAAGGATGGCTGATTGGCTGACCAGGGAGTCCTAAGTCTCTCTCCTCCTCTCTATTACTGGGATTGCTATGTCTGCTTGGCTTTTTAATTTTTTAATCATTCTACATTTATTTATTTTATGCATACCAGTGTGTTACCCACATGTGTGCCTGGGATCCATAGAGGTAAGAAGAAGGTGCTGTACCCTCTGGAATTGGAGTTATCAATGGTTGTGAGCCACCATTTGGGAGCTGAGAACCATGGAGTTACAAGTAGAAGGAAGGTAACAGCAGGCTAAAACCGGCTGTGACTGCCAGAAAGGAAATCCCTCAGGGCCAGTTGAGCATGCACATTTGCAACTTCCCCTTGAGCCAATCGGGAGCCTGCCGTGGAACCTGCCTGGAGAGAGATGATGCCCTGACATCAAATAGCCAAGTCAAGGAAGGAGAGACAACACAATGGTCCAGATAACTCCGCCCCTTGGGTCCCATGAGGGTGGATAAGGGTCTGCCTAATGCCCACAATAACCGAGTCTGCTCTGGCACTTCCCTGAAGCCTGGGTCAGTCTGCTATATTGACTATGTGCCATCTTACCCCCCACCCCGGGTTGTGGTAGTGGAAGGCGGGTGACAGTTACAGGTGGTTGTAAACCACCATGCGGGTGCTGAGAGCCAAACCCAGGTCCTCTGCAAGAGCTGCAGGTGCCCTCGACTTCAGAACATCTCTCCTGCCCCACGGCTTGGCTTTCTTCTATTTCACATGGGCTCTGGGGAGTCAAACTCAGGTACTCACCTGGAGGGCAAGATTTTACCAGCTGAGCTTCCTCCCAAATAGTACAGAGGTATAAATTTCATTGGCACAAGATAAATTCCTCTTTGGTTGCTAATTTGTCAAAGTTCTAGATGCTATGTGAAAGAAAACCAAAATGAGGTGGATTTCTCTTTGCCCTGCATTTTTTTTTTTTGTCATTCTGAGGTTCCATTGCCACAGAGGGCAGAGGACGAGGTAGTTTAACCCTGGAGCTCAGGGGAAGAAGAGTTGTACAGAGCAGTGGGAGTAGCTCTAGTAGATGTCTCCCGTGTCTCAGAAAACCCCTTTGGACACTCGAAATTCTGTCTCTCTCTGTCTCTGTCTCTGTCTCTCTCTGTCTCTGTCTCTCTCTGTCTCTCTCTCTCTCTCTCTCTCTCTCTCTCACACACACACACACACACACACGCACACACACACAAATAAGAATATTGTTCCTTCTTTTCAAATGTAACTTCAAGACAGATGTCTCTCCCAGTCAATATTTTTTATCAGATTTCTACTTCTAAGGTCCCCTGCAGGATCTTTAGGTTGGGTGGGGGAGTGCTTCCAGGCTCCAGCAGGAAAGGGACTCTTGAGGTTCTCAGGGAAGCGCTGCCAGTGAGCCACAGGCAGAGCTTAGCTTCAGGGAGGCGCCTACTTCCTTGTAGATATCAGAGAGACGATAAGAGGCAGACTAATGATTGCTTGTAAACGACCCAAAGGCAACCAGTAATGTCCGCTGTGTGTCCATGCCCTCGCCCGACAAGTGTCTGCCCACATCTGTCATGTGTCCTTGTCCATCATGACGTTTGCTTGAGGTACAAAAGCCTTTGCCCTTCAAAGAGCTCGTAGCACGATCTGGGGAGCTGGAACACGATAGGTAGGTGCGGAAGTGAATGTTGGCTGGCCTTTCTATCTGCAGTAGAATGTGGAGTAAGGTGCCCTCTGTGAGGGACAGGGGAGAAGGGCGGAAGCAGTGAGGGACTAAGTGTGAAAGGAACGGCCGGCCCTGCCTGTGGCAGGAGTGTGAGCCTGGGAGTCCGGGAATACCTGATGTGAATAGCTGATAGCGTGTTTTTCTGTGAATGGAAGAGTTCAGCTCACGTACCCCAGCTGTTTTATCCGCTCAGGACAGCTTGGCACACATCTGCCAAGACAGGCTCTATTGTCACCGTGACCCGTGGTGGGTGAGGAAGTGGTGGGTGACAAATAGGCCATGCTGATAGAGTTCATTGAGAGGGAGGAAATGGGAAGGGAAGAAAAAATGAAACGGAGGGGGGCGGGACAGTCACAAAGCCTGCCTACCCCTTTATAGGAACAGCATGAGAGACCAAGAGTGGGTGGAGCTTGTCTCTTAAAGAGACCTTTGCACCTACGTATAAACTAGGACCCTGAGCTGGCCAGAGTATTGCCTGAGTACATCCTGACAGATGATAGGCCAAGCCAGCATAATGCCTGAATCCAGCAGGCTCTAAAGAGACAAACAAGAAAGTAGACCTCAGTCTCAGTGACTCCAGAAAAGACCACAAACTGGGACCACCCAGGCACCACCCAGGAGCAAAGCAATTAGTATCCAAAGGAAATACCTAACATTCCAACCATTGTAGATAAGATCACCTGACGTCCCTTAGCCCAGACCCTTTTACCAGGGCACCCTTAGACAAATGTCAGTCAGTCGGGAGTCCTGAACCTTAGAAATCCCTCACTATAACCTCTGCTATTTTAAAAATCACACCCCAACTAAGCTCGAGGCTCTCTGATCATGCCAATGTGTTGGACACACAGAGAGTCCAAGTTCAAACTTGAAAAAGAATAAAGGCTCTTTGCTCTACATATGGGACTCGGTCTTCTTGTTGGTTTGGGGGGACTCTGCCATTGGGCATAACAGTTTCTTTTAAGGCAAGTCCATTTACCTGAAAGGGATGCCCATCCAAGTAATTGTCTTTGACAATCATATTCAGGATTTTTTTCTTGAAAGAATAATTTTTTCCTGAGTTTTTAAGTAGTTTTTTATATATTTTAATTTTAATATGCATGTGCTGGTTTGGGAAAAAATTAAATGCCTTCACCAAGATTCTTTCTATTCTTTACAATGAGTAAAATGTCATTTAATTAATTGGCCTAGGAATAAACTTTCTGTTTATGGCTCACGACAACAGATATGTCATGAGCCCAAATCTAAGAAAACTCAATACATAAAAAATTAGGGAAAGATCAAAAAGAGTGCAAAGTTTCTGGATGACTTTTTCTGAAGATGCTTGTCATCATTTCCCATACAAAGAACTGCTAAAGAATTTGAGGCTTTAAAAAAAATCAATTCAACAAAAGAACATTATAGGAGCTAGAGAGGTAGCTCCATGGTGGGCACTTGCCTAGTGTGTGCGAGGCAGAGGCTTTAATCCCCAGGAGCAGACGAAGCCCTAAACAACTGAAACTTTCCTTTAACCAAAGTAATTTATCTTCAAATTAGAAAGATTCCTTTGCCATATTTGTTGTTGTTTTTGTTTTTCGGTTGTTTTGTTTTGTTTTTCAAGACAGGGTTTTACTGCTTAGCTCTGGCTGTCCTGGAAGTAGCTCTTGTAGACCAGGCTGGCCTCAAACTCACAGAAATCCACCTGCCTCTGCCTCCCTCCTGAGTGCTGGGACTAAAGGTGTGCACCACCACGTATGGCCATTTGCCATGTCGTTAGGCTGGAAATGAGAGTTAAGCATAGGTTTCTGTGTTTTTGTAATTGTCTTTCCTCTAACAGTTATAATAAACTCAAGCAGTCACATAACTTGCCAGTGGCCGGAAAACTATAATTTACTGTTTTTGTCTTCATAAGCTCAGAACTGAGAACTATTGTCTTCATTTCAAAATGACTGAAACATGGAAAGAAATAGCTTTTTTTGAGACAAGGTTTCTCTGTTGCTTTGGAGCCTGTCCTGGAACTAGCTTTTAGGCTGGGCAGTGGTGGCACATGTCTTTAATCCCAGCACTTGGGAGGCAGAGGCAGGAAGATCTCTGTGAGTTCAAGGCCAGCCAGGTCTACAAGAAATAGCATTTTATGATGCATGAAAATTTCATTACATTTAAATCCCAGAGTCCATACACAAGCTTTAGGCAACAGCTATCCATTGGATTGTCTAAGGTTTCTTCTGTTCCATATCAGAGTGGTGGTGTTGAGGAAGAGAATTCATAGCCCAAAAGCCTAAAATAGCTATTATCTGACCCACTACAAAGAGACTTTTGACCCTTACCTTAATTAAGTATAAAGCACTTCTATAGTACTACATAGAATAATTTCTTTTTTAAAAAAATCCATGTGAATTTATTTTATGTGTATGGGTATTTTCCTTGTGTGTGTATATATCTAACCTTTGTGTGTTCCTGATACCCACAGAGGGCAGAGAGGACACTGAATCCCCTGGAACAGGAGTTGTGTTGACAAAGGTTTCTGTCCTGCTTGGTCCGCAGTCATCCAGTCCTAAAGAAATACAGAGGTCTACATTAATTATAAACTGGTTGGTCTAGTAGCTCAGGCTTCTTATTAACTCTTACAACCAGGCAGTAAGTAGAGGCAGGGCAACAAGAACAGGAGGATTCTGGGAAGAGGAAAGGTCAGTCTGCAGTCGTGACCCAGACAGAGAGGAAGCAAGATAAGAATGCCTTGCTGATAAAAGGTACCAATCCACCGTGGCTAATACAGGCAAGAATAATGGGGTAACATAAGATGTAAGAATTGATTAATAAGATGCCTGAGCTACTAGGCCAACCAGTTTATTATTAATGTAGTAGACCTCTGTGTATCTCTTTGGGACGAATGACTGTGGGACCGGGTGAGACAGAAACCTCTGTCAACAGAGTGGTAAGTGGTTGTGAGCCAACATGTGTGTGCTGCGAATTGAACCCAGATCCTCTGCAAGAACAAGTGCTCTAAACTGCTGGGCCACCTCTCCAGTACCCTGCATAGAGCAGATTTTAGTTAGTGTTTTTATGTGTTCCAGTTGTGTTCAAGGTTTTCCCCTTCTCCCTAGCTTTGAAGCACAGGGAACTACAATGTAAAATGAAGTCTGCTGTGTCAACCTCTGTAACCTGTGCTTCACTGTTTGATCAGGCATTATCTCCCAGGGCTGGACTGAACTGCTCTGGGTGTAAGGAAGCTGAAGGAGCATCCTGTACAGAATGCCCTGGGGTCACTCCTCAGCCTATCTGGGGGTACATACAAAGGGATACAGCTCTCACACTTTGGTCTGAACTCCTACAGTGTAGTGGACAGACAGCACCAATTGTTATGGAATCATTGGCCCCATGGGAAGCTCTGTGCACTTACAGATCTGTGTTTGTCACGTGAAATGACATTTGTTCCCCTCTCCATTGTCATTTACAAATCAGAAGAACAAAACGGTGATGAGTGTGGTTGATGGGTAATTAGAATTAACCAGACCAGTTTAATATAATAGATTCAGCTTTAATAAACGGAAGAAAGGGAACTTACAAAACCGGGCTTCCAGTGATACAGGAGCACAGGGAACAAAGAGAAAGAGCCAAGTGCACCTATCTGTTTTCTTTGGCCTCAGGGGGACACACCCTAAACAGAATGTGATTGGCTGAAGCTCCCCATCAAAAATGGCAATGAAATAAACAAAATATCATGTTCATACAAATCCTGATTAGGGTAAAAATCAACTGGCTGGCAGCCCACAAGGACCTGCGTGGGTCCTGAGTCTTAGGTCATCAAAGTTGGGAAAAGCTTATTTGAAAGTTTTCACAAAAGCTAGATGTAGCCAGGCAGTGGTGGTGCATACTTTTAATCCCCTCACTCAACAGGCAGAGGCAGGTGGATCTCTGTGAGTTCGAGGCCAACATGGTCTACAAAGAAAGTTTCAGAACAGCCAGGAGGACGGTTTCAGAGAGAAACCCTGTCTCAAAAACAAACAAACAAACAAAACAAAACAAAAAGCTAGCTGTACCCTCAAACAGTCATGATCTATATAATCTGAGTCTTCACTAATTGTTTATGAACTTAGCTTTACAAAATCCTGATATTGTTAGAAGGCTTCAGAATAACCCCAGTATCCCAGGGAGGGCATTTATGAAAAATGGTCAATGAAGATTACAGAACAGGGTTGTTTGTCCTCAAGACTATTGTGGACTAGTCATTCTTTTCTCTGTGGGCCTGCCAGAGACCATGTCAGGTGTCTAGCAACCATCACAGCCTCTTCCAGGGCTAAAGAACAGACTCTCTGAAGTCACCTAAAAGGTGACCAGAGACACACAAAGGTGCCCTTGTTGGTGACCAGAGACACGTGAATATACCCTAGTTGGTGGCCAGAGACATGTGAAGGTACCCTTGTTGGTGAACAGAGACACGTGAAGGTACCCTTGTTGGTGACCAGAGACACGTGAAGGTACCCTTGTTGGTGAACAGAGGCACTTGAAGGTACCCTTGTTGGTGAACAAAGACACGTGAAGGTACCCTTGTTGGTGACCAGAGACACGTGATGGTACCCTTGTTGGTGACCAGAGACACGTGATGGTACCCTTGTTGGTGAACAGAGAGACATATGAAGGTACCCTTGTTGGTGAACAGAGGCACTTGAAGGTACCCGTGCTGGTGACCAGAGACAGCCCTTGCCCAGACCTTCAGTGTCACTTCCTCACTTTCCAATTGACTTCTTAGGCAATGTCTCAGCGGGTGAACCCCTCATGGTCTTGACTTTCTTGCTCATGCTCTCCCTCCTTCCACTCTTCAGCTGGACCTTGGGAGCTCAGTCCAGTGCTCCAATGTGGGTCTCTGCCTCTGTTTCCATCTGTTGTTGGATGAAGGTTCTATGGTGATATTTAAGATAATCATCACCCACTGAGACGATTTGCCTGAGCTAATGGGAGCTCATTAACTCCAACTGGACTGGGAGTGAACGAGCATGGGTTCAAACTAGTCCCTCTGAATGTGGTTGACAGTTGGGACAGACTGAGGGGCCAATGACAATGGCACTGGGATTTGTCTCTACTGCATGTACTGGCTTTTTTTTTTTTTGGGGGGGGGGGGATCCTGTTCTCTTTGGATGTAAACCTTGCTCAACCTGGATGTAATGGGGATGGCCTTGGACTTTCCACAGCACAGTATGCCTTGCCCTCTCTTAAGATTGGAGGGGGGTTGAGGGAAGGGTGTGTGGAGGGAGTAGGAGGGGAGTAGGAGAAGGGGAGGAAGTGGGAATTTGGATTGGTATTTCTTAAAGTAATAAAATAATAATAATAACAACAACAACAATAGTAATAATAAATGTGGAAAATGTAAAGAAAGCAAATTGGTAGTCTCTTTTTACCTGATTATTACTGTTTCATATATGTGTTTGTATGGTGTGTGAGTATGTGTGTATGAGTGTATGTGGTGCATGTGTGTGTGAGTGAGTGTGTGTGTGCAGTGCATGTGTGAGTGAGTATATGTGTGGTGTATGTGTGGTATATGTGTGAGTTAGTGTGTTAGTTACTGTGTGTGGTGTATTTGTCTTGTGTGTGTAAGTTAGTGAGTGTGTGTGAATGAGTATGTGTGTGAGTTTGTGTGGTGTGTATGCTGTGTGTGGTGTCTGTGAGTGTGTGTGGATGTGTGTGAGAGTGTATGTGTGTAAATGTGGGGGGGTATGAATGTGGGGTGTATAAGTGTGTGAGTGAGTGTGTATGTGAGTATAGGGTGTGTGTGTGTGTGTGTGTGTATTAAGAATATAAAGCACATACCTAAAATAATGGTCTCTTCATCTGTTTCCAGTACTTGGCTTGGAGCTCTTCTCCTGTAGCAATGGGTCTGGAACTCGGGCACATCACAATGACAAGGAGGGCTTGTTGTAGGACACTTACAAGTTGCTGCTGCTTAGTCTCATCTCGCGTGTCTGATGTGGTCGTCGGAAAAAGAACCAAAGATTTTGTTTGCATTTCTCACACATCCACGAGTGACGTGCTGATACTGGGGAGCCAATGGCCTAGACTGAACCAGCTCACACTTGGGTCTGAGTCGAGCATCAGAAATTGCTGTACTTTGAGTGGAAGGAAAGAGGCACAGAGCGAGGCTTTCCTGCCTTAGTCTGCGCTAGCTATTTCTTTCTCTCTTTCATATCCCTTTTATTTATTTCCCCATCTTAACTGGAATGGAACAATCAGAATATATATCTTTTTGTATCTTCTTTTCAGCATAGTTTAAAAAACACAGGCAGGGATTTTTTTATTTGTTTTAAAAAACAATTTGAATTAAAATGTGGTAATTTAATTCAAAAATTCTGAAAATTGCCCTAGGAAACAAAAAGTAATATTAACAAATTTATGATGAAATTAAGTCTTTTGTATCATGGTCACTTCTCATAATAACTGTAGAGTTTCCAGTAGGAAACAGTGAGTCCTTAAAAGTGACAGGGGGTGCTGAGTATGTTTTTACATTAGTATTTTTAAATGCATGCCTAATGCAGCATTATTCTCTTTTGAAATTATTCTCTTTTGAAGACTATATCATAAGATCAAAGATATTTCCCAAGATAATAAAGGCAGTTTGTCTGATAGACCCACTTCTGAAACTTTGGTAAGCTAACTATCTTACTTTATTTCTAGACACCGAGTAAAACACTAAATGAATTTCTATGTCACAGGGAATTATAATAGAAACCTATTGATTTGAGAAACTTATGGAGAGTCAAAACCCATGAGGCACAGATGGCAGGATAGTATATTCTTGACATACAGAAATGTAGCCTGATCAATGCAACATCTTTCTGTCACTTCTACAAGATGACAATTACCCTAATAAGGAAAGAAATTCAATAAAGTGACAGTATTCCCGGAGAGCTATGACTCTACTTCTGTAAATGGAGTGAGTGCCTTGCACACTGCAAAGCCTGGCAGCTGGTGAGTGTGAGAGGTGAGTTCAAAGCAGCGTCCACAATAACGGAAATTAAGTCAGTCATTGTAACCAAGCAAAAGTAGAAGGGCCAACTTAGCTTTGGATAAAAAGCAATCTGTGTATTTTAAAAGGCTTTGTGTGTGTGTGTGTGTGTGTGTGTGTGTGTGTGTGTGTACATACGTGCATGCATGAATGCATGTGTGTTCTGTAAAGTGTACAACTTTAGCAGGGAATGGGCTATAATGGTTGCCCAAAGAATAGTGAGGGCAGAGAGCAGTTCTTCAGGGAAGAGTAAAGATGGCAAAAAATGTGTGGTAGCATAAACTTCCTGGCCAGAGAGCACAGAGTTTAGGGCCCAAGCCGCATAGCATGGCTCCTCAGAAGGCAGATGCCAAGACAGCCTTGGAAGACGGAATGATCAGTGTGATAGTTGATATTGGTTGGATTACTGCATTGGGAACAGCTAGATCAGTAAAGTATGCTTCTGGCTTGTCTGTGTGGCATGCCCAGAGATGCTCATATCATAAGGGTGCTGAACTAGTGCCCAGATAAACCCCTCATTGGATTAGAATGTGATAGCATTCTTGAGAGATGACAAAGTTCCAGCAATTCAACAATGCTTCTCCACACTTCTCCAGCACCTTTTAACTTCCACTTTAAATAATTCTCACTATTAACACCTTTCCCTTTGGGGAATTTTGTGAGGACTTTGGTAAAGGATGAAAGTGTATACAATGGTAGCCTCTCTAAACAAAATAATTCTTTGGGGAAAAAAATTCCCTGCCACTGTGGAAGGAGAAATCCCATTATAACAAGAATAGGAAAGTTAGAGGTTTGCTAAATACACCTGATCCCAAGGATAAAGTGCCTACAATCCAACTCCAGAGCCTGAGGTCATTAAGGGCAAGAGTTCAGTTAATAAATACCAAGAAATCAGAATGGTCCTATATGGTGGGAAAAGAGTGAGACCTTACCTTTGGAGCCCATGGGGCGAACAGGCCATAGTAAGGCTAAGACACAAAGGGACACATATAGGGAACAGCTCAGTGCTTAGACGCCTGAAGAATGAAAATTGCTCTTAAATTGTAGTATAGTGCCTGGTCCGCAGAAGAAGTTTTTTTTCCCAAGGTCAGGCATTCAGACAAGGGTCTCCATTCCCTGGGGGTTTGAGAAAGGTTCCTGCTTACCTGGGCAGTCGTTGTTCTTATCTCTAGCAAGAAGAACTTGTGACCCTCCCATTGACACAAGACAAGTGCCTATTGTCAAGGTCAATGCTAGATTTCTCAACCACACCCCAGCTCACAGGGCCCTTTTTCCCCCCTTTTATCCCATGTGCCATATAAAGTGTAGACTTTTTTCAATTAAACAACACTGATGGCAGTCATCCCAATTCACTCTCAGATTACACCATTTCCTCCTCCCCTTCCCCCACCTCCCCCACCTCCACACATCTTCTTTGGGATGTGAATTCCTGCCAAAGCAGGTCTCCAGCACTCTGCAGCTCTACTACTCAGCTACTCCACTCCTCAACTATGCTGCTACTCAGCTACTCTGCCAGTCAACTACACCATTATTCAGCTACTCCACTACTGGGCTACTTTACTATTTAGGTGCTCGGCTACTCCACTGTTCATCTACTCTGCTATTTGGCTACCCACTACTCAGCTGTCCCACTACTCCACCACTCAGTGACTCAACTATTCAGCTACTCCAATACCCCATGGTTCCCTGCTGTAAGGAACAACTCCCACTGATCAGAGGATTTTACTGTTCCTTGGAGAATAAGAAAAAGAGCTTTCCTAGTTCCAGAAGAAGAGAATATATATATATATATATATATATATATATATATATATATATATATATGCACGTGGGTGTGTTTGTGTGTGGGTGTGTTAAAAAGATCATTTTGATGGCAGTTTCAGAGCAGAGTAGGGTGTCCATTCAACAATGTATTTCACTAACTTAAAAGAGAGACAGCTCCATTTTCCACCAAGAAATAAGGTGATTATACCACCAAACCCAGAGCTGCTCAAGAACATTGGATTGTTTCAGGTTCATTGGACATATAAATATCAGATTCATGTTTTTTTATGATCATCTGTTACAGAGAGTCACAAATAAAAAGAAATTTCTGGTTAGTGTTCACCTGCATTCTCCAATTTGCCTGATTCCAAACCCCTCCAGATAAGATTTGATTAAGGAAGATCCCCTGAAAAAATCTCCAATGGAAACAGATGGCCCAGATGATCCAATGTTTCAGAGCACCTCTGTTGCAGTTATAGAAGACCTCACCTCTAACTTCAGTTCCAAGGGATCCAAGATCTCTTAGGCCTCCTCAGACTTCTGCATGCACATGGTGCATATAAAATTCTAATAGGCACATGCACATAAACAAAAATATTTTAACTCAGTGAATATCAATGCACTATCAATGTGTGGTAGTTTGAATATAATTGCCCTCATAAGCTCACAGGGAGTGGCACTATTAGGAAGTGTGTTGGAATAGGTATGGCCTTGTTAGAGGAAGTGTGTTACTGTGGAGGTAGGCTTTGAGGTTTCATATAGGCTTAAGCTATGCCCAGTGTCTCAGACTATTTCCTGTTGACTGTGGCTCAAGATGTAGGAATCTCAGTTCCTTGTCCAGCACCATGTCTGCCTGCATGCCACCATGTCACACCATGATGATAATGGACCAGACCTCTGAAAATGTGAGCCACCACCATGACATGTTTTCCTTTATAAGAGTTGCTGTGGTCATGGTGTCTCTTCACAGTAATAGAAACCCTAACTAAACACATAGTATATGAACATTGTGTAAGCATGATACTTACTATTTTGGGCTCTTCAAAACAAGTTCTACAGAAATCATTTAGAATGTGTCTTCCCAGTAAACGTTAACTAATTTTATAACTCCGATGATATGTAATCTAAGTTTATATCCAGGACCAGGGTGCAGAGGATTATCTTGTTTGCATCATTGATGAGTTCTGGCTCTCTTAACATTTAAACACAAGATGGAACAAGTAGTGAGTGTGGAGTGTGGAGGTTTTGTGATATGGAAACAAGGAGGACAAAACATGCAGCGATTCCCACAAGAAAATCCAAGTCATCAGGGCAGCATGCTGGTGTCTGCCCTGCCTGAGAATCTGCTTATAGGACATCCACAGGCAAAGCAATAGCAAAAAAGTAACTAAGGGCAAAGGAACCCAATGCAGTCAGTGTTTCATTAATGTTGAAGACAAGGTGTGCCTTGACTGGGGTATCTAGTCCCGCTCCCGTGCTGGTTTTTCAACTGTCAAGAAGAGACGGTGACTCTGAGAGAGTTATGCTTCCTCCACATCTTCCTTGCTGTGTCCCATATAAAACAACAAGGCTCCATACACTATAAGTGGCTCAAATTTCACTTCTCATTTGAGGAGCTGAGTCAGGTGAAGTTCGTACACTGATAATAAAACAATGATTCCAACTGGGAAATGCATTTTAATGATGAGCAGGAAAAGCCGTCCCTTTGTGCATCTACCTGACAAGTGGCACTAAACATAAATTTGTCTTTTGTGTTGGCTGCCACCTCACCAATTATCCAACCTCAACAGCTGCTGAGAGTTTGGAAGCATGAAATGAGACAGCATTTAAAAACACAAAGGGTAGCATGAATTCTAATCGGTCTTAATAGTAAAAAAAACCCATAGTCAGATATTAAGGGAGTGAAAGCTGAAAGATCAGAGAAGCAGAGCAGCCAGCCACTAGTTCTTACCTCGACTGAATCCGCTGACTGAATAAGGCGAGATCCTGTCTCTATGAATCCTCAGACTGAATGAATGCCTTCTCTACAAAACCTCGATTGAATCCTGAGCTCCTGTCTCCTCCCGCCTTATATTTCTGTCTCTCCCAGACATATCAATTCCTGTCTCCACCTCCCTAGGACTGGGACTAAAGGTGTGAGTCACCACCGCTTGGCTCTGTTTCTCTATCAGATTGATTCAATCTCGTACCATATCTAACAAGGTTGGTTGGAGGGCTGGCTCATCGGTTAATAAAGGCGCTTGTTGGTCTAGCAGAGGACCAGAGTTTGGTTCCCAGCACGCACAAAGCAGTTTACAACCATCCATAGCTCCAGTTCCAGAGGATTTGGTGCCTTCCTCTGACCACTATTGGCAACAGGCAAGCACGTGGGGCACATACATATATATGGGCACACATAAAATAAAATAAAGAAATCTAAAAAGCTCAAGACAATACGAAAATTATTCATAATAGTAGGTATTTACATATCATTAGTAACAGAAATAAAATTTCCGACAAAGTGCTAAACCAGACATGGTAGCTCATGTTGAGATTGAAGCAAGAGGATCTCTTAGTTCAAGCATAAGTCAGGCTGATAGTGAGCTTCAGAATAGCCTGGCCTACAGAGTGGACTTATTTTTTAAAAGTTTTTTTAAGAATAAAGTGCTAGAAAAAATATTCATTATCAAAACCACCCTACCTTAACATCTAAACAAGAATATACCAACTATGAAGAAAAAAAATGTGTCTTCAGCATTTTCTATGTTTAGTATTGTGTGCCTAGTGACTAATAAAGTATTTAGATCAAATGCATGCTCAAACAAGTGAATTATGAATGAATGAATGAATGAATGAATGGCCCCAACTGGAAGAACCTCTTAATTTTATAGCTAAGCAGCATAATACACAAACGATCCTACACCAAACCATAAAGCATTAAAAAACTAGTCTAGGCATTGGACACTAGATTATTACCTCAAAGAATTTTGTGAGCACACTTAATAAATATTTAGAAATGGAGACGGCGTGATCAATGTCTCACAGTTTCAAACCATTGCTCCAATGAGCATCATTCATGTGGCAGGTTAAACGTGCTGAAAGGTTTCTCTGCCACCTTTCTGTTTCTCAGTCGGATATTCAGTGCTGGGGAAGCCAGAAAAAGCAACCACCAGTCTCAGTTACATCACGTGCTCACTTGAGCAGCCCCTGATTGGGTCTCCCAGGATGTTTACCTGCGCGGAGAGTTCTCAGCTCTCTACCAGCTTGCGCCTGGTCCTGCCATACCG
The DNA here is from genome assembly GCF_903992535.2 of Arvicola amphibius. Taxonomy (NCBI): domain Eukaryota; kingdom Metazoa; phylum Chordata; class Mammalia; order Rodentia; family Cricetidae; genus Arvicola; species Arvicola amphibius. The sequence goes on from NC_052061.1 coordinate 19,007,373, forward strand.
GGCTATCAGTGGTTTTGTGGTCAGACTCCAAGGTTCCCTTCCACTTTTTACCTCATCTTGCATCAAAGTGAAGGGCTCCAATTAACTTCAAAGACTTTTCCATGTGTAGAAAAATGCTGATGAAGCGGAACGAAATCTCACTGCTTGTTTGAAACTTGTTAGGATGTTAATCAGACGAGATCATGATTATCGCTATATAAAAAGAGAAGTTGGTGTTATGCTCCAGTCACAGACACACATACACACACACACACACACACAGAGAGAGAGAGAGAGAGAGAGAGAGAGAGAGAGAGAGAGAGAGATGTTTTTTCATTGTTTGTCACACATAAATTCACTCAAGATATGCAAGGACAAATAAATACGGCTTGGTGAGTTATCTCCTACGTTTATTTACAGTGAACGACACCACATGCTTGATAACCACTCTTTAATTAGGGAACGGCTTTGAAACTTCTCGCTTTGTTTCACATTCAAAGCACATTTGTTTTCCATTATGAAGTAGTTTGTAAAAAGCGCTGAACCAGAAATTTCACTGTAAGCCAATCGTGCCTTCACCTTCATCCCGCACTGTTTGCTAGAGAGGGCTTCGCGGGCAATTTTACCTATTGTTTCCAGAGAGGATGAAAAGACCCCCTTCCCTCTCTCTCATTTCCCCCGCAAGGAAAGCCAATGTTCTCTGGAGGGGAGAGGACGGAGTTACAGAAGACCTTCGACCACGAGAGAAGTTGAGAACATCGACCCCACCAAGCATTCTTCAAGAAGAGAACAACTACACTGAGAAAGAACATAGAAAAACAAAACACTCAGGGACTCCGTATCTTATCACCCTATTGAGAACTGCTGGTGTGGCCCTCAGACTAGCATGGTTTGGGCAAAAAGAAGATGGATAATGAATTAAGACACGGATGAAATACTTTCAAGGAGGAAGTCAATAGGTCACCCTGGTTTTGCACAGTCTCGGGTGAGGGTGCCCAGGAAATGTGCCTGAATGAGAGTCATCCCTGGACCCGGGTCCATCTTGGCTTTCTCATCTCTACTCCTGCTCCCAGGCAGGGAGATGTTATCCCGTTTCTCTGATTATTATGCAATTTTCCCTTAGCAGAAACCACTTTGAAAGTAAAACTGTAATGAAATCAAGACAAACGGTGTCTTAACCAAGCTGCTCCACCTTGTGTGTGTTCCGTTTTGACCCGGGTCGGTGAGGCTGGCTAGTAAAGTACAGAATGCGGCCTAAGCCGCCATTAGTTGAGTATTACCAAAACTTTCACGCTTAAAATCTCTTTTTTTTTTTTTTTTTTTTTTTTGGTTTTTTCGAGATAGGGTTTCTCTGTGGCTTTGGAGCCTGTCCTGGCACTACCTCTTGTAGACCAGGCTGGCCTCGAACTCACAGAGATCCGCCTGCCTCTGCCTCCCAAGTGCTGGGATTAAAGGTGTGCGCCACCACTGCCCGGCCCGCTTAGTCTTGAAGGGTACAGATACTATGGCAATTAAGTTTCTTAGTTTGAAAGTACAGTTTGAAAGTTCTACTAACCTTACAACAGAAGTTGAGAGACAGAGCGGAATGCAGACAGCTGCAGTATCAGTCAGCTCACGGTTACTGAACAACATGCCTGAGAGAACGTTTGAACTGCAGCTTGTTTGGCTCACGGTTTCAGTCATCTCAGGCCGTGCTCACTTGGCCATTTGGCACTTCGTGGTGGGAGAGCACGGTAGAGGAGGCCAGTCACCCCCATGCTATCTGGAAAACAAAGAACTACAGAAAGAAAACTCAAGGACACAGCCTCAGGGGCTGAACTTCCTCAGAAGAAGCCCACCTCTTGACAATATCGTTACTTCCTGCTGGCACCATAGTGGCGGAGCTAAGCCTTCCATATGGGGCCAATGGAGAACATTTCAGACTCAAGCTATAGCACTGAAAATTCCAAAGAAGGTGACGTATAGTTTAAGTCATTCACACCCCAAATTTGCCAGTAGGCACACGCCATGTCCAAGGTTCTATGGCCTTCGGTTTCCACAAATTTTGACAAGTCCTTGTACCTTAACAGCCTTAGCTTTCTCCCATATAGCAGAACTTTCTGAAAATTTCATCCCATCTAAATTTCTTGGTACTCAATATACCTTAAGTTTATATCCCTTAGCTCCCCTGGAACTACAGTAACAGGTACCGGGAACCAAAACCACGTCTTCTGCAGAAGTCACAAGTGCTCTTAACCCTTGGCCATTTCTCCAGACCCACTAGCATTATATTTTATGGATTTTATTCAATATGCTTTTACCATTTCAGTTCTAAAGCCTTTCCTCTCTGATTGTTCAGCTTGCTATCATGGCGATGTCTCTGCTGGGCATGCTCTTTTCGTAGATGCTGTCTTTTTCCATTTATCTGTTTGTGGCCAGTGATACTCGCTGAGCACTTCCTGCTTAGCGTCACACACTTTGGTGATGATGAGGGTGCGAAGGATAACGTGTCTTCTTATGCACAGTTTACTAAGAAGTTCCCACTTGTGGTGGTTGTTCTTGATTGTCAACGTGACTGCATCTGGAGTTAAGTAGAACTCAAATGGCTGGGCACACCTGGGAGGGAATAGTTCTTAATTAAATCTCTTGAAATGAGAAGGCCCAATTCTAATCCAGATCTTTGAGGTGAGAAGACACACCTACCTCTAAATTGGGCCATGCCTTCTGTTGGCAACCCGTATAAAGGTGTGGAAGAAGCAATCTCAATCTCTCTCTCTCTCTCTCTCTCTCTCTCTCTCTCTCTCTCTCTCTCTCTCTCTCTCTCTCTCTCTCTCACCCTCCCTCCCTCTCCCCTTGTTCTTACTCTGACTAGCAAGTCAGTTTCTTCATTGGCATTAGAGCCTAATTTTTCTGGATTATGGCATATACTGAAAACCAAATGAGACATCATACATCATGATGTAAGCAAAGACTGGATTCTTGAACCTTCTGTTCATAGGCCACCATTGATGAATTACCTGGACCACAGCCTATAATTTAGTCTAATAAATCCCCTTTCTATATATAGAGATTCATTCTATTCATCTGTTCCTCTAGAGAACGACCACACAGAATGTTTTATATGTGGTGTGTTTAAAATGACAGAATCTTCACTGGTATTTGAAAGAGACCAAGACATTTCCTTTGTCGAAATACAAACTGAAATTTTTTTTATCATTGAAAGTATTATACCCTTTAAATTCATAATTTTTATTTTATAAAATGTCTTTATTGCCAGGCAGTGGTGGCGCATACCTTAAATCTCAGCACACAGGAGGCAGTCAGGCAGATCTCTGTGAGAGCTAGGCCAGCCTGGTCTACAAGAGCTGGTTCCAGGACAGGCTCCAAAGCTAGAGAAACACTGTCTCGAAAAACAAAAACAAAGAAAAAGAAAGAAAGAAAGAAAGAAAGAAAGGAAGGAAGGAAGGAAGGAAGGAAGGGAGGGAGAGAGAAAGAGAGAGAGAGAGAAAGAAAGAAAGAAAGAAAGAAAGAAAGAAAGAAAGAAAGAAAGAAAATGTCTTTATCACTATTTTTGGAAACAAATGATTGATCGATTTATGTTTAGGAACATATTATTATGCAAAATTAATGTGACTGTAACTTGATGTAAGACAGTTACATATAAATGGTTGTTATACTCTGATTACCTCTTATTGTTGTGCTTTCATCAATTTATATTTATATCTTGAAAATGCCCATAGACCAAAAGCACTGTTTGTTAAAAGTTTTTTGCTTTCTAATACACAGATCACAAATTCTAATACATATCTTTTAGATAACCTTTGAGGAAAGCAAGCTTCATCTTGTGAAGACCTTATGCAAACAGTCATAGCTATGGTGCATGATCAGTTATAACATGACTGAAACAGACTTCTTAATATAAAAAATAGACTCCAGAATAATAAATAACAAAAAAGAGAAGCATTATGTGAGGATAAAGGGGTCAGTTCATCAAAATAAGACAGCAAACACAAATGTGTATTACTGTACTTATGGAGTTTCAAAATACCCAAGGGACAAGCCTGACTGAGTGGGAGGAGCCAGTGATGAACCTATATAGACAGTTTGAGAAGTCAACACTTTTTCTAATAGTTGATAGACATATAAGAAGAAAGGGAAAAAGGAAAGGATATTAAAGATGTAAAAACAATATCAACAAATTTGGCATTGCTGATCAGACAGAATCTTCCAAACCATGAAATAGTTGACTATATATGGTCTTTTCAAGTAAATAGAGGATATTCACTGAGATATGTTGTAAGGAGGGAGGCCACTGTTCATTTCCCAGCCACCCAGACTTCCAAAATAATCACACAGAAACCATTTTATTTAAATTACTGCTTGGCCCATTAGTTCTAGCTTCTTATTTGCTAACTCTTACATCTAGAATTAACCCATCTCCATTATTTTATATTTTACCACGAGGCTTGTGGCCTACCAGCAAGGTTCCAGCATGTCTGTCTTCAGTGGCAGCTCCATGACTTCTCTCTGACTCCACCTTCCTTCTCCCAGCATTCAGTTTAGTTTTCCCTGCCTAGTTCTGCTCTACCCTATCACAGGTCCAAAACAGCTTTTTTATTAACCAATGGTATTCAGGCATACAGAGGGGACTCCCACATCACCTCCCCTTTCTGATTAAATAAAAAGGAAGGTATTAATCTTAACATAGTAAAATTACATATAACAAAACAGGTATCAAGAAAGAATTACAGTTACAATATTTATACCTTTGATCATAACTAAGGAAAACTAAATCTATAGCTATCTATTCTTTGACTCCATCAAAGACTCCAGAAGGATATAATATTACCTAAGTAAACAGGAAGTGCGTTGTAAATAGCTTCCAAAACTCTAGAATTGACAGAGACTTCTCAGTGCCTAAACAGCCACCCAAAGTTCTTCTGTACTGTTGGGGCATCCATCTTCAGCCTTCAGGCCCATAGTATCAAGCAGACTATTTCATAAAGCAGGAAATTTCAAAGGCGGTTCTGCCAATGTTAGTGATTTGTTAGTCATTTTCTCCTGTGTCTTGCAGAATGTCTGGCAGACTTTTTCACAAAGCAGAAACTCCCAAGGACCATCTCACCTTTATGCAAGTTCAGCAGTCATTTCTCTGTAGGTCCTGCATGTCCAGTTCATACAGCATACCATCAAACAGTCCAGGCAAGAGCAGTTTCTTGCCCAAATGGCTAACCAACTCCATAAGGAACCTCTTCAATGCCCATCTTCCTCTTGAAGTAGATTGGTGCTGCCTAGAGCAGATGTGTCTTACTGTCATGAAAAATCCTAAATTCTTTTTTTTTCTTTCTTTCTTTCCTTTTGGTTTTTTGAGACAGAGTTTCTCTGTAGCTTTGGAGCCTATCATGGAACTAGCTTGGTAGACCAGATTGGATTCAAACTCACAGAGATCCACCTGCCTCTGCCTCCCAAGTGCTGGGATTAAGAGCATGCACGACCACTGCCCAGGGAAAAGTCCTAAATTCTTAAAACACTTTAAATGCCATATTCTGTAGTCTTTGAAAGATTTGAAGAATCCCTATCCATCTAAAATACATCTCTGTATATCTAGAAAACCTAAATAACATGACTACAAGCTTGACTATTATGGATGACTCTCTATTAACTTTTATTTCTTAATTATATATTACATTTTTAAATGAGCTGTACAAACACAATACCTTAATCAAGAGCAGAAATACATATACACAGTATAATAAAATTGACCTTAAATTTGTATCAATAAACCAAGATCTATACCAACGCAAATTATATCACTATCATATCCCCTTTAAATGTAAACAAACATTTAACAATATTTGGGAATATGGGCATAGTTCTTTCCAAACTGCTTCCTGCTGTTTATTGGGCAAAGTAATTTTTTGAGGGGTATTCAAGATGACCTTTTGGGGGGGGTCTTGATCCATCAACCCATATTAGTCTGGAAGGATTCCACAGATTCTCAATCTTCTGTGGAAACAAAAGAAGAACCTCTTTTCCAAAGCAACAAATTCTTAGACCCATATTTTGAAATCAAGATACATTTAAAGTATATATGTTGGTTTCGCTTAGCAGTCCCCAGTCTCAAATGTGTCTCTGCAGTCAAAAAATTCAAGGAAAACACAATAGTATACATAATCCAGACTATCTGTGTATATTATATCTTTACATGGCTTATTCTTTTTTACTTCTTTTAAGCTATGACTGTCTATACTCTGTCTCTTTAAAGACTTTATCTTTTTAAAAACTATTTACTTCTTTTTCTAACCCTCTATACTCTTTTTCTTCTCTCTCCCAAGCTTATGGACATTTTTTAAACTCACTGTGTCTCATTTAGAGGTCTTTTCCATCTGAATTTGTCTTTATTGTATATTTATAATTATTTTATGACCAGGTCTGCTTCTTTAAATGCTAAATGCTTCTTAAAAACCTAAGTTGCAGGCCGGGTGGTGGTGGCGCACACCTTTAATCCCAGCACTCGGGAGGCAGAGGCAGGCAGATCTCTGAGTTCGAGGCCAGCCTGGTCTACAAGAGCTAGTTCCAGGACAGACTCTAGAAACTACAGGGAAACCCTGTCTCGAAAAACAAAACAAAACAACAACAACAAAAAACCTAAGTTGCAGCATTGCTAGGGGAAATGTGGTACTTCCTGCTTGCGCCTCCCAGTCCAGCATGGTGGAGCTGTTCACTCACTGCCTCTGAGAGCCACGTACATTGCCCCAGTTTTAGGCACAGAAAAGGTCTATGTCCTTGGCTAGACCTCCTGAAAAAGCCAAAGCCCTTTGTGCTGGCAAACCAGGAAGCAGTTACAGAAAAAGAAGAAGAAGAAGAAGAAGAAGAAGAAGAAGAAGAAGAAGAAGAAGAAGAAGAAGAAGAAGAAGAAGAAGAAGAAGAAGAAGAAGAAGAAGAAGAAGAAGAAGAAGAAGCAGCCTCACAGTTTTTACTGCAGCTCTCTTAAAGTAGCCGCGGTGCCCCTGATCACTGCAAGCCCATCTAGAAAAAAAAAAATTGTGGCTACCAAAAGCCATGCTTAACTCTGCTCTTTTGTGTCTAGAATTCCTTTTTAAGCTTTCTCAGGTTTTTAATGTGGATGTACTTACCCATGTTGGAGCACCAATTTGTTGTAGTAAGGCTGCTTGTTCATTTCCTGGCTACCCAGACTCCCAAAATAATCACACAGAAGCCATATATTCAAATCATTGTTTGGCCCATTAGCTCTAGCTTCTTATTTGCTAACTTTTACATGTAGAATTAACCCATATATACTATTTTATATTTTACCATGAGGCTTGTGGCCTCCTGGCAAGGTTCCAGCATGTCTGTCTTCAGCGGCAGCTCCATGGCTTCTCTCTGACTCCACCTTCCTTCTCCCAGCATTCAGTTTAGTATTCACCACCTAGTTCTGCTCTACCCTATCACAGGCCCAAAACAGCTTCTTTATTAACCAACTTTATTCACAGCATACAAAGGGGAAATCCCACATCAGAGATAGACTGTATTTGGGGGCATAAGTTAAAAAATAAATCAAAAGGAAAATTTGAAAGTACATGAAGCTGAGTAGAACACATTATACCAAAAGGTATAGCTGCTTCCAAAGTCAGTGTCAGGGGGACATTCGCTCCACGAATGCTTATTAGAGAAAAAGAAAAACAGAAAATAGAGATGTGTGGATCAAAAAAAAAAATAGAAACAACGGGAATAGAGACAATTAAGAAAATAATTCAAGAGAAAATAGTACATGTAGAAAAAAGATAACTAGTGTATAAAGGTGCACGTTATCCCTAAAATGGGTAATGTAAAATCTGCAATGGAAGACAAGTTCAAATACATCATAGAACAGAACTGAGCCCCACTAGAGGAATGCTAATTGAAGCAATGCTAAGCTAATAGCTGATAGAGTAGCTAAAATCGCTAATACTGGCAAACTGAGTGTGGCTGAAGAAAGCATCAAATGCTCATACACTGATAGTAAGAATGCAAACCTACACAGTCATTCCAGAAAAGGATTTAACAGCTTTTTTACAAATAGTATATACTTCACAGATGACCAAGCAATCATACTTCTACATATTTATTGGAAAGAAATCTTACTATTCAAACAAAACCTTACCTATGCATATCCATAGCAGTCGTGCTTATAAACACAGAAACGTGGACTCAGTCCAAAAGTCCTACAGCAGGTGAGTAATTCATACTTGCAACTTCAGTGGGGAGCAAGAAGCAGCTCTGAGGTCTCTAATCACGGAGCCTTGGTCTCTGAGGCACTCACACTTTGCCACTCTACTTGCACGATACATTATCTGAAAGACAAACGTTCTTAATGGGAAACAGACCCCATCTTTGCTAGGAAATGCGGTAGGGGGTGGGTGTGACTTCGGACGCATAAAAATAGCTGTGGAACTTTGGCGAGGTGGAAGTGTCCTGTATCTTCATTGTGGTAAGGTTCCACAAGTTTACGCATGCAATAAAATTCATAGAACTCAACCCAATTTTACATGCCAATTTTAAAATAATTAAACCACAAATACTGAAGTGGAAGATGCTAAAGAAATGGCAAGCCCGGAAATGGGAACTGATGTCTGCAGCACGCATTGGTCCTAGAGAGCTGTCTGTCTATAGGAAGACCACAGACCTCGCGAGCCTGGGAATAGGACCTCACCCGTGATTTTTAAAGTCCCAGCTGGATCTACATGTTAATCACTATGACAGTGTGTCTCACTTGTGCAAGTTGTGGCTGGCTGTCATGGATAGAGCAGATTGCTTAAGGGAAATTTTTTCTAGAATGTTTCTTAGGACTAGGATCTTATATATTAACATGATTACTTCTGCGAGCTTGTGTGCTCCCACAAGTGTGCTGCTGTTGTGTGTGGGTGCTGTGAAGACCTTAGTAGATGAAGTACACTGTACCTATAAATGCTTTGGGACACTTTCAAGGAGAACAGACCTATACTACAAAGGCTGACACCCACACATCCTACTGGAAGAAGCTTCTGGACCTTCTTCTTGTACCTCCTTCCAATGGGTCTCCATTGCCCTGTCCCAATTTCAAACACTCGGAACATTCTGGGAATGGCACATCATTTGGAGTATGAGACAGAGGGGTAGGATTGGGCTGGAGGCCCCCCAAACCACTGGCTTTTGTGGAGAACTGAGAAAGTTAGTCACATCATTCTAAAAGGAAACACACCAGAAGTTATGTGTGCAGCTGCCCTCTGGGAAGGACCAACTGAGAGCGTCACAGCTATAGAGCTTTGTTTCACAGCTTGGTAGTCTCCCTTCATGAACTGCAGTCCTGCTCTGATGTCTAGGACCTTCCTCTGCTCTACTGACTGTGTGCAACAGGAGCAGAGGCAGGAGAGTAGATGGTAAACTGCTAGGGAGGGCCATGCTGCAGAGTCATGTTTGTAGGAACATGGAGCTAAGGATGGAGATGGGGGTCCATGATGCCCACAGTTCACCGTGGTGAGTGAGTGGACCACAGACAGCTGCGCAGGGGCTTCTCCAATTCATTGGTGACACAGCTCCTAACACAGACACAGCAGTAGTCCCAAAGGAATTATTTGCAGGTTCAGGGGTTAACTAATGAACTAGCTTTTTATTTATTGCGGTACTGATCATCAAGCATAGGGCCTTGTACAGTGCACTCCAAACAAGCTCTCCCCACTGATCCTCAGCCTAAAAGGATTTAGACTCTCAAGATTTGGTTTTGGTTTGGTTTTTTTGGTTTTTTTTTCAGTTTTTTTATTTGTTTGTTTTTTGCTTCTTTTGATTTTGTTTCTGTGTGTGTGTCTCTGTGACATATGTACATGGGTGTAGTTGCCCCCTGGAGACACAGTGGTTGTGAACTGAGTTCAAATCCTACTTGCTCTTGAACTGTTGACCCCTTTCTCCAGTTCTAGACTCTACTTGAGACGTGTTGAGTCAGAAGATCTAGAGATGGAACACAGAAGTCTACAGGCCACAGTGCAGAACCCTGGCAGTTCTCAAACAACATAAAATTGAGATTTTAGCGTCGCGATGTCTCTTCAGAGTTGGTGGAAAAACTAACCATCTGACATCATTCTCCTTCCCTTACCCCTCCTCTTCCTCCCTTTTCTCTTCCCCTTCTGCCCTTTCTTTCTTTCCTTCTCTCTTCCTCCCCTTCCTCCTCCCCTTTTTCTTTCCCTTCATTCTCCTCTAACTCCTCCCGGTCATCCTTTCTCCTCCTTTACTTCCTCCTTTTTCCTTCCTGTTCCCATTTTCTCCTTCTCCCTCTCCCTTTTACTTTTTCTTCTGCTTTTCCTCCTCCTCCTCCTCACCATCATCACCAACATTATCTCTGCCAGAAAAATGAAAGAGGTGGGGAGTTTTCTACAACCGGCTCACTTAGTTATGAGTCAACGATTTTAAAAGGACTATGAAATGTGGTATTGCCCAGGCCTTCCCTCTGTCCTAATTAAAGATGAGAATTACAGGATTGCATGCCCCCAAAGAGAACACCATCTCTATAATTAGGGATGCTGCCTCCAGTGTTGCTACCATGGAAGAGCGGTTTATACACAGTCACAGAACAAACTTCTCCCGCAGTGAAGAAGGGCCACATTCCTGCAGGAGTCTAGCAAATGGGCTCTAACAAGAATGGCAGAAATGATTCCATTTACTTGTATTTTGATGTGTAGTCATTTAATAAATTAAGTTCCATTCTCAGGGAGCATTGTTTCATTGTGTATATGTTTCTGAAATTTCTCCCTAATATTTCGGATTTGGTGGCATTGGTAATGACACTTTTTTAAGACGCCGCACAATGTCCTATTCTGAGGGACTCAAGTTACAAACTTTGATAATGTTTGTGTCAGTCTTGTGTGTGGCCTCTCTGGGCAGCCTCACTTACACTCATACTTGAAATTAAGAATGAAATCTTTAAAAACATCCTTTACATATTGGAAAACTGGTGTGATAGAAAATATTAGAGATTATAATATTTAGCATTATGTCTTTGTGTTTATAACTGATATATTTATTAATTCTCTTTTATGTAGTCCATAAAACAATCAATCAATAACATATATTTTAAACAACTTTAAGACCTATGCATACTGAGTGCCAAATCTCTCACACAAAGTGGCCTTACTGACAGCATCCTAATATTCTATTTTCCTTCATTTTGCACATGGAAATATTGGAGTTAACAGCTCAGACAAACCTATACAGCTAGTAAGTAAGGCACCTGGAGGTCATGACCCCAAAGCCTGTAGAATTTTTCTACAACAGAGAGAAAAATGCTGGTATAAAAAGCCCATCCCCATCCCCTGCTGCTGCTGGGACAGCACACTCTAAAACAAATTTTAAGTCTCTTAAATAACTTGAAATCATCATAGACCCTCATTGTTGAATGGATAATGGAAGATCATTTTAATACTACCGATTAAAAACAAAGAATATGAAAGCTTGAATGAGTTTCCCCCATTCTTTGCTAGTTTCCTTTTTAAAACAATGATAAGAAAAGAAAACAATGTGAAAAGAATTGTTTTACCTAAAAATTTTGATTTTTATTACATTTATTTTCTTCCTCTCTGTGAGTCTCTGCCCAAGCTCCCGTGTGTGTGTGTGTGTGTGTGTGTGTGTGTGTGTGTGTGTCTGTGTGTGTGTGTGTGTGTGTGTGTGTGCAGAGTGGAGGTGGGGATAAGGGGCGTGCACAGTGCACCTGGAGTTGAGGACAATTTGCTGTCTCTCTCCTCCATCACGTGGATCCTGGGGACCAAACTCCTTATTGTTGGCTTTGGTGACCTCTATCCACTGTGCCATTTCTCTAAGCCCATTTTTTCAAATTTGATCGTTCTATTCCCCCTCAGTTCTTTAGATTCGATGGTTTAAGAGGTTTAAAAGATTTCTCTTTAGTAATTTTACTTCTTTCCACGTGGAAGATAAATTCCTTACTGGAAAATAATGTGTCCAATGGAGATAAACAATACTAGAAAGAATTGCCCCCCAGAAGTAGAGAACGCAAGATTGGAAAGGCAAAGATCAAGGAGACCATCAAGCAAAGTTGACACACCAACAACAAGATGCTAAGCAAATTCAAACTGGTGGCCAGCCAGCCAGGAGCACTTGGGTTTAGCTATTTAACATTTCCTTTATTCTGAGAAAACCTAATAATCCAAAACATGTCTCAACAAATCTATGAATGTCATCAGTTTCCTTGTGTGGTTTGTGTGTGTGTGTGTGTGTGTGTGTGTGTGTGTGTGTGTGTGTGTGTGTGTGTGTACAATGTGTGCCAGTGTTCATTTCTGCTGCTCTGGTGTCCACTTCTCTCACTGTCTTTGTTACTGTCCCATTAGGGCCACTCAGGAAATCCGCCCCTCTTTATATGGCTTTGCCTTGAGAAAACACAAAGAGACAACATTCTTTTCCTAAAACAATTTCATATTTTTCAGCCTCTTGTTATGACTTTCAAAAATTTATCTTTGCAAAGGTTTTTAAGAATTCTGTCACTTCAAAGGACTGGTCACTTAGGCAATTAGAATTTCTTTGTAAAAGTGTAATTAGAAGAAGCAAAGTCACATTGCACAGTCTCATTTAATTTGGGGATAGTTTTGTAACAGTCGATCACTCTATATTTTATTCAGAATAAAACTGTAGCAGAATTCCAGTAGAAGAAAAGGAAAGGAAAGAACATGACTTTTTTTTATTAATTAGATATTCATTAAAGCATCCTTTAGCCAAGAAGTCGCCCTGGGCTTCTGTAACATGGACAAGTCTTTTTCAAAAACTCCTTGAAGAACTATTTCCTGTTAGCTTCATGATTCACTTCTCATTTTTATCTATCAGCAAAATTTGCCATATTTCCATGAGTTTGTATATCTTAAAAAAACTTGTTTCCTCTTTCAGTTGGCCCCTTAATATGTGTTTTTACACTGTCATAAAAGGACTCTCTTCTCTTAACCTTAAAAACTTCAGCTTCAAGTTATGTCCACATATAGTATTCTCTTCATTCATTATTGATTATGTTAGAAAAAAGAGGAGAGAAAAGTGCATCTTATTCTTCAAGAAACAGAAATCAGTCAAGGAAAAGGCTACCCAGCTCACTGCAAGAGGCTTTGCTACTTTTAATTATTGGATTGCACCCTTCTTTTAATCTCATTAGATAAATGTTAGGATAAAAGCTTTCAAACAAGAAGTCACCATAGGGGCAAGTGGTAACACAGAATTGCATTAGAAACCCCTAAGAATTCTAATTTCACACGCGTGCGCGCGCGTGCGCGCGCACACACACACACACATACACACACACACACACACAATGTAGTCGGTTGTGGGAGTTTATATAATATAAGTTCTGCCAGGTTTGTTCTTTTCAAGATGGATAATGTGTTAGCAATGTAACAGAGAGAATCTGCACCACGTAAACCAAGAATTCAGAATGCAAACTTTTGGACCCACAGGATAGGTTTGTTTTATCTGAGCTTGGAAGAAAGGACCAAGGAAAACAAACCAATTTGCATCCAATCCAAATTATCAACTGGAGAGATTCTTCAGCAGAATACTAGAAACAGATGTGGATGGCTTTGCTCTGTGACTGGAAGCCAGTACACGATTCCTTGCCATTTTATCCCTTTATGATAAAAACCTCAAGTTCCTGTCCCTACAAGGAGAGAGGAAAACCCAGGAAAAAGCAATAGCACTTGGCTCTGAGCTTTCCTTCTCTGCAGATACTGCATGAGATACCCTGCTCTTGACCATGTGTTTTGCACTAATTGTGTTTTTAGGATGTCCTCTCATTAGGAAATGCTTCATTGGCCTGCAGGAGCTAGCTCTCTGAGTTTTGGCGAACAGATACATTAGACCCCTTCAGCTTTTAGGGAAAAAAGGGGCTCTCATCAACTAATGATTTTATGCACAAAAAAAGCAATTGAGTTTTCAGGTGGGAATGACCTCCTACATACTACATTTTCTAGGTACTAACATGCTAACTTTTGTATCTCAGAAGCATGAGTTCAGATTTTACTCATTGGCAGCAACAAGCAGCAGTTTTGGCTTGGTCTCAAACTGTGTTCTGGTTTTCTACATCCTACCCCACACAAAACTCAACACCATTACACAACTGGAAACATCTGCTACACAGAGAACTCAGATTTGAGTAGAAAAGACAACCAAACACTCTCAGTCCCTCACTAGGAGAAAACCAAGATGTTTCACTGCTGTTCAAACTCAGGCAGGAAACTGTTGGAGACTCAAAGAAATGGTGGGGAGCTAGCCAACAGGTTCTAGGATTCTTCATAAAAGGCTGGGTTTTTTTAACAGCTATTTGCCTACTTGGGTGGGCCCCTCTCTGAAGATAAATTCATGGAGATACAACTGCTCCAAAAAGCACATAGGTTGAAAGTTTCAAATTGGTGCAAAATATCCTAGATCCTTATGAACTTAAATACAACCACAGACATTCTGGAATGTGGGAGAGGGCTGTGTTTAAAAACACCAGAGGGTGGAATGGTCACAGTTTAAAACTACATGGAATCACTTTTGATGAATTTCTTGGCTTGCTTTTAGCAGAGACGGAGAGAGATAGATTAAGTCTTTGAGTAAGAGAAGATATTTCTATGGGATATTAAACTTAGGATCACGAGTGCACCTTTTTAAGTGTGGCCATTATCTCCTCCTCATTAGGGCTCAGATCCTAGTCAGATTTTTATTAATGTCACAATTACTTGAGATTATGAACTTATAGAAAGAGCAGGTTAATGGTGGCGCACGCCTTTAATCCCAGCACTCGGGAGGCAGAGGCAGGCGGATCTCTGTGAGTTCGAGACCAGCCTGGTCTACAAGAGCTAGTTCCAGGACAGGCTCCAAAGCCACAGAGAAACCCTGTCTCGAAAAACCAAAAAAAAAAAAAAAAAGAAAGAGCAGGTTACTTTGGCTTCCAGTTTCAAGCTTTCAATCCACAACAGATTGCTTTGGGTCACTGGTGGCATATCGTGGCAAGAGCATGTGGAAGAGAAAGCCATTGATTCCAAAAAGGAAAACCGAAAGAGAGTGGAAGAGATCAGGATGCCACAATTTCCCACATGTAACCTAGGATTTCTCCAATAGGCCTACATCTTAAAGTTACAACCATATAGCTATAGTGCCACACTGGGGCCATACCTTCAATACACAGGTCCTTGGGGAAACACTCTAAATCCAAATGATAATTTGGATACTTCTTGCAGTTATACTTAGTCTATAGACTTGTAACGAGCGGTCCAATTTCTATGGCGAAGAACACTATAAAAGTGCACAGCCACTCTGGAGGAACTTGATTAAACACGCCACTGGGAAGAGGAGCAAGTGCATGGATGCTCAATAGGACCAAAGAAGGAGGAGAAAGGATGTTCCAACATTGCCAAACCATTTTACCCAAAGAATGGTATGAACAGTCATCTTCAATAAGATAGCAGAGAGAGCAGGTCAGAATCTGAAGGAAATAAATAGAGTGGAGGAGAATAAAGAGAGCAGCAGAAAGATGGCTCCCAGCAGTGCACACATGCCAAGTCCCCACTGAGGTCACATACTGAGACCAGCTGCCACAGCTCCAGCTGGAAAATGCAAAACCGTACTGCAATGCTTTTGGCCACTGGTTTGAACCAAACAGAGATAACTGGAAACACAGAGGGGCCAAGATAACTTCTTCCATCAAGGGCTTCACACAAGAGCCTAACTGTTCCACAGGGCACCCAAGAACACCTAAAACTGTCACTGAGGCTTAGGATCTAGAACCAAGGAGCAAACAGATTAAAATCAAATATGGAGGATGTGATTCCTGTAGTCCTAGAAAATCTCTGCAACCCCCAGGGATGTCAGAACTAAAGATAATGATATTCAGCTAGTCGGATTGGGGATGTGCACATCTGTGTGTAATGTGCACATGTGCAAAATTCAGGGGGGATGTGCACATCTGCGTGTAAGGTGCCCATGTGCATAATACAGGGGGGTGTCACATTCCTGTACATCAATGTGTATGCACATCCATGTGGAGGCCAGATGATAACTTTAGGTGTCATCCTTCCCCAAGTACTGTCTGCCTTATTTTTTGAGATAGGGTCTCTTACTAGGTCAGAGGCTTGCTGATTCCTCCACACTGACCAGCACCCATTTCACCTGACTCTGTCCTCCCTACCACACTTGTCTCTCCTCCCACCATACCCGACTCTCCTCCTCACCACACCTAAATCTCCCCACCACACCTATCTCTTCTCCCATGACACCTGTCTCTCCTCCCACCACACCTGTCTCTCCCCACCACACTGATCCCTTCTGCACCACACCTGTCGGTCCTCCTCACCACACCTGTCTCTTCTCCCACCACACCTGTCTCTCCCCCCACCACACCTATCTCTCCCCAATCACACCTGTTCCTGCCTCACACCACACTTGTCTCTCCTCCCCACCACACCTATCTCTGCCTCCCATCACACCTGTCTCTGCCTACACACCACACTT
This sequence comes from Arvicola amphibius, assembly GCF_903992535.2. Lineage (NCBI taxonomy): Eukaryota > Metazoa > Chordata > Mammalia > Rodentia > Cricetidae > Arvicola > Arvicola amphibius. The sequence goes on from NC_052061.1 coordinate 19,023,822, forward strand.
CTGTCTCCTCCCCCCATACCTGTCTCTGCCTCACACAACACCTGTCTCTCTTCCCACCACACCTGTCTCTCCACACCACACCTGTCTCTCCTTCCACCATACCTTTCTCTCCCCACCACACCTGTCTCTCCCCACAACACCCGTCTCTCCTCCCCACCCACATCCGTCTCTCCTCCCACCACACCTGTCTCTTCTTCAACCATACCTGTCTCTCCTCCCACCACACCTGTCTCTCCTCCCCACCACACCTGTCTCTCCTCCATACCACACTTTTCTCTCCTCCCATCACACTTCTCTCTCCTCCCATTACACCAGTCTCTCCCCACCATACCTGTCTCTCCCCACCACACCTGTCTCTCCTGCCACCACACCTGTCTCTCCTGCCACCACACCTGTCTCTCCTCCCCCATACTGTCTCTCCTCCCCCACACCTGTTTCTCCTCTACATCACACTTCTCTCTTCTCCCCACCACACCTGTCTCTCCTCCTCACCCCTTCTGTCACTTTTCTGGATCCCGGAGCTCACACTCACATCCTCATGCTTACAGGGCAAGCACTTTACCACCTGATTTCTCTAGTTCTTGGGAGCTAATGAAAATTAAGGTTTTAAGAAGAAAGATAGTGAATTGCTGTGGGACAGTGGTCTGTACCCTTTCACTTGTACTTTAAATGAATGTTGATTGGCCAGTAGCCAGGCAGGAAGTAGAGGCAGGGCAATGAGAATTCCAAGAAAAGGGAAGGTTCAGTCTGCAGCCATCACCCAGACACAGAACAAGCAAGACGTGACTGCCTCACCAAAAAAGGTACCAAGCCACGTGGCTAACATAGACAAAAATAATGGGCTAATTTAAGAGGTAAGAAAGAATTAATTAATAAGAAGCCTGAGCTACTAGGTCAACCAGCTTATAATTAATGTAGACCTCTGTGTGTTTCTTTGGGGCTGAATGGCTGCAGGACCGGGCAAGACAGAAACCTCTGTCAACAAATGGCGCCCAATATATGGCAACTGTATCCACATATGCCTGAGAGAGCTTGGGAAGTAATTCAAGACAGAAAAGAATAGAGGTAAGCATAGCTTATTGATAGCAGCATTTTCTCAGGTGGGTTCTGCTAGAGGCAAATGTATCTCATTTAAGAGAAGTTTCCTGACTCAGCTTTTGAAGCAAAATCCTTGCATCTCTTTTAAGAGGCCCTACCACCAAACACTCAAATGGCATTTATGAGTAGCTAATAACATGCTCTTCTTGGTGGTGGCAGGGATCTTGAAACTCAATAGAGTTATGGCAATAAACATGGCTCCAGCCAGTATCTCCACCATAAAGCTAAGCTCTCAGAAAGCTAAAGAATAGGGTGGATTCAGCCATCAAAGTCAGGGCTTTAATCCTAGCTATATCACTTAGCAAATTAAAGACTCTTGTGGCCAGAAAAAGAGAGATATACAGTAAAGATAGATTCAAAGACAAAGAAAACCTCTAAATAATTTACAGTGTATTTAAAAATATATGTAGGCTTGGAAGGATAAAGTCCTTAAAATAAAAAAGGAAGAAAAAGAGTAGTTGGGTATGGTGACACACACCTTTAATTCCAGCACTTGGGAGGCAAAGGCAGATGGATCTCTGTGAGTTCAAGGCATGGTGATACACACCATTAATTCTAACATTTGAGAGTCAGAAGCAGGTAGATCTCTGTGAGTTCAAGGACAACCTGGTCTACAGAATGAATCCCAGGACAGCCAAAGATACACAGAGAAAAGCCAAAAATAGAAAAAGAAAAAAAAGAGTTTAAAATAAAGCCACATAAATATGGAAAATACACAGAGAGTCTGGATACTGTATGTTATTGTGTTGTCGTTGAATGGTTTAATGACTGAGGAAGAAACAACAATTGATAAAAGATATTTGATTATAAATGCTGCTGGAATAATCAAACACACACACACATACATACATACACACACACACACACACACATATATATATATATATATAATTCCTTGACTTCAAAATTTAAGTCAAAAATATGTTACTTTGGAGAAGAGGTTTTGCTTTTGTTTTCACAGGAAATGAGAGGCTGTGGATTCATTCCAGGTTAAGAAAAATCAGGTTTGATCAAGGAAAACCCCTGAGAAATCTCCGACAGCAGCAGATGGTCCAGATGTCTGAGTTCTACATCCAGAACAGTTATAAGACTGCTGGCTGAGATGATTGATCAAGCTCACAGAATATTCCATTAAGAACTTGACCATAATTCAAATTTTTCTTTAGGTCACCATAAGATTATCAGAGCCTCCAATCAGCAGGAAATATGCCCACATTCCCCCCAAAAAATGGATTATGATTATGGATGTTTGCCTTTGTTTAGAATGTTGGTTACAGGTTGCTATGGATAATGGCCAGTAGAAAAAAATAAACAAAGAGATTCAATTCAGAGTTCTTGTTTAAATAAAAAAGAGGTAAGTGTTGTGGGACAATGGTCTGTACCCTGTCATTTATTTTTAAATAAACGTTGACTGTCCAGTAGCCAGACAGGAAGTATAGGTGGGGGTGACCAGGCAGGAAGTAGAGACAGGGCAATGAGAATTCTGGGAAGAGGGAAGTTTCAGTCTGTAGCCATCACCCAGACACAGAGTAAGCCAGACACAGAGCAAGCATGATGTGACTGTCTTGCCGAAAAAAGATACCTCTGTGTGTTTCTTTGGGGCTGAATGGCTGTAGGACTGGGCTGGACAGAAACTTCTGTCAACAGTGAATACTGAGCAGCAGAGTAATCATTTCATTAACAAAAATGTTTTCTCAAAAAATAATCTGTGCTAGGCATGGTACCTCGTGCCTATGATCCCATCACTTGGAAGGCTTGGGCTAAGATCAGGAGTTCAGTGTCAGCCTGGGCTATGTGAGATTCAAAAAAATAATTTACTTATTATTCAATAATTAAAAAAATAATTTGTTACTTATTCTTTCCTTAAATTGGCCTTGCGATAGAGACAGGTAGTTTGTAGCAAGGACAGAGTTAAATAACAGGTCCATTATTGAATACATTGCAAATCCCCACACTTACCAGGATGACATGTCTCCTATACTTTAGATAAGTCTTCTAAATGCTATACATGGAAAACCTTATCTCTGGCATATCTGTGTTGGATGAACAGGTCTAATGAGAGACAAGCAGGCCATGAATGCCTTGCTGGGCATGGCTTGAGCATATATGAGACCCCAAAGTCTGCCTCCACAGTGACAGACTTCCTCCAACAAGACCACACCTAGTCCAACAAGGCCACACCTCCTAATAGTGCCACTCTCTTTTAGGGCCATATCCTTTCAAACCACCCCATCTCCCTCTCCCCCATCCTCTCCTCCCATTTATCTCCACCCCCATGATGAATTCTATATGATAGACAATAACAGCCTGTTCTTTGGTAAACAAGTATGTGTACACATGCAGCAGAAAGGAAAGTTAAGAATACTTTAATCACATGTCTCTGTAACTGGAGAGGATGCAGGGCTGTAAGTCCACAGAACACTCTAAACATTTTCACTGCAAGAAAACATCCTTGATGGTCCACTACATGGAAGCCAAGTTGATAAACACCATGAGACTCTGACGGAGCTAAGACTCACTTGTCCCAAATATCTAACTTTTAGAAAGCAATATAAAATTTCATTTAGGAAACAAAAATAAGTTATTGTAGGCTTTTTAATATTAGAATTGGCAAGGAAAAATACTAATCTTCTCACTCCATAATTTTTCTTTGCCTTAAGTTTTCTTATTTATATACAAAAATGTTAACAATTTCACAAACTACTTCATAGATATGAGAGTCAAATAAAATAATATGTGATCAATATAAATGTATACAATTATTTAATTTAAGATATACTTGCTGATTAGCATTGGCATTGTGGAAACCAATGGTCTGTATGTCATTGTGTTCAGTAGGCAAGAAAAGAGTGAGTTCTTTAGGAAAGAAGAGGGGTGTGTATTGCAAGCAAGGAAAGGGTGTATACTGTAGGGGAGGAAAGGGGCATGGGCTGTAGGGGAGGAGGGTGTGGGCTGTAGGGAGGAGAAGGATTGGGCTGTAGGCAAGGAAGAGGGCTGTTGCAGACAAAGAGAAGGATTTATACTGTAGGAAGGGAGAAAGGTGTAGAACGAAGGTAAGGAGAAAGCTGTGTGTGGTAACCAAAGGGAAGGGTGTTTATTCTATAAAGGAGAAGGTTTTGTGCTGTGGAGTCAGAGAAGGTGCATTCTTTGTTGAAACAGAAAAGATTGCTTTGTAAGCAAGGAGAAGTATACTGAAAATACAGGACGTACGGACAAGGAGAAGGCTACAGACTGTTGGCAAGGAGAAAGACGTGTTCTGTAGACAAGGTGGAGTATTTGTACTGCAGGCAAGGCAGAGCTGTGTTCAATAGACAATCAGAAGTGTGTGTTGCTGAGGGTAAGGGACAGGGGTGTGTATTTTAGGTAGAGATGTATTGCTGTACGTGACTTCCAGCCTAGATGGTGCTTCTAGAACACCGTCTATCTCTACCTGTAGTGTGAGTGATGTTGGAATTCTTAGGAGGATTTTCAGTTCAACTTCAGTCTCAAAGGCCTCAGAGAAGCTATGCTGCCTGGGAATGTCTGGGAGGTGTCCACAGTGATTGTTAGAGGCACAGCCTTCCAGTGAGGAGAACCTGAGAATGAAAGCAAAGACATAGGAATAAGAAAACCTTTAGAGGGGGATAGGGAAGGCTGGACTCAACCTCGGGAATTCTAAACATTGAAAAGAAGAAGAAGAAGCACTAATCCATGAAGTGAAATCTGTTCATAAAGAGCAGCAAACCCAGCCTCGTGCACTTGGACTTGCGTTCCAAAGCGACAAGGACCCATGACAACTCTCATGTCAGAGGGTAAACAAATGATACGCAGAAAGTGATGCAGGCAAACAGCAAAAAGCTGTGTTAAACTCTCTCTCTCCTTTATTTAAAGCCCTCTCAGGTTTTTAAGTGGGTTTAGTCACCACGTTGGAGCGCCAATCTGTAGTGTGAATCGGCGGGGCTGTGTCCCGCCACCCAGCCGCCGGCTAACTTTACACCCGAAATAATTACACGGAAACTGTATTCTTTTAAAACACTGCCTGGCCCATAGTTTTAGCCTCTTATTGGCTAATTCTCACATCTTCCTTTAACCCATATTTAGTAATCTGGGTAACACCACGAGGTGTGGCTTACCAGGAGAGATCTTAACCTGTGTCCATCTCGGAGAGGAGCTGTATGGAGACTCACTATCGCGACTGCCTGAAGCGTCTCCCCCACTCTCCTTTTTTGTTCCCACAATTTTGTTCTGTCTACTCCACCTACCTAATTTTCTGTCTCTTAAAGGGCCAAGGCAGTTTTCTTTATTAATTAACCAATAAAAGAAACATAGACAGATAACTCTCCTCCATCAATGGGGAGCTTCTAAAACATGGGCTGAAGTTGGGAAGTTGTGGAGATCGTGTTCAGGTCTCATTGTTAGAAAATGGGATGAGAAGATGTACCAAGAAACCATATAGAGGAGTGGATCTAAGAATCGGGTGATCCAAGAATGCAGAGAAGAGGATTTCAAAACAAGCTTAGAATGTGCTTTAAATCACATGAGAATCTAACGGTCTTTCAAGATACAAACTCTACTTGAAAAACTGGTGTGAAGGTTCAGCAGGTAAAGGCTCTTGCCTCCAAGTCACATGATACAAGTAAAATCCCCAGGGTCCACACTACAGAAGGAGAGACCAACTTCAGCAAGTTGTCCTCGGGCCACATGGATACTATGATATTCCTGCATCCACATAATAAATCGATAAATTATGTTTTAAGTTAAAAATTTCTAGTCTTCATCTATTCACTAAACTAGCAAGCTGCTGACACTGGAATTCTTTGATGTATTTTTGAAATAAGTGTGTTTTCTAAGATACTATCTATTTATTCTGATGAAATTACAAAGGCATTTAAATATCTTTACTCCCGAGTGGAGTATTTAGGATGCAGGGAATGAAGGAAAGACTGAGCGGTGATTTTCCTGAGCCATTTCACTGAATTTAATCATTTTTTCTTTCAGTTGAGAATCAGCAGCCAGGCCAGCAAAAGCTAAAAGCTCAAATGACCACCACAAAGGTTCCTGTCCTACACACGCCCACTACCTAAAGAATCATTGAGTTCTCCCCTGTTGATTTCCTTGTCTTGAAAATGGTGAGATTAAATGAGTTTTTTCCTAAGGCTTCTCCTTACACTGTGGGGTGAAATGGGAGATTTGAAGGGTGTTTTCAGCTTAACTTCTCTCCCACTGCCACTTGCTAGCTCTCTGGAGGAGCTTCGAAGTCTTGACTCTCTGGTCTAGTTAGTCACAGATACATATCTTTGGAGGGAAATCAACCTGTTTATAAAATTCTGGGAAACAGGCTTTGATTTTTCACGTTTGTAGGAGACTGTTTTTAAAGCCTTGGCTTCAGCATCGGTCAGGAAATTGAAAACCGTGGAATTGACTGCTTTGAATCAACTCAGTATGGACTCCCACTTGAGTCTACAGCAGCAGTGAGAACTGGCAGAGGAGGATACTGAGAGGCAGGGAAGCTTGCAAGCTCTCCACTCTGCGGGATGTATGTGTCCAGAGTTCTTGTTTCTGTGAACTCTGCTCAGAAAGTACTTTTCCATCAAGGAAACACATGTGAGTGCGAGTCAAATGTCTAGACAAGTCCACACTCTCTGTGTTTATGAGAAAGAGACAGACAGACAGACAGACAGACAGACAGACAACAGAGAGAGGGGAGATAGAGTAACTTCTAGGAGATCACAAACAGGCTAAATTGCTGAAGACAGAGGAACCTAGAGAGATGGCTCAGCCATTAAGAGTTTGCTTCCCAGCACCCATGAAACTCCAGGCCCAGGGGTCGATGCCTCTGGCTTCCACAGGTACCTGCGCACGTGCGTGTGCATGCATGCACACACACACACATACATACACACACACAAATATAAAACAATTAAATAAATATTTAAAAAAAATAAAGTGAATGTGGTCAAAATATGTTTTGTCCTGTTCCAAGAAATAAGATGATTGTCTGAATATTAAAGTTATCATATCATGCTTTAGGGTCAGATAGCTAATCAATAGCTTACATTATTCCTATAGAGAGTTTTATATATCCACCACATTCAGATTCTTGGGAATATATCTAATATATTTTGGATCCTGGAAAATTGCTAGGTTTTGATGTAACCTATAATTTTGAAATTATTATTGATACCAGAGTGTATTGAAAAGTTTTCTTCTGTTGCTCTTTGGTACTTTCTTATGGATTCTGTTTAAAGAAATATGACACTAAGTGTTTAACCTGGGGCTACAGTTTGCAGGAACTGAAAGGCAAATATCAAATTTACACATTGCTCTCCTAACATGGGATGCTGTTCTAAGCTGTGTCGTTTAAGTTGATCTGAGTGATTTAATCCAGTTCAGAAGAGCTGCAGTCACTTGTGGGAGGCGTGGGAGCAGATTGCTTTGATATAGTAGTTCTCTCCAGCTCTGCACTCTTGGGTGCTGCACACTGTAGAGATTCTGAGATGCTGACTGTCGCTTCAGCTCTGCACACTCGGGTGTTGCACACTGTAGAGATTCTGAGATGCTGACTATCGCTCTAACACTTGGGTGCTGCACACTGTAGAGATTCTGAGACACTATCTGTCCATCCTGGCACTACCAGGGTTATGTCCAGACACTCCAGGAGCCAGCTCAACCTCACAAACATTCTGTAGCAAAACCAACTTCTTTACACCGTTATATCATCCCGTGCTCATTTCAAAGAAGGCTGGGGTACAAACCCAAAAAGTACACGAAACAGCCTGAGAATTCCACGGAAGTCAATGGAAGGAAACTTATAAACTATCAATTGAATGAACATTCCCCATGTTTCCAAACTCCTAGAAGTCCTGAATATCTATTGACATCGAATAAATGTACATTGAGGTTAGTACTAGGTACCTAGAAACACCAAATGGCATATGCGGGGGGGAGGATCTCTTTCATCCCTCTACATAATAGAGATAACGAACTCAAATCCAAAATGCTTTTGGAAAATTCACACAAACATCAAACTAAGCCAAAGTTTACAAAATCTAGCCGACTCTGCCATATGAAATAGAAGCCACCGAGAAGAGAACTGTGGAAAGAGTTGAGGGCTTCCCCTCGAACACTTCTCTCCAGGTGCTTCTGGAGGGCTGCGGTCTAAGATTCGCCAGGCTTGCTCCCTGTCAGGCAGGCATGCGAATCAGCTGTAATTGGAACTCCGACAGGGACTCGTCGGTGTAGCAGTTAGGAGGGGGAACCTGCGTGGAGTGTGTCTTGAGGATGTCGAGCGCATCTTAATAACGATTGCATTTCAAGGGCTCATTTCCCACGTCTTGCATCAGAAAGATTTATGAAGCTGTGTGGTCATGCCTGTGACTGATGTTTTCAATGAAGAATAATCTAATTTTCCCGGGGAAAATCACACTGATGTGACCTAGAGACAATGCTGTTTTGTCACAACAGCATTTAATTTGAGCTGAAATTAGCCAGAATTACACCATGTTCCTGGCAGACTCAGTGCTCCAAAAATATCACCATAGTAACATGTGTCCTCTATCAACAACTCTCCTTTCATGATTTTTAACTTCTCGCTCTATCAGTGGTCCTGAAACGGATGGAAGAAATCATTGTGGAGCACCAATATGAGGCTCTACGGCAATAGTTCTCACCTTCCTTATGCTGCGACCCTTTAATACAGTTCCTAATGCTGGGATGGTCCCCAACCATATTAGTTTATTGCTACTTCATCATTGTAATTTTGCTACTGTCATGAATCATAATGCAAGGATCTGATATGCAGGATAAGCCTAGCAGATAAGCAACTCCCATAGGGGCCAAGACCCACAGGTTGAGAAGCGCTGCTCTAAGGCCCATAAGGTTGGGTCCCTTGCTCGAGAAGCCAGAGCAGCTTCACAGATTCCATGTGAGAGAAGTTTTGTATGACTAAGTGCTGAAATTCATTTTCTTTCTCTGGGGCTTTCATCACCTTCTAAGAAAGTGCAAGTTGATCCCAAGGAACTAGGTCTCCACTGACCACGGACAGGTAAATTTTCAAGACTCATTCCTATAAGCTAAAAGTGAGGGCAGCCCTGAAAGCCCAGGTTCCCAAAGAGGCTCCAGTTCTTGCTGCAGCAGCTGAAGCAGAAATCGCTTTAGTCGTCCATATGAAACTGCATAGCTGCTTCAATGTTTAAAGCATTTACTTTCCCCTTCGTTAGATATGTTTTCTAAATGTTCATAAAAGTAGCTCTGTATGCATACATGGATTTGAAAATGGTAATTAAATTTATTAAAACACCCCGGGTTTGTTACAGGACAAAAAGGAAGAGAGAAAAGACAGGATACATTAGTATTTTACTGTCATTGGTTCTTAGACATGGGGTACTGGACAACTGAGTTTTGAAGAAAATAAAAATCATTGGTTGGTCTTCCTGGAGAGCCACAGTTATACAGCGCTGAATACGAGTATACATATGACAAGGGTAAACGGTGACAATAGAAGATAATTAATAATTCTTAAGCCTGCAATGCAGGGGCTAGGGAGATGACTTCACTTGGCTTGTGAGCACAAGGCCCTTGCTCTTAGATTGGGAGGATCAACATAGTAAAAATGGCAATACTACCAAAGGCAATCTATAGATTTAATGCAATCCCCTTAAAGATCCCATCAAAATTCTTCACAGATCTTGAGAGGACAATAATCACCTTTATATGGAAGAACAAGAAACCCAGGATAGCCAAAACAATCTTATACAATAAAGGAACTTCTGGAGGCATTACCATCCCTGACTTCAAACTCTATTACAGAGCTACAGTATTGAAAACAGCTTGGTATTGGCATAAAAATAGAGAAGTCGACCAATGGAATCGAATAGAAGACCCAGATCTTAACCCACAAATCTATGAACACCTGATTTTTGATAAAGGAGCTAAAAGCACACAATGGAAGAAAGAAAGCATCTTCAACAAATGGTGCTGGCATAACTGGATGTCAACCTGTAGAAGATTGAAAGTATATCCGTGTCTATCACCATGCACAAAACTCAAGTCCAAATGGATTAAAGACCTCAATATCAATCTGAACACACTGAACCTATTAGAGGAGAAAGTGGGAAGTACTCTACAACATTTGGGCACAGGAGACCGCTTCCTACGTATAGCCCCAGCAGCACAGACATTAAGGGCAACATTGAATAAATGGGACCTCCTGAAGCTGAGCAGCTTCTGTAAAGCAAAGGACACTGTCACTAAGACAAAAAGGCAGCCTACTGACTGGGAAAAGATCTTCACCAACCCCGCAACAGACAAAGGCCTGATCTCCAAAATATATAAGGAACTCAAGAGACTAGACTTTAAAATGCTAATTAACCCAATTAAAAATGGAGCACTGAACTGAACAGAGAATTCTCAACAGAAGAAGTTCGAATGGCCAAAAGACACTTAAGGGCATGCTCAACCTCCTTAGCAATCAGGGAAATGCAAATCAAAACAACGCTGAGATACCATCTTACACCTGTCAGAATGGCTAAAATCAAAAACACCAATGATAGCCTTTGCTGGAGAGGATGTGGAGTAAGGGGTACACTCATCCATTGCTGGTGGGAATGCAAACTTGTGCAATCACTTTGGAAAGCAGTGTGGAGGTTTCTCAGGAAATTTGGGATCAACCTACCCCAGGACCCAGCAATCCCACTATTGGGAATTTACCCAAGAGATGTCCAATCATATTACAAAAGCATTTGTTCAACTATGTTTATAGCAGCATTATTTGTAATAGCCAGAACCTGGAAACAACCTAGATGCCCTTCAGTGGAAGAATGGATGAAGAAAGTGTGGAATATATACATATTAGAGTACTACTCGGCGGTAAAAAACAATGACATCTTGAATTTTGCATGCAAATGGATGGAAATAGAAAACACCATCCTGAGTGAGGTAACCCAGGCCCAAAAAGAGGAACATGGGATGTACTCACTCATAATTGGTTTCTAGCCATAAATAAAGGACATCGAGCCTATAATTCGTAAAAAATCCTAGAGAAGCTATATAAGAAGGTGAACCCAAAGAAAAACATATAGTTATCCTCCTGGTTATTGGAAGTAGACAAGATTGCCGGACAAAAAATGGGAACATGGGGGTGGGGTGGGATGGGGGGATGGGGGGAGGGGGAGAGAAAAGGGTGAAGTGGAGGATGGGAAGAGCTTGGGGGAATAGGATGGTTGGGGTATAGGAAGGGTGGATATGGGAATAAGGAACTATATATCTTAGTTAAGGGAGCCATTCTAGGGTTGGCAGAGACTTGACTCTAGAGGGGTTCCCAGGTGTCCAGGAAGACGACCCCAGCTAGTTCCTAGGGCAGCTGAGGAGAGGGTGCCAGAAATGTCCAGATCCTATTGTCATACTCATGAATATCTTGCATATCACCATAGAACCTTCACCTGGCATTGGATGGAGAAAATGACAGAGCCCCACATAGGAGCACCAGACTGAGCTCTCAAGGTCCCGATGAGGAGCAAAAGGAGGGAGATCATGAGCAAGGAAGCCAGGACCGCGAGGAGTGCTTTTACCCATTGAGACGGTGGAACAGATCTAACGGGAGACCACCAAGCCCAGTCGGAATGGGACTGATGGAACAGGGGACCAAACCGGACTCTCTGAATGTGGCTGATGGTGGAGGAGGACTGAGAAACCAAGGACAATGGCAATGAACATAAACTCTACAGCATGGACGGGCTCACTGTGAGCCTTGTCAGTTTGGTTGCTCACCTTCCTGGACTTAAGGGGAGCTGGGAGGACCTTGGACTTAACATAGTGAAGGGAACCCTGATGGCTCTTTGTCTTTGGAGAGGGGTGGAGTGGGGGTATGGGTGGAAGGGAGGGGAGGGAAGGGGGAGGAGATGGAAATCTTGAATAAAAAAATGAGAAAAAAAAAGCTAGGCATGGTGACATATGCCTGCAATTCCAGCACTGGAACTGGAGACAGTGAGCCTAAGACTCACTGGCCAGCCCCATGGCGCTTAGCCCCAGCTCAGTTAGCCTGCATGGCAAGATCCTAGCCAGTGAGAGACACTGTCTCAAGAAATCAAGGTGGACAGCTCCTAAGGAAGGCTACCCAAGGTTGCTCTTTGGCCTCAATGCATGGCCACACATATGCATGTGCACCAACACACACTCATGCACACACACAGTTAATCTAAAACTTGGCTACGTATTTAAAGACATTCATCTGAACACATGGCCTACACCATAATGAATATATGCAAATGCTTCCGTTTTCCTCTGTCTAGCAAGCTTCAGCTTGATGCCATTAGGAACGAAGAAAGCTTGTTTTGTATAAAATGATCACATTTGATTAATCGTGTTCAGAGCAGATGAGCAATGAGCCTTTCAAAGATGTGAGCTCTATCTTTATGTTGTTGTCAGTGTCTGAGAATTAATGACCTAGAAAGCAAAGTGATCCATGGAAAGTCGTTTATTCTTCAGTTTGGCTTGAACTCCTGAACTGTATTGCAACTCCACGCTGGTGCTTTAACTTGTAACAACATACTTCATGTGCGCTGCTGGCCTCATCTGAAATAATGTTTGGTTTGTTGCTCTGTTTGTTATCTTTCTGGTTACTTGTATCTCATTCCACTAAGTTTATAGAGATGTGGACAGTGACCCATATTTTATTTCCTTTAGTAGAAATCGTCTTCATTCTTTGCTAAACAGTCATCCAGAGCTTGTGGGAAACTTTGATATGGAGACAGAACTTTCTATTTAAAACGATGATAATAGAAAGACTTCTTTTAGTGTGACCTCATTTATTCACTGTCTAAGAGATTTGTTGTGATAAGTATTGCATGTATCAGTGGGTAGGCATGTGTGTGTGTGTGTGTGTGTGTGTCAACAGCTGTGGTTAGATGGGGTAGACACACAAAATAGAACAAAGTATCAATAGTCAGAACACTAAAGAAAGCACATGGACATCATTTAGATTGGAGAGTGATGGGAAACCGCCTTCAGCCAATGGCCTTTGAAAGGCTGGACCAGGTTGGGTGTGGCCTGGGGTACCAAAAAAATGCACACTCACATGCCTGCTCTCTCTCTCTCTCTTCTCTCACCTGGATGCTGGATTCAGTTCCTTTCACGTTCGTGCAGAGCACTTTGATCTGTGAGTCCCCCTTCAATAAACAACACATTATACTTAATTCTGAGTTAATGTGGGATTAAGTTATTCATGTTCTCCTACAGGAAAGATGGGAAATCTCAGAAATTTCATGTGATATCTGAAAAGTAGTCAACATTGGACAAAAAGAAAGAGTGGTTGGGATGGTAGCTGATAAGTCAGATAAGTGTGTGTCTACATGGTGCGTATGGTGTGTAGCATGTTATATGTGTCTGTGTGGGGTGTATGTTGTTGTATGCGTGTGTTATATGTGTGTGCATGGTATATATATTGGTGTGTGTTATATGTCTATGTGGTGTATGGTATGTATAATGTGGTATATGTGTGTAGTCACGTGTGTATATAGTGTGTTGTACATGTTATGTGTGTCTATGTAGTATGTATAGTGTAGTCAGTGTTAGTGTGTAGTATGGTGTGTGCACCTGTGCATAAGTGGTGGAAGTGGTATGGTGTATGTGTTTATGTTATGTGTGTATGTGGTGTGCATATTGTGGTGTATGTGTGTGTGTGTATGTGTGTGTGGCTGGCTGGCTGCATTTGAGCAAATGACTCAATTAATTCTGTATCATAGGAGTTAGAGAAAAACAATGAGATCGACGAGGTAAAGGGTCAGAGACATAGGGATCCACAAGAGGATCACACAAAGGATCAAAGAGGTCAGGATTAGAGACACAGGGACCCAAACGCCGTATTAAGAGGTTTACATTTTATTCTAAGGGTGTTATGGCATAACTGGGGAATCTCCAGAGTGACAAATGTATTATGTTTACAAAGCATACTTCTTATGGATACTCCATTAATAATGAACCAGAGGAAAGCAAGAGTAGACACAGGAAATCCCCATGAAGAGTGCAGTTCAAGCAAGATCTGACGGAGGTTTGATTGGCCCATGCCACCGAAGACAGAGAATGAACAAAGTTGGGACTGTATTTTGGAAATGTGTAAACAGGACTTGGGGAGTCACTGAATGGACACACAAGATTACTCTGGACTTGTGATGAGGAGGAGGGGTCCCCATGGCCACCTCTCCTTCTCTCCACTTTCTGGTGTTCATTTGTAACCCTGCCTCTAGTGTGACAGACATGGTCTGTACAGTCAGTGGGATGTGGCAGAAGTGATGGCGTGTGACTCCTGAGGTGAGTTGTAAAAGGTGTGTGTCTTACTGACTCCCTCCTGGATCATTTCCTGTAGAAAAGGAGTCCCAAGAAAAAGTCTCCCGTGCAGATCACTGAGGACCCTACCAACAGCTCCATCTGAGAACTGAGGTTCTGGCCAATTCCATGAGACTGTTCAGTGTGGAAGCCACATCCTCCCACTCTTCCACCCTTGATCAACTACAGCCTCATATGGGAGGAGCTAAGCTCCCCTGAGCTCTTCGCGCAGCCAATGATGCATCAGAAACTGTACTTTCAGGTCACTAGTTTTGTAGTAATTTACTATATTGCAACAGATAAGCAACAAATTTTCTTCGTCAGATGAGGAACCAATCACCAGCCTGCTTAAAAACTGAGGGAAGAATGGGCTTGTAGAAAATTGTCAAGGGTTAGAATTTTTTAAATTGATACAAAATAATTTTTATGGTGATGGCCGTTGACCCAGGGGTAGTGTTACAACCCCAGTCTCAAATTAAATTTTTATGACTACAAATTAAAAGAATAAAAATTGTTTATATGATTAGGGTATCAAAATGCTTCCATACATGTGCATGGAGTATTCTAATGCTGATAGCATGTAGAGAATGGTGTGCCTATTCCCAGGAGTATTCTAACACTGATAGCATGTAGAGAACGGTGTACCTATTCCCTGGAGTATTCTAACGCTGATAGCATGTAGAGAACAATCAAGATGTAATCCGGGAACGCGAACTGCGCTAGTGATTTAGATTAGGGGATTACGAACTCGGGGTCAGGAATTCCACCGTGCGAGTATGTGTGAGAGAAGCTGACATTCTGAGATGAAGGCTCTGGGAATGCCCCTTCAGCTGTCTGTCCGGGTCTCCTGTTCAGCCTCAGTCCGCTTGCTTCTTTGTTTCAGTTGCTGTCAGAGTCAGTCACTAACGCTTCTCTCCACAGTCGCGACTTGGCAAAGCCATCGGCAGTCTACAGAGGAGTTTCGCCGCCATGTGGCACTCAACTCAGAGCTCATGCATGTGTCACCTACCACTGTCCCTGGGTCACCTGTGGACATGGAGGTGACCAATAAGGGTTTCTTCTTTTCATCAACGCAGACAGTTCTGGGATTCATTGCCAAGACTCTTCGAAATTCCTCCAGGATCAAGGACCAGCTGCTTCAAATAGTGACCAGTTCCATTTAGTGGTTTTTTGTTGTTTTCTCTCTTCCTATTTCATTGTCTCCTAATTCTTCAGATTGCTGAAAACTCCCAGCTTCATTCTGGGAAATCCAAGAAACCCAGGCAGCAAAAGAGGCTTGATATGGGATTCCCCTCTGTATGCTGTGATTACCATTGATTAATAAAGAGGCTACTTTGGGCCTGCAGCAGGGCAGAACTGAGCTAGGGGAAAACTAAACTGAATGCTGGGAGAAAGAAGGAGGAGTTGCAGAGACGCCTTGGAGCCCCCAGAGGAGAAAAATGCGAGCTGCAAATTGGAACCTTGCCGGTAGGCCACGAACCTCGTGGTAAAATATAAAATAATAGAAGTGGGTTAACCAAAGATAAAAGAGCTAGTTAGCAGTACGCTTAAGTGATTGGCCAAGCAGTGACTTAAATAATATAGTTTCTGTGTAATTATTCCGGGAGTCTGGGTGGCCGGGAAACAAACAAGAGGCTTCCTACCACAGGGGCTCGGCTGAGCCTGGTGAGGAGATGGAAAAGAAGACATCGACGCAGGGGAAGAAAAACAAGTTTCAGAAATCCTGAGAGAATTGAGTCAGCAAAGTGTCTAGCCCTCTGCGGACCAGCCAGGAAAAAGAAATCATGGAGGACAGGACTTTTGGTTTAGTTTTTACAGCGTGTGATGCTTAGTTTTGCCAACGCCACACAATCTAGAATCACCCGGGGAAGAGACTCTCAGTGAGGGACTGTCTATCAGGTTGGCCCTTGGGCAGGTCGGTGGCAGGTGGGAGGGATGCTCTTGATTGCTTCAACATACGTGGGAAGACCCAGTCCGAGAGAGGGCAGCACCATTTACTGGCACTGTAGATTCCATGATTGTGGATGTGGTGTGGCCGGCTGCTGTAAGCTTCTGATGCTACGGCTTCCCGCGGTGATGGATTAACTTGGAGTTGTAAGCTGAATTTCTCCCTGAGATGCTTTTTCGTCAGCAACAGAAATGAAGCTAGAATACCACGTGAGCTTTCCTGCATCTTTCAAGGTCAGTGAGGCCCAGTAAAGGTTATCACATCTAGAATGGTTAACGGGTCCAAGCATATGTACTAAGGGTTCGTATGTCCTCATTCTGGCTCACTGACTCCACAAATTACTACTCATACCATGATTGTCCAAAAAATAACTTATCATCTGCAAATGTGCATCATTATTCCTAGGATTTTATTTGTAGATGTTGACGATGTATAAGCAACACAAACTTTAGTTATATTTATTTTATTTATATGATTGTTTTGGCTCCATGTATGTGTAACGTGCATGCCTAATGCCCGTGGAGTGCAGGAGAAGGTGTTGGATACCCTATGCCTGAAGTCGCAGACTAGTGAGCTGCTATGTGGACGCTGGGAACTGGACCCAGGTTCTCTGCAGGAGCGGCAAGTACCCTTGACCACGGTGTCATCTCCCCAACCCTCATTTTAAGTGGTTTAGATTCCAGAAGTTCTTTGGACAATTTTTTAGGTAAAAGAAAGAAATATTTTTAAAAGATTTCATTTTGACTAAACAGTCACAAGATACCATAAACTGTAACAGGAGGAGTGGGCTGCTTGTCATCCCGGCTGCCTGGCTATCTTGCACCTGAAATAATCACACAGAAATTGTATTCATTTAAACACTGCCTGGCCCATTAGCTCTAACTTCTTATTGGCTAATTCTTACATATTAATTTAACCCGTTTCTAATAATCTGTGTATTGCCATGTGACTGTGGCTTACAGGCAAGATCTAACCAGCATTCGTCTCAGGCAGGAGATCCATGGCGTCTGCCACTCTGCCCATCTTCCCAGCATTCAGTTCTGTCTTCTCTGCCTACCTAAGTTTTGTCCTATCAACTAGACTAAGGCAGTTTCTTTATTCATTACCCAATGTAATCAACACACAAGCAGAAGGAACTCCTACACCAATAAACTGAAATTATTTTGTAATTATTAAAAAGACAACTAATAAAAATTACAGAAATCACCTCCCCCGCCCCAGGGAAGTGTTTTACTCTTTCTGAAAGTAGCAGCACCTCGTGCCGTTTTGAGACTTACTTCAGCGCAATCCTAATTCAGAACTTCCAGGCTAAATCAACAAGATACCTTAGACACTAGGGCTATAATTACCATTGGGATTTGAAATTGCCAACGAATAGGCCCTTTCCCTGCCTGCTTTCTGATTATATGAAAAGTCAGATTGAAAACTTTACACATGAGCTGAATTAGAGAAGCATTTCTACTATGGCAGAGCATGGCCCTGCCACCATATTGTGGTTGCACTGCTCTCTGGGTAGAAGACAAAGTGGATAAAACTGTCCACCATGTGTAGCCCTTGGTAGATTTAATGTTAGCAACAGGCTGGGGGCATAGCTCAGTTGGTAGAGCGCTCACATTGTTTGCATGAGGCCCTGGGTTTGATTCCAGCACTGTGAACCCTAAATGTCATATTCAAACCAGAGGAAGTAGAAGACAAGGGAGGGTAAGTGACTGGGGAATAGAGTCTGAAGTGTCACTTTGTTGAGCTCTATCTGCAAAGAGATGGTTAAGATTGGAGGAATGGCTAATGGAAATAAGATAATGTTGGCAGCATACATGGTCTCTAAACCAATCATCTGAGCTGTATTTTTAGTCCCATTTGATAAATAAAAATCTATCACAAAGAAGCAAATACACCTAATGCTATTATGACTAAGACCAGAAACATAGGCCTCTTTGACCTTACATGACCTATTTCCCTCTGTATGCTGTGAATATATTTTATCACCATTGGTTAATAAAGTAGCTGCTTTGACCTATGGCAGGACAGAAGAGGGCTAGGCGGGAAAACTAAACTGAATGCAGGGGGAGGGGGAGGCAGGCAGAGTCAGGGAGAAACCACGTAGCTGCTGAAGGAGAAAGATGCCAGAATCTGTCCAGGAGGCCACAGCATCGTGGCAATGCACAGATTAATAGAAATGGGTTAATGTAAGATATAAGAGCTAGGTAGAAATAAGCCTACGCTGTTGGCCAGGTAGTGTTGTAATTAATATGTTTTCTAGGCATCTGGAAAACAAAGGAGAAGCTTCCATTTATACCCTCAGCCACAGTGACACAAAGTTTTGTAGAAAAAATAAAGAAAGAAAGATGTTGGCATCCCCAGCAATCAAAACTTAGCAAAAAGTCATACCTAGAACTCGGGACTAAAACCCAATCTGTGCTCGTGGTAGAAAGGCCAGCATCAGGCAGGGTTAAACTGACCTGCTGTGAGCTCTGAATTAAAAATACTTAATCTTGAGGTAGAGGGACCAGTTGGCCAAGATGTGTTGAAATTGGAAAAGAGAGACCAGGAGCAGGCAGTTTAAGCGTTACAGTTCTGCTTCAGGTGGGGATGGTTTTCCCAATGCAATGTTACAGCTCCAAAGGGAAAGGTATCTGGGTAGTCAGGAGTCAAGGTCACACCACAGAACAAACCTCACACAAGAGGTTTATTGGGAGGGAAAAGCTCAGGAGGGTGGATGCCTCTGCTCTAGCGAGAAGCAGCAGAGAATCGAGCAGAAGACAGGGTTTATATAGGGTTCTTGATGGGTAGAGCTTTCTAGGGTGGAGATTTCTAGAGTTTGGGTTTGTGAGATTTCATATCCTCAGCTTGGGCTTTTTGCACTGTATAGCAGACCTTGGATCCTGTTTCTGGAAGGGTCCAAGTCAAGCCATTAAGGCCATTAGAGTGTTCTGCGGGCAGAGCCTGGCAGTTGGAGGACAGGGCGGGGCCACTGACTTACAGGCATGATCTGACATACTGAGTTCACACCCTCAGGATCTCAGGGCTGTTGTGGTAAACAGGCCACATCCATCAGTCACTTCATAACGACCAAGTGTCCACATCCAGGCTGGTGACCATATGAAGCCGGAACTGTTTCCCTCTCAAAAGCGCAAGAGGCATAAAATACATTCTGCATAGCAGTGACATGAACGCTTTCCATATACGTATGTGCTCTTAGCGGGACTGTACCATCTCAGGGTGAGAAGAGCCTCTGCAGAGACAGGAGAGCAAACCACCCCGAAACGCTTCCCTGGAAGAACCGCCCTGAAAATTCAAGGCCAGAAGCCACTTCCTTCTTCCTGTGTCATGGTTGACATACACACCTCGGCACTGTGTTTTACCTTCCGTTAGGAGCGTCCTCCAAGTCAAGGGACCCAGTGTCATTTTTGACAGTTTCCTATATAAAACCATAGCCATCTTTTTCAAAAGCATCTCACTCTAAGGCTTTTGCCTTCTGTGCAGAGAAAATTAGTAAGATCAGTTGGAGTAGCACATGTTAGCCGCTGATTCGAGCCAAACTCTTCTGCGCACGCCCAGGGTGCGTTGTGAGGGATTATTCCTTCTGCTCTGAGTTTACTTGCAGACAGTGCTTCGGAGATGCTCACACGGGCAGGGCTTGTGGACTAAGCCTACCTGAATACTAGGAGTACCTGAGGAGGCTCCAGGGTCACAGGCGTTTAGTCGGGGGTGATGTTAGCAGCACGAACCCTTTCAATGCACTGGGTTTTCCACTGTGTTGCAGAGAAGAGAAACGAAATACCAACTAGGCATTAGCCACAGTGGTGGCGCACGCCTTTAATCCCAGTGCTCGGTAAGCAGAAGCAGGCGGGTCTCTGTGAGTTGGAGGTCAGCCTGGTCTACGGAGTGAGTTACAGGACAGCCAAGGGCTACACAGGGAAACCCTGTCTCCCCTGCCAGAAAACAAACAACAGTTTAGGGCTGAGGAGTGTGAAAGACAGTTTTAGTCTACCGGCACAGTTTTTGGCTGGAGACAAATGGCTTCACTGTACTGAGACACCTCAATCCCATAGTCTAATGAGATTAGCAATTTATATATTGGCGTGTTCTGGTCTCTTGCTGCCTGGGGACAGGTGCCAGAGGTCTCGCCCTGAAGCATGAAGCTCCATTCGCTGCACTGTCAGCCTGGTTCAGCTGCCAGGCATGTTGGGAAGGAGAATTTGAAGCAGTTGTTCCGTAGTTGTTCCCCTCTGCTGAGTGTTCAAGTCAGTGTTTGATGAAATTTTAGCCCAGTGTTTCTTTCAAACACATTTAAAATGTATAAATATGCTGCATCAGACTTGCAAGAAATCTTTGTGAACTTGAATTTCATCCGTGCCTAGAGGCTGACTTGGGCAGGATTTTATTCAGACTTCTGCAGCGGTTTAAAAGACAAATGGATCCCAAGCGGTTGTCTGTCTACACTCAGGCTTCACATCCTCAATAGGTACTGGTATTGCAAAAGTCTGTTTGGCTCTGAAGCGAACAACACCACCCCCAATACACAAAAGCTCATGTTACATTTGCCAAGACCTCTTTTCCATTAGTTGATCAGTGTGTTTTCTAAATCTAAGGTGTCTAAAAGGTTTAAGTACATAATATCAGCATATTTCTACAAGACGGAAATCTAAGTTTATCTATTTATCTTTAAAGCCAGCCACACTTTGCTTGGTTGTCATAGCATCGAACAGACTTTTTTTTCAGGGTCTGACAATCAATTAGGGAACTTGATTCATCTCCTTGGTCATTCCCATAAGCATGTTGAACAATTCCTTGGTCCCTTGGGCATCCTGCTGTGTTTTGTACAGGATCCAGCCGGCAGTACTCACTGCCCTTGGTCCTTCCACCCTCCCGTTGATCTCTGCTCACCTATAGGATCAACAGCAGGCTCTTAGCATTTGTTCTGATTGTCTGATTAAACATTCGAAGTTTCCGGTTTTTCTCTATGGCGATCGGTCCACCGATGGCATCTTTCCCTCGTCTTCCTCCACTATAGACTCCTGTGTCCACCACTGTACAGCACAGAAAGCTAATTCTTCACTTCACCTCTGACACCTGTATTCCAGTAACAGGCCTGGTTGATAAAACTCAGGCTATTTCATTGTCACCGTGGATTGAGAAATAGACACGTAAATAAAGCTCAAAATAAGGGTGAAGAAACAAAGCAACTCTGTTACAGGTCAAAGGATAGCTCAAAAATCCAGAATTAAACATTTGGGAGCAGGAGAGATGCCTCAGCAAGTTAAACCCTGTGCTTTAAACAAACCTGATAATGCATGTTTGACCCCTGGGACCCACATAAAAAGTCAGAGGAGACAGACAAGATGGCATGAGCCTGCAATCCCAGCACTCCGAGAAAGAAACGCAAAGTAGAGACAGGAACCCTGCAGCAACCCAGATGGAGCAATGCACGCCTGCAGTGCCAGCACACGGACACTGCGTTCGGAAGTAGAAACAGGAAAATTACCCAGAAAGTTGAAGGCTGGGGAAGCTGCAGTGCACAGCCAGTGGAAAACGAGAGAGAGAGAGAGAGAGAGAGAGAGAGAGAGAGAGAGAGAGAGAGAGAGAGAGAGAGAGAGAGAGACAGAGAGAGACAGAGAGAGAGAATACCTCAGTAGGGTGGAAGGTGAGAGCTGACCTCTGAAGTTGTTCCTTGATGTGCACACATATGCACACACACACACACACACACACACACACACACACACACGAAGAAAGACTAAAGAAACATCTGAGTAACCCGTAGCAGGATCTGTGAAGGGCAGTATTAATCTGAGAGGTGTTTGCTGCCGATCTGAAAGGCAAAGAAGAATTGGCTACATATTTTTCTTACCCTGCCCATTTGTAAGATTTTATGGGGATTTCCAAAGACTTGTGTATCCATATAACTTGGTTCGCCTTTAATACGGTGATACTTCTCACTTGTCTAGTGCGGAAGATGAAGCTTGAACTATTTTTGATGAGCCTGCAAAAGGCATGGGGAATCTCACTGTAGATTCAGTGTAATCTTGTAGAGTTACCATTCAGTTCCCAGGTTTCTAAGCCTGTAGATTACTGGACTCTCCCAAGGACTCAGCTGAGAAAAAGCAGTAAACAATAAGAAAGAGAGGGGAAAGTAGGAGGAAGATAGAGAGAGCCTGCCATGACAAAGACATTGTAGCTTAGAATTATCAAAGCGGAACAATGTTTTTTGTCTTTTGATTTGTTGCACGTTTGATGGACTAATGTTTGAATGTTAAGAATATGTTAGTGATATGAACCGTGCTCCACCACAAGCACAGTCTCCTTTGCCAGCTGGTCCTCCACCC
This sequence comes from Arvicola amphibius, assembly GCF_903992535.2. Lineage (NCBI taxonomy): Eukaryota > Metazoa > Chordata > Mammalia > Rodentia > Cricetidae > Arvicola > Arvicola amphibius. Next base: position 19,046,493 of record NC_052061.1, read on the forward strand.
TCCGGCAGCGAGGCATCGTGTAGAACATCTTAGCCTGGGAGAAGGCCTGTGGTGGAAAAAGGCATAAAAGAAGGCCTGGATTCTGAGTTTCTGAACGCCAGCTCTCAGTAAGTGGAAGGGCTATGGCATGGAAAAAGTATTTGGAGAACACAGGATGGGTCAGAGCAATAGTCTTCACCCCTAATCCCTTACCCCATCCTGGGGCTCAGATGAGGGACAAGCAATATCTCCAGGTTGAAAGAGAAAACAAAAATCACAGCTAAACTGCGGGAGGGAAAGTCCAGTGGTCCTGCAAACATGGCTTCGGAGCTCTTTGCTATCTCCATAGGCCGGAGGCGCCTGAGTCCTTTCATCCCGAATCCACATGTGATTAGGAGTTGCTTTCAAACAATGGCAGAGATGACCTTGTGTGGCCTATAAGGCTGGCCATAAGAGCGATAAAGGTTCTCTAGTTCGTCTAGAAGATGGGCATTCCAGATGAGCCCTGTTCAAGTGGATAAGGTAGCATCATCTTCATCTTCAGCCACTAAACCTGAGGATTTTGTTACTGGTGGACACTGTCCGTTGATTGCTCTCGTGAACAGTTCGGGGGTGTCAATGACTTAGCACAGCACAAGTAACTCCCATTCCTGATCTGCTGGTGGGGCAGAGTCTCTCTTTCACACAGCCACTCAGAAACCTCCTTTCTTCACAGGAATCTTCTCTTTTCTAGGTTCGTAGAGTCCTGTTCATCTTTGTCATAGACTGAATGGGAAACGGCTTCATGCTCAGAATACATCTGTAGAGTAAGTCTGAAATGTTCATCAAGTCTGCACTTTCGTTCCTCTGACCGGGAGATGGTACAGGAGGTTGGGAGATGTGTCCTGAAAAAAGGGTGTGGGGAGGAATTCATGCTGCGTAAGACTGATGGGTCACTGGCCCAGGCAGAAATGCCTTACTCCACTGTGTGCACCCAGCGCCAGTTACGACGTCTGAGTTATGGGAAATCCTTCATCAATTTCATGGCACAGATGAACAAAACAGCTGGTGAAGCTGTTGCACTACTTAAGATAAAACTTTTTTTCTGTTTGTTTGCTGTTTGAGACAGGGTACAATATAACCCAGGCTGGCCCCAGACTCATATTATAGTTGAGGTTAAACTTGCACCTGATCTGCCTACCTCAGCCCCTTGAGTGCCAAGGCTGGAAGTCTGTGCCATCGCAGCTGCTTTCAGATAAGCACTGAAAGGACACTTGGCTCCTCAGGCCTGTCGTGAGCCTAAAGGGCCACCAGTGGTCAGGAGGAAGAATTCACACACCAAAGCAAAGATACCAGACTTACAGACTTCTAAATATGCTGTTTCCAGAAAAACTGAACCACTCAGTAGAACCCAGTGGGGAGCATCTAAATAGGCACTGTGCTTATTATAACACATACGTGGTAAGCTTATGGACAAGAATAAGGAGAAGGGAGGTGATGCTGTGGACCGGGAAGACAGCGTATGCAGAGCAGAATTCAGGAGAGAAACAGAGAGTGGGACAGAGCTCAGTGGACCCCCGTTAGGCTTCTCACCCATTCATTCCTTCTCTGGTGCTGAGCTTGGCCCCTGGGCTATCTCAGGCTACCTACTCAGCTTATATTACACTCTACCTATGACATTAACTTCATCCAACAAAGGGGAATTGCTTGCCTGATGCAGTGTGGTTTGTGTGAGTCTTCACCTCCACCTCGCCTTTGATCATCCACGTGATGATCAAAGCTGTTTGGACGCTGGGAGTATTGAACCCTCGTTTCCTTGCAACTGAGTGCAATTTTCGAAAGAACTCCAGGCAGACAACTAACGATACATTCTGCTTCTGCTAGTTCTCCACTCTCTGGTTACTCTAACCCGGATCGGGTAAATTTGAAAAGAAGAAATACAAACCAGCTTGAGGCAGCACCGCTCAATTTGATCAAAACTAAATGCAACCATCGTGGGTTCGAGTTTGGTGGTCCAAAACCCTGGAATGTTTCACAGACATCTAACATGCAACGCCAATGCTGTTTTATTTGGTTTGGGGTTTACTACCCTTTATGTTAAACAGGAGTTTGGGAAATCTGCACAAAAGACTCACTGTCTATGTCCGCGGATGCCTCCGTGCTAAGCAGCCGGGGTTACTGATGAACGAAAGACCCACACAGGCACGAACACACCGTCACGTCCCCTACCTCATGAACTCAGAGGAAGCCAAAAGTGAATCACATCTGATCTTTATTTAGCATCCTAGAGAAGAAATTCTCCAAGGACCTGGATTTGGAATCTAAGTTGTACAGGAAACAGATCCTCGCCCACAGCGTCCCGTGGAGTACCTGTGCCCAGATCTTTTTGCATCGAGTTATTTCTCTTTGAAGCTAGTCTAGCAGTTAAATTTGACACCCTTCACATCTTCCTAAGACAGAGAGAAGAACTATTTGCTTTCTTGACCTCTGGAGAAATATGAGTAGCATCCAGGAGGAGAGGACGTTTAGTGCCACGTCCACAACTGCAAGCTGTACCTTAGCAATTCACTGAGGCATACTCTTCTACTAGACTATTTTTAAATATTTTGTTTGTTTAGCCCATACAGCAAAATACAGTCTCGTCAGTCAAGACAGACTTCAAACTGCCTGAGCCAGTTAGAAACATTTCATTAATAACATGTGTTTACCATTGAGAGGAATGGGCTTCGTGTGCTAAGATTTTGTTCGTCAGTCATTCATTGGAACCCTGCTGTTAATAGCACGCAATGGTTTGTGGTTATTGCCACAATTTAACCCAGGTTTACAAATACAAACTAGAGCCCTGGTGGTCTAGAAGCAACAGGGACTAAGGGAAGGTATTGGCGCAACCTGCTTTGTGGGTTGGTGGCTTGGAACGCCTTACAAACTAATCAAATTTATTGACTATGATCCTGAGAGGGGAAACCCATGCTGAGGCGCGCATCTTGGTTGGACGACAGCTTGGTGAGGTTCTGGGTATCTGAGGGGAAAACAAGGCAACTATTTGGCATTTCTTTTCCCAAAGACAAATTAGAAACAGATATCACAGGAGGAAGGCTTTTTTTTTCTTTCCTGCAGCAGTCTAATAAGAAAAAGAGATTTTCTCTATAGCTTTAATTCCACTGTAGGTTAAGGCTAAGTAAGTAGCATTGATAATGGCTCCAAGCAAAAGAAGCAATGATAATTCTATTAGCAGAACAGTTTGAATAGTTCAGATGCAGCAGACAGAGTTGTCTCTGCATAGAAGATCAGTTTACCTTCAAACACCTGTATAAAGGGCAGCTGGAGCCAAACAGTTACCCACGAACTACTAGCAACATAAATGGATACAGTTCTGACCAGAGCAAATTTTTTTGAGAAGATTTATACATGAAAATGTTCTTGCACTACAATAAAGCATAGTATCTACAAATGATGGGTAGAAAATGGGTTTGTGTTTAATGAGTGCCTCAGTTTTACAGAAACATACCAAGCCACAAAGAGTTACTGTAGGATGTGTTTATGAAATCTCAGTCATGGAAATAACACCATGATTCTAAACATTTTTGAAATCATATACTGCATGTACTTAAAACCAATTTTCCAGTTGCTTACAACTTATGCTTTTAAAAATATTTATATCTTAAAATAAAACAGATCAAGTTTAAAGAAAATTTAAGCCATAAAAAAATTACACTGGGCCATCGTGGGGTTATCTCCTTATACATTCCTTGAGAGAGATTTCTAGTTTACAACTGTGCCATGAGTCGAGTGTGGTGGCATATGCTGTGATCCTAACACTTAGAAGGTAAGGGCAGGAGAACAAGGAGTTCAAGACCAACCTCTGCTACAGAGCATGTTTGAGGCCAGACTGCTCTGTATGAGACCTTGTCTCAAAGCAAAAAGGCAAACAGCGAAGTTTGTAGTTAATCGTTCACATTTTCCACAGGGGAAGAAAGCTGTGCCTGGTTAGAAGAATTTGCTACTAAATTATTCATGTTCTAAGTTCTGGATACTTGGATATACTGTGACGATAAGCTATAGCTCCTAACTTCATATCTTAAAATTTCAAGAAGAGCTGATGTTCACTTATACCCATAAGTCCTTTTGCATTATCCTACATGAGTCAACTAAGGACAAGGAAGGGAAGAGGGGGAGACAGAGCCACTCCACCTCTAAGATGATTCCAAAGTCCACAGACACAGCAGTAAGGGCTTCAGGGAAACTTCAGTATCCAACAGCACAACACGGTGGTGTTTTCATTTTATTCCTGCATGAAGCTTCAAGGTATTTCTCGTGGTATTTTTGTTTGTTACTAATAGGACTTTGTGCTAATTGGTAATCCCTTGTGATGGGAACACAAACGGGTTCAGGTAGTCTTTAAGGAATTGTACCTTTCTCCAGGAAATAGGGAGACAGCAAATCTTCAGGGAGAAATGGTGCATCAAGCAACTGACTGATCCTTGATATCCAGGCAGAAGATTTCACTTCCAGAAACCATGTCCTCTGCTTCAACTCTCGCCAGACCACAGCACAGTCAGCTCAAAGCCCAACTCATAGTTGGTCTACTGTAAAGCAACATTTTGAGGTTATAAAACATTTAATTATATGACAAGAATATATTTTGTCTTACGAGGAAAATAATCATTTCAACAAATCAGTCCAAAGCCAAGATTTTAAAAATATCTCTTATTTATGAGACTTCACATGGTAAATTCCAGTTCTCTAGAGACTGCGTTCATTCATTTATGTTACTGTACAAAGAGTTATAACTTACTGTCTTTTTTGTTTTGTCCAACATAGAATTTGTGCTGGATTGAGTTCTGACATCAAATTCTAGTTGTTTCAATATCCTTGTCTTTAATAAAAATGTCACTAATTAGACTAGAAGGCCTAAGAAGATTTTGGGGCAAGTTAAAATCTGAAAGCATTGCTTTTACTGCTCTGCTGCAGCAAACTGGACATTGACTTTCTAGTTTGCTCTTCTCAGAAGGCTGGTGGTTTGTTGGAGAAGCCTGTGGCTAGTTTGAGTGAGCACTGACAGCTCAGAAGGACCTTTCCTGCTGCAACCATCTTTCCTGAGAAATTAGCATGATTTAAATATTCCCATGGGGATGTCTTGGTGGTGAATTTTTTTTAATTAATACTATTCTGGCTAATGAAATAGCTTAGCTGGCAAAGGTCCTTGCTGCCAAACATGACAACTCGCCTTCAGTCCCTGGTACCCAGTTGTCCTCTGATGTTCACATGTGCTATTTCATGACACCAGGGAGACTGTTGATTCTCAAATACTATTATTAGAAAGACAAAGCTGGAAAAAAAACAAATATAGTCACTGGGTTCTAGAAGTTACATATGCAGTTTAATAGGCTTGGGAATCCCAATATTTCTTCCACTCCTTAGACTAAATTGCTTTTATCAGTTAGCACTGTACCATTCTTGCCTTGTAGCTTTGCCTAAGTAAAAGAAGCATTTGTTCATGAAAATATTAACTGAATAATAAAATACCCCCACAAAGTGGGAATATATTACGTGTGTGTGTAAACATACATCTCAAAAGATCATTAGCTAAAGAATATAAGGAACTGTAATCAACAAGAAAAAAATACAGACTGCTCACTAGAAAAATGGATGAAGGGAGCTAAAGGATCACCACAAAGATATTTGAGTCATCTTTTGTTTCTGTGAAAATGGACTTTGACCAGAAGCGATCTGTGGAAGACTTTATTTTGATCCATGTTTCCACAGACAGAGTCACAGTGACCCGACATGGCAGAGGGAACTAGAGCTCAGAGACCACATCTTAACCACTCAGAGGAAGTAAAAAGATAAACTAGATGTAAGGCAAGGCTATAAACTCCTGACACCCACCTCAGTTCCTCCGTCAAGGCTTCACCTCCTAAAGGCTCCAAAACCTCCCCAAGCAATCCCCCAACAGGGGACCAAGTGTCCAAACACCTAAGCCTATGGGGACATTTCTCATTCAAACCACCACAATATCCAAATGAGCAGCAATATATTTCCATATTATCGAATTTGTAAGTCATGAAGGAAATGCACATTTAATTACTATCCCCTAGAGTGGTTAAAACAATACAGACAAAAACTCTTAAGTGGTGACACAGCAACGCAAATCTTCACGCACTGCTAGCAGTGATGCCAACTGGCTCAACCACCCTGGAAAGCATTTTGGTAGTAACTAATATTTTTATAACTAGGTATTGGCATATATAGCTATAAGAATACAGTTTGACTTTACTAAAAGACAACTAGAGCATGCTTAGCTAAAAAGAACCATTTGCAATATCTTCAAACCACACTGACTACAATCCAAATGTCTATGGGGGTAGGGCGTCTGAACAGAGTGTGGCATATTTATTTAATGGAAGCTGTAATAATGAATGGTGTATAAGTGTGAAGAAGGACAGGGTAGATCCTGTCCACTAAATATTCAGTGTAAGAAATCAATGCAAATGAATATCCACTATGTGATCCCATTCATACACATTTTAAGAAGAGAGGAACTAGGGCTAGCAAGATAGAAATCCTAAGAGATTAATCTCATTAGAAAGGGGTGTGGGAAGTATAAACAGACTGTACTGTCATTTCCTGGCTGCCCAGACCCAAATAATCACACAAAAACTATATTAATTACAACACTTTTAGGTAGATGGCTCAGGTTTATTCCTAGCTAGCTCTTACATCTTAAATTAACCCATTTCTATTAGTTATGTGACCACATTGGCCGTGGCATTACCTCATTTTCTACATGTCTTATTTCCTCGGCAGCTGGCTGGCATCTGACCTTATTCTGCCTTCTTTTTCTCTGTATCTCTGCTCAGATTTCTCACCTGACTTTACTCTGCTAAGCCATTGGCTGAAACAAATTTATTCATTAGCCAGTAAAAGCAACACATATACAGAAGGACATCTAACATCATTGAATTTTAGGCTTGTGTGATAGGGTTGCTATCTTGTATGGATATTATAGGTCTGTTTTGTTTGTGAAAAAAAATCTATCAAGATTTGAACAGGATAAGTACATCACTATGTATTCCATATCAACAATTTTTAAAATACCTATATTTCTCTGTCTGGTATTATTTAGGAAAACAGCTATTATATATCTTTTATACTCCAAAGCAACAATTATGAAAGATGAGTTTAATCACTGACTGCTATAGTTTGGATGCAAAGTGCTCCCTGATAGGCTTCTGTGTTTTAACACTTGGTCTCCAGATGGTGGCACTGTTCTGGGAAACTATGGACCCTTGGACCTACCTATCAGAACTGGGTCTCTGATGGCAGGCCTAAAGGTTATGTCCATTTCTGGTTCTGCCATGTGCATTCTGCTTCCTGGTCAGCCAGGATATGAAGCAGCCCTTCTTGTTTGAAGACACTCCTGCAGCCACACCTTTCCCTCTGAATAGGCTGAATCTCCCTTGAAACCATGAGTCTAATTAAAGGCTGTTCTTTTTTAAAAAGCCTTTAGGACCTTAACACAGGAAATCTTCCAGCTTAATACAGTCTTTCTTGAAGGTTCTGTTCCATCTGAACAATGGTAAGTAACAAACCACTGTGGGCTAAGGCATGGCTCTAGTTATTATTTAACCTTATTGGAAGGCCCATGGGGAGTCTGGAAAGCTCAGTTATATTTCAGAGAAATCCAGTCACAAGTCCTTTGTTGCTGGTCGTATACCACTTACTGACTTGTCCTAGTCAGAAATTTCCTACTATCTTTCGAAAGTCAACAGCAGCAAGATCCTCTCAGTTAGCTCTTTTGAGTCAGGGAGCAGATACCATGCCTCTACTCCCCAACCAATGAAAAACAAAATTGTAATGATATATTTTCAAAGACTATTTTAAACCTAAAAACTAAAAATTAGAAAAAATATAAAGTATCTTTGACAGGTCTTCTGGTTCAAAAAGACTGTAAAACTGAACTGAGATTTCCACCAAATCTTCCAGAATTTCTCACCTATTTTACAAATGTAGGTAAAACAAACATTAAAACAAATAAATCCTGAAGGTTCATGGCTTATGTTTTACTCATTTAAAATGCTGGCGTTGCACCTAAAGAGACCAAGTGATTTCCATTCACAGAACGACTCAGAGATCTCATCGATATCTTTGGATTTTCTACCACTGAGGCTTCATCGCCCTGATCTGTAGTTAACCAGAGAAAACCATGGGAAGCTCATCGTATGCTTAAACAGTCATCCCTGAAATGATCCACCTGGCTCATCATTGCCGAGACCTGATCCTCCATGCAGAAAGACAGCCTGAAGGACCATCACTCTCAGCACCACGAATGGTGGGTTTTGGTAAATGCATGGCCATCCATGGCAAAACTGTCTTCCTTTAACATTGTAGTGAGTTTTAACACTGGGCAGGGGATGAGCCAACTAAAGCTTGGCATTTCATAAATACACTAACAGAGAACAGTGGGAAAAGGCAGAAACTAGAAACCAAGATGAAGCTGATTATATTTTTCTCCTTATATCAAACCAAGTAAAATATTCATAACAATATATTTATGCATATGAAATAATTAACTGTTTATAGATTACCTCTTGTCTGTTGGGCCCTGATCTCAATTCTATAAAGAAGGAAGAAGAGGAGGAGGAAGAGGAAGGAGAAGAGGTGGATCAATCTCATAGTATCATGTAGCATGAATACTAAACTGAGGGCTAAAAGAAGCTAATACTAAATAGCTCAAAATATTATATAGAATTGGGCACAGTAAGAAAAGTCAGAGACATCAAGGGAAGTTACATGACACGTTTTAATGGGAAGGAGGTCAGGTAAGGTCTGCAGAGAAGGCGGTGAGGCGGTTGTTAGGACAGCTAGAGTGGGAGGCTAGGAGGCCTTCAAAGCATGTTGGATCTTTTCAAGAAATAGCACAGAGTGGCTGACCCCTTGAGCAATGCTATGTGGGCCACTTTATGCAAGACTTAAGGAAGCAAACATTGGCTAGTTAAAAAAAAAAATGGTCTCTAAGTATAAGGACATGTTTCAGAGAGAGACTTCCACGTACCATTTTTGGTAAATCATGGGTGCATTTGGTCTCTCACTTTTTGTTAACAAAATAGTAGTGCCAACCTCACTGGGTTACTATGAGGTTTATACGAGCTAATGCATACAAGTTACTAATAGTTACCTGTGTTGTAAATATTCATTAAAAGGCATCAGCACTCCGGGCGCGCATAGTCCTAGGGTTGTAAATGGAAAAAACTTACCTTGTCTCTTCCCATTCTTCTTCAAGATGGACAACTGCCACGTCCTGTTCATCAGGAGCTTCCTCTTGCCCATCTTGGCGAACCAGTGATGAAGATGGGTGGATGATGAAGATGATGGGTGAAAACAACAGTCCGGCTTTCCAAAAGAAGGCGGCACCAAGTCAGGGGTGTTTGCACAGCTATGGCTCATGAGACCGAGCCTGCCTGTGTGCTGTGAGTGCACATTTAGGGATTTGATTGGCCAAGGAGTTCTTGATCATGAACAGTTTGAAAGTTGAATTTGTAACATACCACCTCGCTACCTTATTCTGCCTGTGCCCACTAGTCGTCCATTTTATTTAAGCTCTGACATAGTATTCACTATCTGTGGAACTGTGGGAAAAGATGAAGACAGGGAAGTTCTTGCTGCTCTCAGACTCATCTTAATGGACTCTCTGCCTGCTTTGTGACCAAGATGTTTCTGCATCCTATGGTGCATTTATCTGATCTGTTTTGGTGCAAACATATGTCTAAAAGTCCGACTATACTTCTAAGACTTGGTTTAGCCCACACCCAAGTGTCTGATTTCCTTCTGTGTGTTTCTTTATATATGACTGAGAGACCCGCCCCTACCCTGGGGAATATGTTCGCAATCATAGTGTATGAATGAGCTACATATATCTTTTCAGCTTAACCTCTTAAGAACAACATCTTTACTCATCTGTATGTCTCAGGTCCCTGGAACAGACACTGGTGCTTCCATCTGCCAGGAAACCCAAATACTCTAGCACTAATATGCCATAGATTATTAAACATTTTATTGGCATCCATAATGTGAACAGCATTGAAAACCCTTGACATGGGGGGGGGCAGTGGTCTTATTATTTGAGTGACATTCTGACAGGCATGTATAGAGCTCTTTGGACTTCATAATAGCTCATCTATCCCTACTTGTGGTCACATGACATTTCTTTGTTCTTTGAACCTACCTTTTCCACATCCAGGTATCTGCATCGCAGACTACATGAAACACGTTAGTGACACTACTTCATGGAAACACATGATCCAACAGTGTCTTGTCCTGGTGGCATTTGGAACTGGAAACTTTAAAAGAACAGAACATTTTGCCCTCTGATTCAACAGAAACAGGAGTGAAGTCTGCTTCCCGGAGAACAGCTCATGTTTTAGTAGCTGGGCTCTGTCCCCCTGGCCGGCCATGACAGCTCCCTCCAGCTCCACCCCTTCTCTCTCAGCATCAATCCATGCAAAGATGCTTTTGGGAACATCTGCATTCTCTCATGCGGGAAGACAAGCAGAGCGGACATCCTGCAGAAGGAAATACCAGGACCGACCTCTGTTGGGTACCAACAGACACTGCACAGGGTTAACCGTGCAGAATCACAGGCATGGCCCCTCCATGGAGCAAGCAATTGAAGCTGTAAATGCTGCAGAAAACTTCTGTAGTGCTTTTCATGTCTCCCAAGGCCAACCTCTGGTGTGCTGGGGCAGGGTCTGGACTTCATGGTGCAAGTAAAAAATAAACATTCGCAGCAACATTTCTTTCCAAAAACACCTTGAAATTCCTCATGAATCTTCGACTATGTTGCAGTTGGCTGAGAAAGCATTCTGCTTTAAATACTTATGAAGAATTTGGTAAATATCTGATGAAAATCAATGGAGTTTGAAGTTAGAAACTTACCTGAGAGATCACCGAGCCTAGGCACAAAGTATCTTTTGAGAAGATTAAAATGAAAATTAGCCTCACAGCCACCAACTGAGAGCCGAGTTATTGTCTTTGAATTCCTATGAAATTCCTGAGCTCAGAGGCATGTGGATCCTTTCAGTCTCTGAATTTAATTCATCTTATTGTATGATTGCCATACTTCACTGTTTCTGGTCAGGAGTTTGGTTTGAATTGTGCATGCTCATACTAAATGTAAGATTAATATTGACTGATCAATGCTTGTACTGGGCTTGTTCAGCATTTATAAAGAATATAATGAACAAATTTGTAGTAACTATAAAATTATTTTAAAGTATTTTTATTACTTTTATTTATGTGTATGTGTCTTTGTGGGTATACGTCATGTAAGGGCATACGCAGACATCAGAAGAGGACTATAGATCCTCCCTCCATAACTAGAGGTACAGACAACTGTGAGCCTCCATGCTGGTGCTGGGGACTACTGACCCATCTCTCTGGCACCCTATGTAATTTTTATAAAATGTCAAAATCTAAATGGAAAAAAATGAAACCATTGCTTATAATGTAGACAAGCAATGTGTGTTATCTTTGTGTTGTCCTTTTCTATCATAATTGAAGTCTTTTTATATTCTTTATTTTGCTCAGTTAACCTTTTCTTTTTTAGTTATGGGGTAAAGGTGTATATATGTTAGTCTAGGTTCCTGGAGGCTGGAAAAGAGCCTCCCAAAGTTGGAGTTACAGGTGGTTGTGTGTCACCTGACATGTACTGCGAACAGAACTCTGGTCCACTACAAAAGCATTATGTACTCTGGACAGCTGAGCCACCTCTCCACTCAGTCAATGTGTTGTCTTTATCATTGTCATGTGTGACGTAGCTGGAACTCAATTCCAAGGCGCCCTTTAATGATCCCTGCCTCCTAGAATTCTATTCTGATGTGTCCTCTGGTTCATTATCAAGATTGGTCACTGGCAACGCCTATGACAGAAATGACAGGTAGTTATCACTCCTGGGAGTAACAAAGAAACAACTGTGGCTTTCCTACTGCGGTCTGCCTCTCATCCCTCACTCTGGAGGTACCAAGCTGTTGTGTTGTGAGGATCCCTGTGATGAGCCCATGTTTCTGTCACAAAAGCTTCTAGCCAGCGTCCAGTCTGGGAAGTCTCTTCAGGCCCAGTAGAGCCCTGAGAAACTGTGACCAGATGCTCTCAATGGCTCAGCTAAGGTCCATGTTTCCATAGAGCCAGAGGCCAGAAGCCATCCCGGAGCCCAGAGCTGAGGAACCAGGGAGAGGGTGTGTACTTGTTATTACTCTGATGATTTGTTCTCTGAAAAAAAAAAAACCTAGAGAACTCATTGGGAAAATGGGTTTAAAGGCTGATTGCCTGTGTCTATGGGCAATGATTTCCAGCCTTCTTGTTGGATGCCCAGTAGGACTTCATCTTTTGGTCCTTTTGCTGTTATCCTGTGTATCTTATGTGCATTGTATACAACAGTGGTTAGTTTCCTGGCCTCTTAATAATGAAAATATTAAATAAAATAATCACAAACCCTTTTGATGTTTATTATTTTATTTCCTCAAATTTATTATAATGAGTAGTCTTTTGTTTTGGTTTTGGTTTTTGGGTTTTTGGGACAGGGTTTCTCTGTGGAGCAGTCCTAGTTGTCCTGGAACTAGCTCTTGTAGACCAGGCTGGCCTCGAACTCACAGAGATCCACCTGCCTCTGCCTCCCGAGTGCTGGGATTAAAGATGAGCACCACCACCACCTGACTTATAATGAGGAGTCTTATTTAGTTCAAATTTAATCATGAAAGGCAGGACTGTGTCATGGCTAAAATATTTCTGTCTTGATACCTCTGATTTTGATCCCTGCTATGTTAAGTCCTCTTCTAGAAAACACATGTTTCTCCATATCCCTTGCTTTTTTGTAATATCTAATGTTATTATATCTGAACCTACATGGTGTCGGTTTGCTTTCTGTCATCCTCTGTGTGCTGCCTTCCTGATTTCCCCATCTCAGGGAATAATTCTACTACATTCCTGAGCTGCCAGTCTATGAGCCTGGGAGTGAACTGGTCACCTCTGCTGATATCCATCCCTTTCTCTACCTACCCATGCCTTTCAGGCCCACTTGTTAGTGCTTACCATGCATGACCAGCAAGCCCTACACTACCCTCTTCATCTTCTTTCCACATCTTATCCATGGTTATATTTTGCCATACTGGATCTGTCTTTGGAAGGCCTTGCAATAATTTAATTTTGTCCTATTATAACCACTTACTAATACCTTATACTTCTGTGATTGCTTTACTGAACACTTCATTGAATACTTTGTGAACAAAAGACCATAATTGTCTTATGATAAATGACTATAGAACAAATTATCCCTGATGACAGTGCAGCCCGGCCTTCAACGAACCTTCAGTGGATGATGCCAATGAATCATCCGAAATGAAAGTCATGGTAGTGTCAGAGCAAACTACCCAGGGGGACACTCAGTCCACCTCTTGTTTGACTTTTCTTAGACATCTAGTCTAGCTGGGTTTGGAAATCTACCCCTTTCTCTGAGGGAGTGCGCAGCAGATGTGGACAGATGTCAGGACTGGTGATAACTGCACAGGGTGAACCAACAAGGACAAGTAGCCCATTAGAGATGGGGAGTCAGTTCTCACTTCTTTCCGTTTTGCCACAGACAAGACTGTCAGCTGTCCAGAAGAAATATGACCATCACTGAACAAACAGCAATGTTAGTTGTTCTTTAACTACTATACGTATTTTTCATGAAGAGAAAATAGATACTGACTTATAATTAGCTTTTCAGCATCTGTTAGAATTATCATATCGTTTCTGGGTCATCAATTTTTTAAACTAGATTCCCCCCAGAAAGAACTAAATGCAGGCAAGTACAGATATTTTATATCTTTTATATATTTTATATATTTTTATATATTTTTATATTTTTATATATATTTTTATATATTTATATATTTTTATATATTTTATATTTTACAGATACTTACTGGAATTTAACATACTTAACGTAGCAGCCTGAACCAACTATTTGATAATCAAATTAAGTATATTTTAAAATGATGCACACCTCCAACCCCATCACAGCACTGGAGAGATGGTGGAAAGAGGAGCAGAAGTTCAGGGCTGTCCATTTTGGGCAACATAGTGAGTTTGGGGCCAACCTGGACCTTGTAAGACCCTGTCTAAAAAATCAAAATAAATAAATAAATAAAGATACTTTCTCCAAAACTCAAAAAACAGAGAGTGTGCTTAAAGTCTCTGGGCACAAAGACAATTTCCAGAGTTCAAACTGAATTGCTAAATCCAGGGGCTCTTTCTTTTTAGTCCAAAATGACTTTCACTTGAAAAACATATCAGAGTCTGATTCTTATTTTGTTTGGCTCTTGTTATCTAAGCCCTCAGTTTTCACCCTCCAAGTTAGCATAGAACACTCTTCGAGACAGCTCTGACATTCCTAACATATTTCCACAGAGGCCTTTGATTGAAGCCCCTAACCACACGACAGAGCATTTTGTGAGTATTTTATTAAAACTGTGATCCATTATCCTAGCTGCCTATTAAGTCACAGACATACATACATTTTACATGTCACCCAAAGCTGCCTAATTCCACATGAAGATAACTGAGTTCAGAGGAGATAGATAGATATATATACATATGTATATATGTACATATATATAATAACATTTATATACCTTGATATTTATGTGTGTGTATACACACACACACACACACACACACACACAATTTGACCAAGCTCACAAAGCACAATGCAGAAACAGGCTGGCTTTCTAGCAAGTTCTCAAGTTTCAGTGCTGTTTCTTCCTGTGGATCATTGTCTCATTTGATATCAGATTGACAGATGAACTTGATTCTTCTAAGGTGTCTCCTGAGACTTTGAACAAGTCCTTGTCCATGAGAAGCCTAGTTTATTAAGAAACAGCCTCTAAGAGCTAAGCCGGTTTAGTGAGCCCTGAATACACCTGCCTCTGTGTGTCCTGGACTGCTGAACTTAGCATCTACAGTTAGCGCCCCACAAGGGTGCACAGGGCCATTTCTCCCACAGCATTTAAGTCTTTTGGTTGCATCCTATGGTGCTCGCTTTTCCTAAGATGGACCTGTGATCTGTCTGCATGGTTTGAATGTTTTCAGCACAGACAAGGGACTTAAAAGATATTCTACCATTCCTTAAAAGTGAATCTTCAACCCCAAGACATCAAGTCTTTCTAGGTCTACTTAGTGATGTGTATCTAATTATAGATGTTTGCCCTTCAAAGGAAACTATATGCTAAGACCGTTTTCCATTCTTTTTTTTCTTTCATTAAAAATAGATTCGTCTGTTATACAGTACATCCCAACCACAGTTTCCCCTCCCTCTACTCCTGTTCCCTACTATCTCCTCTGTTCTCCAGATCTGCTCCCTCTCTGTTGCCTTCTCAGAAGATAGCAAGCCTCCAAGAGATGGCAGCCAAACAGGACAAAAGAAGATACAACAAGACAAAGCGTAAGCTCTCCTATTAAGGCTGGCCAAGGCCACCCAATAGGAGGAAGAGAGTCTCAAGAGCAGGCAAAATCGTCAGTGATAAGATTTCCATTCTTAAAAGTAATTAAGATCACAGTTTCACAGTCTACGTTCAGTCATTATTTCCACTCTCTCTCTCCCACCTCAACCCCAACGCTGTGTCTCTTCTTACCTTCATGTCCCAAAGGAGAAAAGTAGAAACTTCCCAATGTCAAGTTAAGTTCTTTGCTAATTACTAGTTTTTTTTTCCTTCAGGGGTAAAGGGCTACTCTCATAAATCTGGCTTTGCATTAACAAGTAGACTTCCTATATCAATTCTAGGCCATCTATTTTGCTCACTAAAGTCTTTTCAATAGAAGAAATAGGTGCATCCAGACTATAGATTCAGAATAGCATTAATAACGACTCAATACTTAACTGTCCTGTGCAGTTTACAGCCAACTTCCATAGAAGGAAACCCGTGAGTGCTTAGCATTAGGATCCCTTCCTGGCTCTCAGCACAGCTCTTCCACATGGGCCCTGTCTCCACTGTAGAAACGAGGGAACTTAGATTCAAAGAGGTTAAGTGGCTTCCCTAGTAGCACAGTTTGAGGATTTCAGCTAAAAATCCTGAGACTCAGAGATCAAAGGACCACTTCTGATAAGCTGGCCTGCGAACAGGCTCTCAGTGTTATCTCCAGCACACAGTTAAAACCATGCATCTCTTGCCTGGGCGGTGCTGCATTTTACTAGGGTACAATGTTCACAGAGGAGCGTGCGTGTGCAAACACATGTGATTTTATCCTGTCACCTCTTTATATCTGGAGCCTTATTTTTAGAGATTCCCCCAACACTGCATTTTCCAGCATAGATAATCAATGTAGCTCCTTCTGGATTTTTTTTTCCCCAATGTCCAAAGGAATCAAAACCTAGGACAGGAATGAGTGCCTTAGCACCCAGGGAGATGACTAGCATCCATCCTACTCCAGCGCCACAGTTAAGAAGCATGCCGACGTCTACACTGCATTAGTAGTGAGTCTGAGGTTGATGGGCTCTGACATACCCAAAGAGAACACAGTCCTTCTCGATGGCCTGAAAGCCAGCATACGCATCTGCTTCCTTCTGATTAAGGTGGAAATGGCTACATGAACAAACCCCAGGGCAGTCTGCAGGTGATCCCGTCAACAAAAATCTGTGCCTACCTTTGCCAGTCTCCGCACTCTTAGGAGAGGAGAATGACGTCGGCGAAGTGTTGTGAACAGATAAATGATGCCAAATGAATGGGCCAGGTTTTTAAATTCCTCTTCGCAGATGCACGTTTCATACATACATACATGCCGTGTACATGTGTGTATATTTGTATAGGGACTCCATCGTTCTGTGCAACTGTCTTAAGGGCAGGAAGAAAATCTTCCCCTGTACCTGGAGCATAATAAGCAAGGATCAACCAATGTTTGAGATGTGAGCATCAATGATTTTATAAATACAAATGCAAATGCTGAATTCTATGAACTTGCATAAGACACCCAGCTTTCACATGTATATTCTCAGATATCAGAATTCTCACAGAAATACTTTTTTTTGTCCACGCTACTTTGTGGTAATAGTTTTTAGTACACTATTAACTACAATCTGTAGTCATGCAACTGAATAAAATTTTCAGATGAATCAGGCAACAGCTTCTCAACATTGTGTCTTCTCCCATGATGCAATGGAAAATGCATCCATCACCTACAATTTAATAAGTAACTTGCAGATATGAAATGCTTTAACTACAGCAATGCGCCGCATTAAACAAAATCGTAAAAATGCATAACTGACTGCGTCTAGCTGTTCCCACCTCTTTCAAGGCTTAGATTTTGCTTTGCCTGCCTGTCTGATTTAACTTAAAGGAGAAGTGGAGAGAACTTATGGAAAGTAGGGACCTTGGCCACTTCAAAGTTAACCGAGATCAAAGTCAAGTCAAATCCGTTACGTAAGGAGGACTAAACTCAAATGCAAAGCAAGTCACATTGATGTTGGCTTGAAGGCTCTTGGTTTACGGCTTGTCAGAAAGCTCAACCTTGGACCTGTCTGAGCGGGAGGGGGGGGGTGTTTCCTACAGAGAGGGGACTTTAGGAAACCGTGGAAACAAAGGTGCACACTCACGGCCAGGTACGCAGCTTGGCTGTTGGTAATGGACCACAGGAGAGGCTCAGCGCAGCACGTCCTTATCATTTTAACTCCTAGTGAATGCACGCATGGTGAGTCCTGGCAAAACATGACAGCTGCACCTGGGGCTTGAATTCTCCTTCTCTGGGATGCCAGTCTATTAAGAACATTGACATAACAACTATGTTTTTTTTCTAGCTCTATTTGAGCAACCCTGTGAAGAAAGACAGTTCTTTGAATATTTCCAGGACCTAATCTAGTTTTGTGATCATTCGTGCCTCTCCATAATTTTGGGTTAATGTGGAGTTTAAGAGACAAGAAGAAGAAGCAGTAATGCGTGAAAAGGGAGTGCCGTCTGTTATTCAAAAGATCCAGTGGGTGTTCTCAAAAGTTCCGCTTCAATGAAGCCCTCCTACCTCACACACGTTACCAGGAAAGGCAGGACGTTTTTTCTTTGAAATGGCCCATACTGTTTCACTTGAAACGGTTTGTGCTGCCGCTGGGCGAGCTGTGGTTCTGTCTCCACAACATTACTCAGAACTCACATCGAGCTGGTATCAGCCAACAAGCCCTTTGGTATCAGAGGAGGGGATAAATCACTTCTCCAGAAACACCCATCTGTTTTTGAATAGTCCCACGGATAGAGGACTGTCTGTTTCAGGGAATATTAATATTACAGTGGGGAAACTAATCCAAACAGTTTACTTTTCTTTATGTTTAAGCAGAAAGAGATATTCCAGTAAATGCTTGAAACTGGAGCAGGAGGCCAGAGACAGCCCTTGACTCAAAACACAGGAAGAAACGAGAACGGCGATTATCTCCGTGACTTTAGCGACCTCTAGTGAGCAAAGCTGAGGAAAAACGCGCTGCATGCATTTTCTCGAAGCTGAGAGGTCTCTCCAATCAGATTTTATGCTTGTTTTGTAACTCTACCATTCCTCTCTGTCTCTCCTCTCTGTCTCTCCTCTCTGTCTCTCCTCTCTGTCTCTCTCTGTCTCTCTCTCTCTGTCTCTCCTCTCCTCTCTGTCTCTGTCTCTGTCTCTGTCTCTGTCTCTCTCTGTCTCTCTCTCTCTCTCTCTCTCTCTCTCTCTCTCTCTCTCTCTCTCTCTCTCTCTCTCTCTCTCTCTCTCTCTCTCTCCTGTGTATCTGTGTGTTCTGTATACTCATCTATGCAATGACACATTCTGTACCTGCACATGCAAAGACAGGAGGAGGGTTTTGTAGGGCCTGTTCCGTCACTCTTCACCTTGTTCACGTGAGATAGGATCTCTCCCTGAACCTGGAATTAGGGTGCCTGCTAGGCCGTCCCCATGATCCTCCTGTCTCTGTTTCTCCATCTTCTCCCCCAAGCGCTGGGGTTACACATGCACTCAGCCATGCCTGCCTGGCTTTTTTCACCGGTGCGGGAGATTGGAACTATAGTATTGCTGAATTTTCTCTGTGGTGATAAAATCATAAACAGAAGGAGAACACAGCCTTCACCACTGAGTCTTCATCCCTTTCAGCCTAGTTTCTGTGTATTTCCATTCAGGCTTGCAACAGCGCACAGTGGAGAATTCTCCACACTGGCGAAAGAGAGCATGCTAATTTTCAAACTACACTGCTTTAGCGGTGGACATGTTTTTAGCTTCCTATGTCATTATCTAGGCTTCTAACACATTACCCATGCTGGTTGTTTAATATTTCATCATAATTTGTTCAACCATCTCTACCAGGTACTTAGGGTTTTATTTTTTCCATTATTTGGGAGGTAAATCCTTGTGCTCTTCCAGCACTGTAGCTCTGAGGTTCAGACTTAGAAATGCAATTTCTACACAGTGTGTGCATATATTAAGATATCACATGTGCATTTCTTGTGTTTTATATATGCATTTAAAATTTAATTTAATAAGCAAAAAAGACCAAAATCTAAGAATACATACCTGCTATATTAATCTGCTTCAGATAATAAAAATGGAAGCCATTTCTGCAACTGAAAAAAAATTTAAGAAAATATAATTCCTTGTTAAAAATACGAAAAGTATGAGCCAAGTGGAATAATACACACCTGTAATTTTAACACTAAGAAAGCTGGGGCAGGAGGATCATAAGTTGAAGACCAATCTCTATCACACAGAGAGACCCTGTCTTGAAAAAAAATTTAAAAGTACATCCATGAAGAATGCACATATTTTCAGTATGCATTATCAAGTTGACAAATAACTAAAAGAGAAATGTTTACTTAGATGTGATCATGATGCCCTTGCCAAGGGAACATGTAACACTCTGCAAATCTACAGAAGCCCTTAAGTAGAGAAGGTACAACCCAGGTGTTCCTTACCAGTAGCTGAAGGAAGCAAATATGCTCAAAATTCGGGCTGGGACTATAAGTCTAATCATAGGGCGCTTACTTGATGTATGTGAGGATCTGGCTTCAACTCCAACATTTCAAATAATAATTAATTAATGATGATCAGGATGCTGAAATAGAGGCTGGTGAGAATGTACCTGTTGCCAAGCCTGAACCTCCAAGTTTGACCCCCAAGATCCACATGGAACACAAGAACTCAGCTCTTCAAGTTCTCTGACCTACAAACATGCTTTGTGGTGCGCGCTCACACACACACACACACACACACACACACACACACACACACAAATAAATACAAATAAATAAATAAGAAAGTAAATAAAAATGGCGGGAGAGACGGCTCACCAATTAAGCGCTCTCCTTGCTCTTGAAGAGGTCTGGAGTTCAGTTCTCAGCACCCATGTTCAGCTGGGGGTGGGAAAACTCAGAACCGCTTGTAACTTCAGCTTCCGGGGATCGGCTGAAGGTTGCATAGCAATGGTGTTTGTTGAAGGCTTTGTTCTTTATTGTTTGGGAATTCATAGGACAAATACAGTTGTCCTTTTCTTGCATTAAAGACAAATAATACCCAGGTAAAGTTTCCAAAGCAGGGCTGATGGGTAAAAGGGTAGCACGGTGGAGTCTTTGCATTTATCAGAGGGCTGCATACTCTCAAGTGTTGTGTATGCATAAATTAGAACCTGGATAAATTAGGTTTCTTTGTACTCAATGACACTCTGAACCCTGTCTTCCCAGGAACATATACTCATGAATCACAGGAAATGGGTGGTTTTTAAAAACATATTTACATATGCTTTTTTTTCTTTAATGCCAATTGCAGAAAGTGAAAAATCAGTCAGGTTTTCTAGGGTGATTTAAACTGTGTACAGGGGGTAAGTGGGAAGAGCTAGCTCAGAGTCCTCACCTTTGAGCAGTTCTCACGTGGC
Source organism: Arvicola amphibius (assembly GCF_903992535.2). Taxonomy (NCBI): domain Eukaryota; kingdom Metazoa; phylum Chordata; class Mammalia; order Rodentia; family Cricetidae; genus Arvicola; species Arvicola amphibius. The sequence continues at coordinate 19,067,353 of NC_052061.1, forward strand.
ATGTCTTCAATAGGGCCCTCTGGTGAAGGGATGGTGTGGGTCAGGCCAACCTGCCCTCCCATCAGACTTCACACAGAAAGTGCTCCCTGCCTCCCAGTGCCTACAGATAATCACCTCCTGGATGTTTTCCCAAGCCAAAATAGCAACAGCCGGAACCCAGACCACCAAAGGGTGGGGGAAGGGAAGAGGCTACTTAATCTGTCTCCTTGGTCTTCTCCCCACAGCCTGAACATGATCCCGATAGATGCCTCTTCTGGGCCAAGATCTGGGCTGTCTGATCACCACAGTGCCCAGGCACGCCTCACCTCTGAGACGCTCATCGGAGATGCCAAGTTCCAGTTGTGTTTCGTTAGTACTGGATGGCAACATGTAAAATAAATCAATGTTGGCTAAGAGATACCAAACACAACGAAGTAAACAAGAGTACCTTGAAGGATTCAAGAAGTCAGTAAAGGGCACCTGACCAAGGCCTGGTAAGGAAGAAGCAGTTCAAACCATATTCTATGTTTGAACTCCCCCACTTCACACACCTCTGGGGCTACCTATAGACTGCTCTTTCAACCCTGATCTCTCAAGGGAGAGTCTACCTCCAGCCGAGATGGATTTTATTTACTGGATGACGCACAATGCCAGTGGGGACCTTAATTTTGTTCTCCCCTAGGTGTTAGATCAACTGTTTGTGCCTAAAGATCATAACTTTTGTGTTTTTCCTAGGTTCCAGTGTGTTTCATTTCTTCATGAGGCAAGACATTTTGCAGTATCATTAAACAAATAAACAAAATATAAGCAGATAAATCAGACTGTAAGGTATCATATGACTGAGAATTTCTTTTGTATGGTGTAGCGTTTTCTTATTTATTCTTTAAAACTTTACACAGGTCATGATACATATATACACATAGAGTTCCTGTCTCAAAAATTTAACTATGTAAACAAAGAAAGTTTCTAATGTATTGTACATATGTGTATGGATGGATGGATGGATAGCTTTGAGCCTGAAGCTCTCCTCATGGTTATTGTATGACTCCTCTTATTAAATTGCATTATCTATGAGAGTCTCAATACTGTTAGACTAGTAAGAAAAAGTTTGTTATTCGGAAATGACTTCTTTAAGTATTTCTCATTCTGAGATTTTTATCTTCCAAAGGAAGACGGAAAATTAACCCAATAGCCTCTTCTCTTTCCTCTTTCCTGTACCCAGGGCAGTGGCTCTCTGTGTTGTCGCATTCTATGAAGGGAAAAATATCCAACAGCCCTGGTGCTCTGGCCGAGCCGCCCCTTTCTGCAATGAGACCACACCAAACCACAGAAAAGCAAGCTATTTCTTGGCATATTTTTAAGACTGATAAGTAATCGAATCCCTCTACACCCAACAATAAGAAAAAAACAAAAGCAAATAGATCAGAAGCGGAGTGAATGAGACAGAGGCGGTACAGACTCGCAGCTCACTCGGGGGAGTTTGTGCAAGCCCAAGGAGTGCATTTAGGAGTTTGCTCAACATCTCTACATGATAGCCACACACAAAGGGCCCCTCAATTATCTTCTGTGGCTTCAGCCAGTGGATCTCTAAGGTCTTCATTTGTATCCTGGAGTCTGACAATGCCAGCTTTCTTGGTCCCAGGTCAGGTGAGCCCAGACTCCATGTGTTAATGGTTCTCTAATTAGACACATAAAGCTTGTCCTAATGAAGATACTTTTGGTCTCAAGCATTCAAAACCCACTTCACAACAGCTTCTTAGAAAATAAATAGATGATAGATAGATAGATAGATAGATAGATAGATAGATAGATAGATAGATAGATAGATAGATAGATAAGACCAGAAGGACAGCAAGCTACTCATGGGTCACAGGAACAGGAAGGGCAGAAAACTGCAGGCTCCCTTCAAGGGGTTATTGTCGCCATGCATCTGAGAACACACTCATCATCACTGTGTGACTTCTCACTCCCACACCTCTGTGCTGCCCTGCAGAGAACAAGCAGGCGCAGGTTGCATGGGATGCCTGTGTATGTGCTGAGTAGCCAAACTCAGAGTATTGGTTAACTAATAAAGTATGTAACTCCTCGGGATCCCTCACTAAAGAAGAAAGTACTCCCAAGTAAGAAACAAGTACTTAGCACGGGGCACCTTGTATAAGGCTGCTGCAGAAACCAAGGATTTCTTTGTTGCTGTTACAAAGACAGCCCCATGCCTTCAGTTCCCATGGTTAGGCTTACAGACCTGCTAAGCCTTGCTTATCAGCGAGGAAACAACTCTTGTTCATGACAGTACCAAGCACCCTTGTTCATACCACATGTTGGTGGTGGGCAATGGCCACATGTTTAACCCAGTCTAGTTTAGTCTCCTAAATACCAAATGCAATAATCCATCTTCCTCCTTTACCCTTCACTAATGTGCTTCAGAGAAACCTCAAATTCAACGTGAACTAAATTCATGTCTTTCTCTACAAGTGTGCTTTGCTTCCTGAATTCCTATCTCTATAGTCAGTACCATTCATGCAACCTGGAAAAATTGAACCCAACCTTATCCAGTTAAACACCGGAGCATTCAATATTAACATCTAAAGTTGTCTGGTCAGTTCAGTCACCTCTACAAATGCTCCTTTAACTGAAACCCCGACCTTCACTCTCCTTTCAGCTCCCCCTACAGTTGTCTTACGCTTTCCTTATCAACAGTGTCACCTCTAATAACATCTTGTGTGGGTCTAGCCTGCCCCACATTACCAGTAACTTTCCATTGCTGTGAGATGGACCCTCAACCCTGAAATAGTGTAAGCAGCACAGATCTCATACCATGACACTCATTGTTCATCTGCCTCCAGCCACAGTGAGTGGCTGTCACTTCTCAGAATGGCCCATCACTGCCTTGGGCTCCCAGAGAGAAGCCGTTTGTCCTTTTCCTGCAGCTCTGGTGAGTGCTAAGTGACTTTTCATTTATGTGGTGTAATGGACCCCACCGACAGGCTGCCTGGGTTCAAAGCTTCGCTCTACCGCATGCCGTGGAAACAGTACATGAACTCATGATGACAGATGACTATCACCCACAAGATTAAGTAAACATGGTTAGGAATCAATGTCTTTTCACCAATGTAATGTCCTTGTCAGGAGCAAGAATGATAGAGTCAACAGAAAGCAGCAAATTAAGTACCCCCATTGTAATTAGAAAGTCAACCCACCATCTTTGGCTCAGCTGCATCTCAGGGCCTGAGCATGTGCACTTACATTTGCTGCTATGTAGTGAGGAGCCGCGGGCCACTTCCTGCTGCCCGGCTCCTCCCGGCTAGCTTTATATCCAAAATAACAACACACAAACTGTATTCATTTAAACACTGCCTGGCCCATTAGTTCCAGCCTCTTATTGTCTAATTCTCACATCTTGATTAACCCAATTTTAGTAAACTGTGTAGCACCATGAGGGGTGGCTTACCCGGAAGATTCTAGCCCGCATCCATCTAGGAGAGGAGAGTCATGGCGACTGCTTGAGGCATCTGACTAACTTCCCTCTTTCCCAGCATTCTGTTCTGTCTACTCCACCTATCTAAATCCTGCCCTATCAAAAAGCCAAGGCAGTTTCTTTATTAACCAATGAGAGTCCTCCATCACTGCTATAGTAAGCCAAGTTTCTACTCCCTCCTTAAGACTACACTCAAGAAAGGTACATCAGAAAGCATTAAAACTATAGTTTGATTATTTAATGAAATGTGTCCGATCCCTTTGGACTGATTTTTAAGAAAAAATTTGTCATTCAAAATGACTGTCAGCTATTCGCCATCGATCATTTTGACACATAATAAAACTACTCGTCTGAAATCGACACACTGAGGGTACCAGTATCTTCTGGAATATTCTTTCATTGGTACCATAGTCATGTGATCCGTGTTTGCATGTGTGTGTCGTGTGTGTGTCTGTGTGTGTGTGTCTCTGTGTGTGTGTGTGTGTGTAGCACACGCATACACATAAACACAGAGATAGTTACATGGAGATCTCTTTCCCTAGGGGAACCTAGGTTTGATAATCCTTTTTGTGGGACATAAAAAGACTGCACAGGGGATTGCTACAGACGTGAGGTCACAGGATGGGAGGGAAACTGACTGCCATTTAAAGGGTAACCAGGCTTAGCACATAAGATTGGGAGCGAGAGGCACAACCTCAGACATATGCTCCCCACAGGCCACAAACTGAATTTGAAGGCAGCAGATAAGGTTGAATGACAGAAGAAAAACAAATGAAAATCCTACTAACAATAAGGAGACAGGGTAAGGCAATGAGTCGCTTCCTTAATGCATCCTGATGTCTGCATGTGAGGAAAATGTACTGGTCATGCAAAAGAATGGAAACATGTAGCGAGTGACCAAGATCGCCAAAGCATCCAACATGGCCAATGTGCTTAATAACATCTCTACACTCAAAGACAGACTTCAGAAGGCAAATCGTATGCAATGCACACTACTCCATAATGAAAGTGAATAAGTAAAATACAAGGTAAACTTCAAATATATAGATAACAGAGTCAATAAAGACTTTAAATAACTTTATGTGGTAAACCCAGGAGATGGGACTAGAAGACACATAAAACAAATGGAAATAAAGATTCTCAACTTTCACCTAAAGACTATAGGACCAAATTGCATTCTGGGTTCAAAAACCCAGTATTAGAATTTAAGAACCCATTACATGGTTTCTAGCAACCTTAACACAGTAAATATACTTACTGTGGTCATAAGTAGTCAATGAAACATAATAAAGAAGAAAAGCATGGGGAAAACACCTCAGCACACTTAAAAATCTACTGCTTATAATTGAAATACCGGGGAGGGGGGTGGGGAGAGGAAGGCAATATTTAGAAATATTTGAAACGTCGATCTTTTTTTTAAAAAAATGGCTGTCCTTTGTTTCATTAGCCTGCCTGCAACAAGGTAGGCCCTTTGTCGGCGAGTTCCCTGGCCAGCAAGGAGACCTGATTCTCTACCAGAAGATCCATCAGTGTGGTGAGTGAGAGCCTGACCCATGGCAGCAGCCCAGGGAAGGAGCACAGACATTCCTTAACCCTCTATACTTTCTGGTCTTCCTGCAGGGGCCATTCTCCCCTGCTACTGCCTCTCTCTTCCTATCCCATCCCAGCTTAAACCCAGAAACTCCCCCCTTCATCATCCCCTCTTCAGGGCCATAAAATCCCCCAGCTCAGACTGTTTGGGCGCTGGGACCTGGTAGTGAGCACAACTAGGGGAGTTCCTTTGTTTCAATAGCCTGCCTGCAGCAAGTTATTCCTTTTGTCTGTGAGCTCCCTGGCCAGCAAGGAAAACTGAACCTGTAAAAGAAGATCCATAGGGGAGTAGTTGGAAGAAGAGATGGGCAGGTGCCAATGCAAGAATTCCTCCAACAATTTGAAAAACAGCATGAAAGCACCAGAACCCAGCGAACTTACAACAGGAGGACTTGAACACCTTAATCAAGAAGAAGTAGAAAAAATTGACTTTATAAAAGTGATAGAGTCCCTTAAACAGGAGGTGGAAAAACTCCCTTAAAGAAATGGATGAGAAGAATAACAAAAAGTTTGAAGAAATGAGTAAATCCATAAATGATATCCTAGGAAACCAAGGAAAAACAATCAAACAGATAATGGAAACAGTTCAAGACTTGAAAACTGAAATGGAGGCAAGGAAAACACAAACCGAGGGCCGGCTGAATATGGAAAATCTAGGTAAATGAATAGAGACTACAGAAACAAGCATAACCAACAGAATACAAGAGATATAAGAAAGAATCTCAGATTCTGAAAATACCATAGAGAAAATAAACACACTGATTAAAGAAAACAGCAAATCCAACAAATTCTCATCGCAAAACATTCAGGAAATCTGGGACACAATAAAAAGACAAAAACTAAGAATAATAGGGGTAGAAGAAGGAAAAGAATTATAGCTCAACAGTCCAGAAAATATATTTAATAAAATTATAGAAGAAAACTTTCCCAACCTAAAGAAAGATATTCCTACGAAGGTTCAAGAAGCATACAGAACACTAAATAGACTGGATCAAAAAAAACATGTCTTTGCCATATAATAATTAAAACACAAAACATACAGAATAAATAAAGAATATTAAGAGCTGCAAAGGAAAAAGGTCAAGTAACTTATAAAGGTAAACCTATCAGACTAACACCTGACTTCTCTATGGAAACCATGAAAGCCAGAAGGTCCTGGATAGATGTACTGCAGAAACTAAGAGACCATGAGATACAAGCCCAGACTACTATACCCAGCAAAGCTTTAGTTTACAATAAATGGAGAAAACAAAATATTCCAGGATAAAAACAAATTTAAACAATATGTAGCCACAAATCCAGCCTTACAGAAAGTAATAGAAGGAAAATCACAAACTAAGGAGGCCAACAATGCCCACAATAACTCAGACATCTAGTGACCCTTTACCAGCACAACTCAAAGAAGGGAAACACATAAATTCTACTACCAAAAAAATAATGACTGGAGCTAACAACCACTGGTCACTAATATCACTTAATATCAATGGACTCAATTCACCTATAAAAAGGCACAGGCTAAGAGGTTGGATATGAAAACAGAATCCAATATTCTGCTATTTACAAGAAACACACCTCAACCACAAAGACAGACATTTACTCAGACTAAAGGTTTATCAAGCAAATGGACCTAAGAAACAAACAGGAGTGGCCATACTAATTTCTAACAAAGCTGACTTCAAACTAAAATCAATCAGAAGAGATGGCGAAGGAAATTTTCTACTCATAACAGGAACAATTGATCAGGATAGAGTCTCAATCCTGAATATCTATGCCCCTAATTTAAAAGCACCCACTTATGTAAAAGAAACATTACTAGAACTCAAGACAGACATCAAACCACACACACTGATAGTAGGAGACTTCAACACTCCTCTCCCACCAATGGACAGGTCAATCAGACAGAAACCTAATAGAGAAATAAGAGAATTAATGGAGGTAATGAATCAAATGGGCTTAACAGACATCTATAGAACATTCCACCCAAATAGGAAAGAATATACCTTCTCTGCAGCTCATGGAACCTTCTCGAAAATTGACCACATTCTCGGTAACAAAGCAAATTTCCACAGTTCCAAAAAAATATTAGTAACCACCTGTGTCTTATCGGATCACCATGGAATAAAGTTAGAATTTAACAATAATTCTACCCCCAGAAAGCCTACAAACTCTTGGAAATTGAACAGTCAACTACTGAACCACCCCTGGGTCAGGGAAGAAATAAAGAAAGAAATTAAAGTCTTTCTTGAATTCAACAAAAATAAAGACACAACATACCCAAACCTATGGGACACTATGAAAGCAGTGCTAAGAGGAAAGTTCGTAGCTCTGAGTGCCCACATTTAAAAAAAATAGAGAAAGTTCACATTAGAGACTTAATAGCACAGCTGAAAGTTCTAGAAAAAAAAGCAGACTCACCCAGGAGGAGTGGATGATTGGAAATAATCAAACTGAGGGCTGAAATCAACAAAATAGAAACACAGAAAATAATCCAAAGAATCAATGAAACAAAGAGCTGGTTCTTTGAGAAAGTCAACAAGATTGACAAACCTTTATCCAAATAAATCAAAAGGCAGAGAGAAAACATGCAAATTAACAACATCAGAAATAAAAAGGGGGACATAACAACAGACACTGAGGAAATTCAGAGAATCATTAGGTCTTACTACAATAGCTTATATGCCACAAAGTTGGAAAATGTAAAAGAAATGGACTCGTTTTTAGATAAGTACCACTTACCAAAATTAAATCAAGACCAGGCGAACAATTTAAACAGACCTATAAGTCGTGAGGAAATAGAAGCTGTCATAAAAAAAACCTCCCAACCAAAAAAAAACCCCCAGGATCTGATGGTTTTAATGCAGAATTTTATCAGAACTTCCAGGAAGAGCTGATACCTATTCTCCTTAATGTGTTTCACATAATAGAAACAGAAGAGTCATTGCCAAACTCTTTTTACGAAGCTGCAATCACCCTGATTCCAAAACCACACAAAGACCCAACCAAGAAAGAGAATTACAGACCAATCTCACTCATGAACATCGATGCAAAAATTCTCAATAAAATTCTGGCAAACAGAATCCAAGAATACATTAAAAAATTATCCATTATGGTAGAGTAGTCTTCATCCCAGAGATGCAGGGCTGGTTCAACATACAAAAATCTATCAATGTAATCCATCATATAAAGAAACTGAAAGAAAAAAATATGATCATTTCATTAGATGCGGAAAAAGCATTTGACAAAGTTCAACACCCCTTTATAAAAGTTTTGGAGAGTTTAGGGATACAAGGATAATACCTAAATATAATAAAAGCAATATATAGCAAGCCAGCAGCTAATATCAAATTAAATGGAGAGAAACTCAAAGCCATTCCACTAAATTCAGGAACAAGACAAGGCTGTCCACTCTCACCATATCTCTTTAACATAGTTCTTGAAGTTCTAGCAATAGCAATAAGACAACACCAGGAGATCAAAGGGATTCCAATTGGAAAGGAAGAAGTCAAACTTTCATTATTTGCAGATGATATGATAGTGTACATTAGTGACCCCCAAACCTCTACCAAAGAACTCCTACAGCTGATAAATAACTTCAGTGATGTGGCAGGTTACAAGATCAACTAAAAAAATCAGTAGCCCTCCTATACACAAAGGACAGAGAAGCAGAGAGGGAATTCAGAGAAACTTCACCTTTTACGATAGCCACAAATAGCATAAAGTATCTTGGGGTAACTCTAACCAAAGAAGTGAAATATCTATTTAGCAAGAACTTTAAGTCTTTGAAGAAAGAAATTGAAGAGGACAACAGAAAATGGAAAGTCCTCCCATTCTCTTGGATGGGTAGGATCAACATAGTAAAAATGGCAATTCTATCAAAGGCAATCTACAAATTCAACGCAATCCCCATTAAAATCCCAACAAAATTCTTCACAGACCTTGAGAGAACAATAAGCAACTTTATACGAAAAAACAAAAAACCCAGGATAGCCAAAACAATCCTATACAATAAAGGAACTTCTGGAGGCATTACCATCCCTGACCTTAAACTCTATTACAGAGCTACAGTAATAAAAACAGCCTGGTACTGGCATAAAAACAGAGAAGTCGACCAATGGAATCTAATAGAAGACCCAGATATTAACCCACAAACCTATGAACACCTGATTTTTGATAAAGGAGCTAAAAGTATACAATGGAAGAAAGAAAGCATCTTCAACAAATGGTGCTGACATAACTGGATGTCAACCTGTAGAAGAATGAAAATAGATCCTTATCTATCACCATGCACAAAACTCAAGTCCAGATGGATTAAAGACCTCAATATCAATCTGAACACACTGAACCTGATAGAAGAGAAAGTGGGAAGTACTCTACAATATATAGGCACAGGAAACCATTCCCTACGTATAACCCCAGTAGCACAGACATTAAAGACAACATTGAATAAATGGGACCTCCTAAAACTGAGAAGCTTCTGTAAAGCAAAGGATACTGTCACTAAGACAAAAAGGTAACCTACTGATTGGGAGAAGATCTTCACCACCCCTGCAACAGACAAAGGTCTGATCTCCATAATATATAAAGAGCTCAAGAAACTAGACTTTAAAATGCTGATAAACCCATTTAAAAAATGGGGCTCTGAACTGAACAGAGAATTCTCAACAGAAGAAGTTCAAATGGCCAAAAGACACTTAAGGTCATGCTCTACCTCCTTAGCGATCAGGGAAATGCAAATCAAAACAACTTTGAGATACCATTTTACACCTGTCAGAATGGCTAAAATCAAAAACACCAATGACAGCCTTTGCTGAAGAGGATGTGGAGTAAGGGGTACACTCATCCATTGCTGATGGGAATGCAAACTTGTACAACCACTTTGGAAATTAGTGTGGCGGTTTCTCAGAAAATTCGGGATCAACCTACTCCAGGACCCAGCAATACTACCCTTGGGAATATACCCAAGAGTGCCCTATCATATTACAAAAGCATTTGTTCAACTATGTTCATAGCAGCATTATTTATAATAGCCAGAACCTGGAAACAACCCTGATGCCCCTCAATGGAAGAATGGATAAAGAAGGTGTGGAATATATTAGAGTACTACTCAGCGGTAAAAAAAAACAATGACATCTTGAATTTTGCATGCAAATGGATGGAAATAGAAAACACTATCCTGAGGGAGGTAATCCAGACCCAAAAAGATGAATATGGTATGTACTCACTCATTAGTGGATTCTAGCCATAGAACTGAGCCTATATTTCATAATCCTAGAGAAGCCAGATAGGAAGGTGAACCCAAAGAAAAATCATGTAGTTATCCTCCTGGATATTGGAAGCAGACAAGATTGCCAGGCAAAAATTGAGAGCTTGGGGTGGGGGTAGCATGGGAGTAAGGGGAGATGGGGAGAGAGAAGTGAGAAGGGGAGGATGGGGAGAGCTTGGGGGAATGGGAAGGTTGGGATGGAGGAAGAGTGAATATGGAATCAGGGAAGTATATATCTTAATTAAGGGAGCCATTTGAAGGTAGGCAAGAGATTGGACTCTAGAGGGGTTCCCAGGTGTCCAAGGAGATGTCCCCAGCTTGCTCCTTGAGCAGCTGAGGAGAGGGGGCCTGAACTGGCCCTTTATTATAGCCACACTGATGATTATCTTGCATATCACCATAGAACCTTCATCTGACGTTGGATGGAGATAGAGACAGAGACCCACATTGGAGCACTGGACTGAGCTTCCAAGGTCCAAATGAGGAGCAGAAAGAGGGAGAACATGAGCAAAGAAGTCAGGACCTTGAGGGTGCGTTCATTCACCGAGACCATGGGACTGATCTAATGGGAGCTCATCAAGGCCAACTGGACTGGGACTGATGAGCATGTGATCAAACCGGACTCTCTGAACATGGCTGACAAGGAGGGCTGACTGAGAAGCCAAGGACAATGGCACTGGGTTTTGATTCTACTGCATGTACTGGCTTTGTGGGAACCTAGTCTGTTTGGATCCTCACCTTCCTAGACCTGAATGGATGGGAGAGGAACTTGGACCTCCCACAGGGCAGGGAACCCTGACTGCTCCTTGGACTGGAGAGGGAGGTGGAGGGGTATTGGGGGAAGGGTAAGAAAAATGGGAGGAGGGGGGGAGGGGGAAGAGGTGAAAATTGTAAAATTATATAATTTAATAAAAAATAAGTTTAAAATGGCTAAAAATATTAACATATATTTATGAAGCTAACAAACCTTAAAGAAAATTACCTACAGATATCACAATCAAACGTCTGAAACGTAAAAGCGAAAAGAAACTTTTGAAAAGAGACACTAAGCCCACATAGTACAGAGGCTGGGGGCATTGCTCAGAGGTTAAGAACGCTTTTTTTGCTTACAGAAGACCCAGGTTTGTTTTGCAGCATTCACATCAGGTGGCTCACAACCACCTGTAACTTTAGTCCCAGAGGCTCCTGTACCTTGTGGCCTCCAAGACACCTATATGCACACTCAGGTTCTGCTATAGTTTGCTTCCTGTTGCTGTCATAAACACCATGACAAAAGGCAACTTAGGGGAGAAAGGATTTATTTGGCTTACATGTCCCAATCACAGTCCTTTGTTGAGGGAAATTGGGGCATGAACTTAAACAGGAGCAGAGCCAGGAACTACGGAGAAAAATCTGCCTGTTGCCTTGCTCTCCATGGTTCACTCAGCTTGCTTTCATACAGTCTAGGACCAACTTCCCAGGGGTGGCAGCACCCAAAGTGGGCTAGCCCCCCCCCATCAATCAAGGGAATGCCCCACAGACTTGCCTACAGGTCAATCTGGCATAGGCATTTTTCTCAGTTGGGGTTCTCTCTTCCTAGATGACTACAACTTGTGTCAAGCTGACAAAATCTAAACCAGCACATAAAATAGGAAATAAAGTGAAATAGAATCATGCAATATTTTTGGTGGAAGAACAGTGAGGCTAATGACCAACTCTTTAGCAGGAATTATGGAAACCACAATATAAGTTATGAACTGAAGTTTCCAAGAAAAGAAGTAAATGTGTTAAACATTCTACAAGGCCAGTTAATCTTGGAGAGTTGGAATGTTACAGGCTGGGGACCAAACTTATCTCAAACTGTCTTTGCCTCTCTAAATAGCCATGTATTACCTACCTCTGTGTGTGACCTAACATCCTTGTGACTACTGGGTAGGCTGTCTGGGAATGCACAAGCAAACACCCAGTTTTCATTTACCCAAAGGTTTAGAATCAAATACAACTGAAGTCTATGGTAGATATTCCCCACGTGACTGTAACCTACTTACTTCATGCTTCTACCTATGCATTTTACAAAAAACAGTATTTAAGACTTTTTTAGTTACTACAAAAATGTCATGAAATTGAGTAATTTAAACAGGCTTATAACCTCTAGTGAAACAGAATCAATCATTAAAATCTCCCAACCAAAAACAGTGCAGGGCCACATGGTTTTAGCTCAGAATTCTATCATACTTTCAAGGAAGAGTTAATCAATACTCCTCAAATTAGTCCATAAAATAGAAACAAAAGGAACATTGTTACCAAAAAAAAAAAAAAAAGCCGGGCGGTGGTGGCGCACGCCTTTAATCCCAGCACTCGGGAGGCAGAGGCAGGCGGATCTCTGTGAGTTCGAGACCAGCCTGGTCTACAAGAGCTAGTTCCAGGACAGGCTCCAAAGCCACAGAGAAACCCTGTCTCAAAAAACCAAAAAAAAAAAAAGGAACATTGTTCAATTCATTTTATGAGACCTCAGTTACTCTGATGATTGAACCATGTAAAAACCTAACAAAGTAAGTGAATTATAAACCAATTTCCCTTATGAACATAGATACAAAATTATCAAGAAGATACTTGCAAAACAAACCCAAGAGCACATCAAAAAGATCATCCACTATGATCAAGTAGGCTTCATCTCAAAGATGCAGGGATGGTTCTACATAGGTAAATCAATATACATAATCCATCTTATTAACAGACTGAAAGACACAAATCCACATGATCATCACATTAGATACAAAAAAAGGCCTTTGACAAAGTCTAACATCACTTCATGATAAAAGGAGAGATTAGGGATACAAGAGACACATGTCAGTATAATAAAGGCGGCTTACATTAAGCCCGCAGACAACATCAACTTAAGTGGAGAGAAACTTAAAATAATCCCAATAAATTCAAGAACAAGACAAGGCTGTCCAGCCTGTCCATATCTATTCAATATAGTTGTTGAGGTTCTAGCTAGAGTAATAAGACAACTGAAGGAGATCAAGGGGGTAAAAATTGAAGAAGTCAAACTAACTTTATTTGCAGATGATATAATTAGTATACATAAGTGACCCTAAAAAGTTCTTCTGGGAGACTCCTACAACTGATAGCCACATTCAACAAAGTAGATGAATACAGAAATAACTCACAAAAATAGTAGACCTCACATACACACACACACACACACACACACAGAGAGAGAGAGAGAGAGAGAGAGAGAGAGAGAGAGAGAGAGAGAGCTAAAACAGTCCTGGATAATAAAAGAACTGCGAGAGGTATCACCATCTCCATTTTCAAGTTGTAGTACACTACTGTAGAAAACAAACAAAAAACAGCATGGTATTGGCACAGAAGCAGACATGCTGATCAATGGAATTGAACTGAAGACCAAGATACAAATTCTCATACCTGTGGATGCCTGATTTTTGATAAAGAAGCCAGAAATATACACTGGAAAAAATACATCATCTTCAACAAATGGAGCTGTTCAAACTGGGTGGCTGAATATCCAAAAATCTATACTACATGTCCAATAGATCTATATTTATCAACCTACACAAAATTCAACTCCAAATAGATCAAGAGTTCAACATAAAGCAAAATACACTGCTAGAAGAGAAAGTGGGGAATAGCCTTGAACTCACTGGCCCAGGAAAAGACTTTCTGATCTGATGATGTAGACACTAAGAACAATGTTAACAAGTGGGACCTCATGAAACTAAGAAGCTTCTGTATGGCAAAGGACATCATCATTCTGACTAAGCAGAGCCTACAAAATGAGAAAAACTTATTTTATCAATTACACATACAATAGAGGGCTAATATTCGAACAAAAAAAACAAAAAATAAAAAACCTGAATATCAAAAAAAAACAAAATTAAAAATGAGGTACAGATATAAACAAAGAATTCCCACAGAGGAGACTCAAGTGGCTGAGAAACACTTAAAGAAATGTTCAACATCTATAGTCATTAGAAAAAAGCAAATCAAAACTACTTTGAGATTTCATCTTACACCTGTCAGAATGGCTAAGATCAATAAGACAAGTGAGAGCTCATTCAGATGAGGGTGTAGAATTAGGGGACTCCTCTTCCATTGCTGGTGGGAGTGCTGTAACATGAGGGCCTGCTTGCTAGGGTTTCTGTCCTGCCCAGTTCCCACAGCCGGCAAGTCCCAAAGAAAATCACACAGAGGTCTCCATAAGATTATAACTGATTGGCCCATTAGCTCAGGCTTCTTGCTAACTCTTATAACTTATATCAACCCATTATTCTTATATATGTTAGCCACATGACTCGGTACCCTTCTCAGTGGGACAGGTCACATCTTGCTTCTTTGGTGGTCTGGGCAGAACTGTGGGAAGAGCTTCATTCTTTCCTGAATTCTTCTGTTCTCATCACCCTGCCTCTACTTCCTGTCTGGTTGACCCACCTATACTTCCTGCCTGGCCAATCAGTCTTTATTTAAAACATGATTGACAGAATACAGACAATTCTCCCTCACCAGAGTGCAAATGTGTACACTATAGAAATTACTATAGCTGTTCCTCAGAAAGATGAGAATCAATCTACCTAAAGATCCAGCTATACCATTCTTGGTCACACACATCTTACCATGGAGATTCTTGCCCAACCATGTTCATTGCTGCTCTATTAGTAATAGTCATAAATTGGAAACAACCTAGATTTTCCTCAACAAAAGAATGTATAAAGAAAATGTAGTATATTTATACAATGGAGTATTACTTTAAGGTATCTCAGACCCAGAAAGAAAAATATAATGTGTATTCACTTCTATGTAGATGTTAGCTGTTAGACCAATGATAACCAAGCTGCAATCCAGTAAACCACAGAGGTTGGGTATAGAGCAAGGGACCGAGGTTGGAGAGGCAAATACAACTTGTTAGGAAAGGGAACTAGAATGGATAGTTATGGATGGATGTGAGGGCCTGAAACTTGAGGACAAAGAGGGGAGGAAGAGAGTAGAGGGGCATGAGGGAAGGAAATCAGGGAGAGACAGCCAAAACTAATGACCATTGAGGGGACATAGGGAAACCTAATATAAAACAACTAAACCTACGGATACAAAGAAACCTGCCGTTGTAGTCCAGAATTTTCAACTGGTCCATTATACCATGTATGGAAATATGAAAGATAATTTTGTATATTTGTTACTAATTCAGATCATTACAATGAAAACAATTTTTAAAAATAAATAAACAAGGGCTGGAGAGATGGCTCAATAGTTAAGAGCATTGCCTGCTCTTCCAAAGGTCCTGAGTTCAATTCCCAGTAACCACATGGTGGCTCACAGCCATCTGAAATGAGATCTGATGCCCTCTTCTGGGTGCAGGCAGACACACAGACAGAATACTGTATACATAATAAATAAATATTTTTAAATAAATAAATAAATAAACAAATAAAGCTAAAAGATCCTTCTTGGTTAGACTCTGTCCTGGGGAGATTGAAGGAACATGGAAACAAAGGTAGAGTGTGAAACGTTTCCTTGCCTTGTAAGGGAAGAATTCAGTAATCTGAGAAATGGTTTGGACTTAAAGTATTCAAAGACTCACTGAGACAAGCCATGCTGAAAATAATTGACTTTTGCTAGCCAAGGAAGACTGGGTATATGTTTAGAATACGTTGTTACAAAGAGCCCACCGGAGATGATCACTCAGACATAGCTTATAGCTAACTCAGAGTCTTGATTCCAGCAGGTCAAGACAACACTCAGGTATTTGGAAGCTAAGTGTAGCTCCAAACATTTAGAGCAAGGATTTTGCACAAGCAAGAAGTCTAGCAGCAGCTAAGTTAGCCAGAACATCCTGGACTTGGGTTTCTAGAAGAGATCTGGATAATTTTCCATGGGATTCTCCATAAAGAAGATCAAATTCTACTTAAACCTGAAATGGCCTCAGCAAGGATCCAAGATGGAGAAACCTCTACATTGCCTTGTCCTGCCACAGTATGAACTTGTAAAATCCAAAAGAAAAAATACTAAAAGCATCACTAGCTAATTAACCAAATGAGTCAGTATAAAGCTTTATAAGCAACAAATTAAAAAAAAAAACCACAATCCTATTCAACTGCACGTGGACTACATACCAACTGAAACCATATCCTGAAGCATGAGCTGCACAGCCAACAACTCCAGTGTGATCGAACTCTTTAAAACACAGAGCACATTCACAGGTGACCATGAATACGATTAGAAATGTGCGGGAGCCCACCTGTGACTCAGTTTCCATCTGGAGTTATCTCTGACTTAAAGAAGTCATTCGCGTTCAAGCTTGCCTGCTCTACTTTTTCTTATAAGCTTGGGGGCTCTGAGACTTCTGATTTAGCCCATGAACAAAGAGCACTCTATCTAGTAGAGCGTATACTGCTGATGACAGACCTCAGCAACATCAAGATAGAAGTGAGGCTGCTTCCGAGCAGCAAGCACATGGTGGAGAGGAGGCCGCTCACTCAAGGACAGGAGTCCTTGAGTCCAAGGATCTTGAGGTTAGATCTTGACTGACCTTCTGTGCTGTGCTTAGTTCTGTCTTTGTATATAAGCAAGTTTTGAAATAAATGCTGGGCTGTTTGACTGCTTCGGCATAACCAGACATTTCTCCCAATTCTATACGATCTTCTATTTCTTCTGATTTTTTTCTTGGCCTGGAGGATCCCCTATCCATGAACCCTAGCTGACCTTGTAGGAGTGGGCTTCTACAGAAATGGTCAAAGCAAGATTAAACAGAAAAATCCCAAATGTTTAACCGCCAACATACTTCTAAATAATTCATGTGTCACTGTAGAAATGAAATGTATTAATTATTTTGAATTGAGATGTAATGAAAGCATAATATGAAATGTGTTGGCATAGATAAAATATTACTTAATGAAAATTTGAGCTTAAATTAATATTTGAAAAGAGAAAGTATGGAAATTGATGATTACACTTTTTTCTTCACAAGCTAGGTACAAGAACACTAAATTATAGATAAAGCACATAGGAGGAAAGGTTACAGATGAAGTGACTGCAGGCGGAGAGTGTGGTGGTCAGGGGGCAGCACAGTGAGGCCCAGCGCTGCTTCTTCAAAGCTCCTGGGAGAAAACAGCAATGACCAACATCAGGAATGGAAAACACAGTAACTTCCAAACAAGAAATGAATCTGACAACTTAGATATAATGGAAAATGCCTCAAAACTCACACAACAGAAACCCAAAAATTAAAATACATTTTGTTAAAGGAAATTTAATCTGTGGAATACAGGAACATTCATATTTAAGGAAATCAAAACTTTTTTTTTTACAAACAAAACTCGAGGCTTATATATTTTTAAACAAAATAAAATATAAAATTAAAAATTAAAAAACAGAATCGTTTTGATTTGCATTTCCCTGATGGCTAAAGACGTTGCGAAACAAAAGAGCTCAAGAGAAAGCAGAGGAATCTGTGACCGACTCATTTGCACACTCAGGAATCCCGTAAAAACTCCAAACTGAAAATCCTCTATATTTGCAGAGGACCTGGTACAGACTTGGGCAGGCCCTGGGCTGAGTTCCTAAGAGCTTTGCTCAGTTGTTTTAGAGGGCCTTGTCCTAGTGACCTCTCCCTTACTGCCCCTACTCCTTCTGCCTCGTCTTCTGCAGAACTCCCTGAGCCTTGAGGGGAGGATTTGATGGAGGCATCTCATTTAGAGCTGTGTGCTCCACGGTCTCTCTGTCTGCATAGTGTCTGGCTGTGGGTCTCTGCATTTTCTCCCATCAGATACAGGAGGAAGCCTCTCTGATGAGGGCTGAATAAGGCACCAATCTAGGAGTCTAGCAAAATATCATTGAGTTACTTCATTGTTACAATTTTTAGGGCAATATTATTTTGTTTTGTTCTAGGTCCCTGGGCTACCTAGACCCTAGGGTTTTCTTTAATCATCCAAGCAGTATAATATATGGGTTCTATGCTATGGAGTTGGCCTTAAGTCAAATCAGACATTGGTTGGTTACTCCCACAAGCTTTGAGCCACCATTGACTTAGCATATTAGGACATACTGTACTTAGCATAGTAGGACATACTGTAGGTCAAAGGCTTTGTAGTTGGGTTGGTTCCTTTTCTCTTTTGGTGGCCTTTCTATGTAATAGACACAGCAGCTCTCAACCTGTGGGTTGCAACCCCCACAATGGTCCCATGTCAGATATCCTGTATATCAAATATTACATTACAGTTCGTAACAGTAGCAAAATCACGTATAAAGTAGTAACAGAAATAATTTTATGTTTGGGGTCACCAAAGCATGAGGAACTGTATTAAAGGGTTGGAGCATTAGAAAGACTGAGAAACACTGCACTAGAATATGGGGGTGAAGGTTCTGTGTAGACACCAGCTGGACCTCTCCATGTTCAATGAGTTGTGTGTGTGTGTGTGTGTGTGTGTGTGTGTGTGTGTGTTGCCTTCAGCAGCGGGGCTTTGCTGTCAGTTTGTGGAGAGCAAACTATCCTCCTGTCAACAGCTGAGTTGTTCGGGATTTTCACGGGACCCCTTTGAGTAACAACTCAGATAGATGAAGCTCAGTCCTGGCACTGGAAGCTTCATTTGGTAACAATAGATGGGCCTAGATATTTTCATTGCCAAATATTGTACATATTAAGAAGTAATTAGTATTAATTTTTAAATTTTCTAGGCTTTATTTTATGTGGGTGTTTTGCCTGCATATTTGTCTGAATGCTGTGTATGTGCAATGTTCATGGAAGCCAAAAGAGGGCGTTAGATCCTCTGGGCAGAGTTCAAGAAGGTTCTGACCAAACCAGGTCCTCTGGAAGAGCAACCAGTGCTCTTTCAGCCTTGAGACATCTCCCTGGCCCATAAATATTAATCTTTCACAAAGTCAGACCATTAAAAAGAATATTTTCTGTTTCACTTTGGGAGCCCACAGTAAACTTGTTAACAAAACTTGGCAAGACATTATTCGAAAGGAAAACACAGGGTGGTGTTTCTCAAATACCTGGATGCAGAAACCCTCACTATATCCTCAAATCTAAGCTTATATACAAAACATTAACTCACTTCATATAGACTGACTTGTTTTACAATTCAAAAAAAATAAATGAAAATCTTTAAATTGACAGAGCAATGAAGAAAATGGTATCATTACCAGAACGACAGAAAATGTGTTTGGTGAAGTGCACGATAAAACCTCTCTGAAACCCGAGAAAGGGCTTCCTTATTGATCAGCACTGTCTACCAGCGGCCTTCATCAAGCTTTTCACCGGGGCCCTCCCAAGTTCATGTGACTCCCTGTGGTCATGTGACTGGATACACATGGAAGCAAATTGGCAATTTAACAGAATTACATTAAGTGAATATAAGAAAGATATATATTTAAACTCTTGGAATTAAAAAGTAAATTCCATCAATATTTTTAAGTAGAAAAAAACAAATGAATGAGGTTTGTGCTTCTTTAGCTGGAAATGTAAAATTAATAAAATTCCCTTATGCTGCATAAATCTGATGATCCATCAGCACTGCACCTGTATGTGGTACTTTTCTCATTGTGACAAAGAACTGAAGGGAAGGGCTTATCGGGGCTCACAGTCTGAAGGTAAAGTCCGTCATGGAGGAAAGGCCCAGCAGGCCACGCCATGTTCACAGTCAAGAAGCAAAGAGATAAACGCTGGTGCTCAGCTTGCTTTCACCTTTCTATTCAGTAAGGAACTGTCGGAGTCCGTGGATGTGGATCTGTCCCACCTTGACCAAAGGTCAGAGAGTTCAGGCCTATTCTTGCTCCTCCATGGTTATGACAGGAGGTTTGACCCAGGGTGTGACTGCCTATGGGATGATTGGCTTAAGGTGTGGCCACTGCATGGCCTGCCTAAAGAATAGGACACTCAGCTCAGGATATAGTTACTTGATGTTTCAGGTATTGAAGAGCTAATTGCTCTGTCTATTCTTTGTGTCATGGTAAATAAGTCTTTTGCTCTCCCCCCCCCCCTAATTTGGGTATATAAGCATACAGAAAATAAACGAGGATGAATTCAGTGTTTACTGGGTTGCCCTCCTGATTCTATTCTGTGTCTCTAATTCTTTTTATTTCTGTTTTATCTGCCTAATATTTCTAATCCACATGTCCCTACCCTGGAAATATGAATCCTTTGAAGTTGGACCCTGACAAGGGACCCCAGTCCAGGGGATGGTGTTGCCCACATTCAAGGTAGGCATTCCCTACTCTCTGAAATGCTTCTGGAACTCTGTCTATCTATCTATCTATCTATCTATCTATCTATCTATCTATCATCTATCTATCATCTATCTATCTATCATCTATCATCTATCTATCATCTATCATCTATCTATCTATTTATTATCTATCTATCATCTATTGATCATCTATCATCTATCTATCTATCTATCATCTATCTATCATCTATCATCTATCTATCTATTTATTATCTATCTATCATCTATTGATCATCTATCTATCATCTATCTATCTATCTATCTATCATCTATCTATTACCTATCTATCATCTATTGATCATCTATCTGCCCGTCTGTCTGTCTGTCTAGTGTTGTCATTTCTTATGCTCTTTTCTCTGCCTCCCATGTTCTTTCTTCTCCCTTGCTCTGATCACTCATCCATTGTGTATTGTTATTTTCTCTGAGAAAGCTGCCCCAAACTGAGCCCCCAGTCTGGGTTTAGCACTCCTGTCCACAACCACAGTGCCCTCTGACCATTGTCAGCACCCAATGATGCAAGTGCCTCTGTGTGTGTCTAATTTACCCTGCAAGTTCCAGAAGGGGACCTCGAGGTAATGAAGGCTGGGCCTCCAACCAGTGGAAATGGCCAGCGAGGAGATGGGGACAGCACAAAGTGTACAAAAAAGATTTTTCCACAGCACAGTGCGAATGCTAAGTATGTACAGACACTCCTAATAAAACCATGGCTTAGCCCCTGCCATGGGGCTTACAGACATCTGCTTAGAAAAACCATAGTTCCTTGTCCCGTTGATGCCAGCTTGCCCATGGTTTGCTTTGGTCAACAGAATCCACGCAACACATGCCTGTGTCGGAAGAGAAGCAGCGGAGGCGTTCCCCTCGTTGGGTTGGTTTTCATCACCCTCCATAGCAAGAGCAGCATATGCCAAAGGGAGGGAGGGAGCCCCACCACCTAACTGCAGGGTCTGCAGCCATCAGACCGACAGGCACGGTGAGAAAGAAATGAACTCGTAGTGCCGGAGAGCACTAGGGTTAAGAGAATTTGCCATCGTGTCCCTTAGGCTAAGCTGTGGAGGCAAGAATCGGCTGAGCGTCTACTTGTGGCAGGGTCAGTGGATCCTGCCACTGTCACTGCAAGCTCAGCCATGCCAGAGGAGCCTAGCCATGCATGGTGACATGCTTGTACTCCAAAAATTCAGGAGGCTGAGATAGGATTTCAGAGAGCTGAAGGGACAACTTAAGCTAAACACTGAGACACCATCTTCAAAAAGCCAAGCAGATACAGACAAGGAACCTGGTTGTAGTACACCGTACAGCATCTTCTAAGCAGGATTAAGACTGAGTTTGTCCGAGCACCAAACAAGAATAAAACTGAAGACGATGGAGACATTTTGCTCCAGCAGGGAGAAGGGTTTGCCTGTGATCCCAGCAGGAAGGCGGGGAGTTCAAGGTCAGATGCAGAACAACTAAGGCCCAGTCAAAGCCACAAGGAAGCAAGGAATAACCTGGTTTTCCATGTAATGTCCTAGCTTAAAACTGAAATACCTCTGTATTAGTCCGCATTCTCCAATCACAGGACTTCTAGAATGCTCTTTCGTAGGTGCTGGAATCCTAAAGAAGCAGGCTCCAGAGCCAGTGAAGGGATGAACCGCTGATGGGGAGAGAGGGCAGGCAGAGAACAAGCCCTTTCTTCTTCCAGCAGAAGTGGGGGCCCAGATGCAAGGTGTGCCTTCCAGCCTCAAGGTCTGGATTAAAGGTGTGTGTTGTCCAGCCTCAAGATCCTGATAGAAGGTGTGTTGTCTTCTTGCCTCAAGATCTGGATCATATGTGTACCCTGCATTTCTGGATTGCAGTACATTCCAGATGTAGACAAGTTAGCATCCAAGAAGAGCCACCATAACTTCCTTTCAAACAAAGATAAATAAATTAATCTGTAATAAATTTCACACAGCTACGGGTAGGGACAAATAAGGACTAAATGACAGTCTCTTGTCCATTCCTTGGTTTACTCAAACTCGAGAGTGTAATTTGCCCCACCTCTCAAACAGGGTCATTTTGAACATCATTTATGTCGGACTTTGTGTTTCCTTATGATTAAAAAGCATGGAAATGAAGACGAATGCCGGAAGTAGAGCATTCTGACCTGCAGGCTGGGCGTGCTACAGGAACCCAGTGACAAGGGGGCCATTGGTGAGAACTGGGTCTCAACTTTTCTGTACCATTTCTTTTCTTCCATGTAAAACAGAAAAAGGTTCTCCCTGGCAAATGTGACCACCATGGAACCATCTGCAGAAATCATCTGGACCAGGTGTTGTCGGGAAGTATTAGTAGGCAGAAATGAATGCTTAAAACAAGATAGGTATTGGTGTTGGTCTGTGTCGGCTGATCTAAGCTCTGTTCCTTATTTCCAACATCGTACTTGGTGTTTCTCCATAGCATCACAGGGACTCACCCAATAGCACTTAGAGAACAAACCAACCCATGAGAGTGCGGTTGGACTGAATACCTCAAACACGTGTGTTTTACTCTTAGACACTGACTCAAAAAACAGTTGTGTTTACCGGACACATTCGCGTGATGTAAGTCATAGGCAGGGTCTGATGATACTCCTGAGCTATGAAGACCCGGGAAGGTGTAATATAATGTTTTTGTTTTTTTTTTTCCGGCTGTATTTTTCACATTTCTTTTCTATTATGAAGATCAGCCGCTAGATGTCGCCATATGGCTCCATTTCTGCACTGACGTCCACCTTCCACCCTGAGAAATTACCAGGTTTAGCATTTCTCTAGTCCGGGTAGGACAGGGCAACCAGAACACCCTAAGGAACAGGACTCTGTTTTAGTTCAAGGTCACTTCCGGCTCCTGAGAGCCGAGGAAAGCTGCCGAGTGTTCCAAAGACTTTCAAAGCATCTTTGCTCTCCTGCGTCCTGAGCCCAAGTGGGACTTGGATGGGTCGTGTCCCTCTTCCTGTTAGCGTGGATCTCCTTAGCGGTGCTCACCTTTCCTCCTAACCTGCTTTACAGCGGGCCTTGGGGTTTGCCGGCTTTTGCTTTCTACTGTGTACTTTTGTTATTTGGGTGCATTTAAAAGGAAACTGCTCCTACAGCCGCATGGACACTGGAGTTGAGTTCGCATTCCAGTTTCGTGAAAGATTTCCCCTGTCTCATGTTTCTTTCATTACTGTTTGAACTGTCACAAATTTGAAAGCTTTTCCGTTCCCACGGGCCTTCAATTCAAACACAAGAAGTCTCGTTCTTAATGAGCCAGAAGGTCCTCCACGCTCGTGGTCTACAAAACAGTCTAGCACCGTCCCGGACCTTATCTTTTTGTCCAGCTGAGTGGTTCCTGCAGCTACCCTGCCTTGCCCACTTCATTTACATAAAGTAAACTTAACTCAGCGGGCAATTCTTTGAACCGAAGATTTTTTTAATTACACACGTGCTGCCTCAGTTAGGCAGCCCTCTGGTTATCTTTATTAACAGACACTAAATAATTTTTGCATCATTTAAATGCCCTCCAGTGTGTATCAACTGATAGGGCCCCCGGGGAAGGTGGACCTGAGAGATACTGGCAAGTGGGCAGGGCCAGGGAATAACGTTTAGCCTTTCTGATGGAGCTAAGTGACACTCCCAGTATGCAAGAGAACGTATCCAGTGAGGCACCCACGGCAGGTGAGTAGTTTCGACGTTTTTACTTATGAAACCTGGAATTGTTCCCATTTTTGTTTTCTTACCTAAGGGAGCAAATGAATCGAGGAGTGTATTCATTTCAGTCTTCTGGGCGGGTTTTCTAGCACTCAGCTGGCATGGGAGCTAGGGACAAGAGTGGTACAAAGCAGCCCACTATTTGGGGCTGAATTACAGTCTCCCAGTATGAGAAATTTGCTTCAACTCTAAGACTAGACAGAATTAAAGGAATTGTATCAAGTATGAGTAATATCTTTATACAAATAAACACGTTACTTTGTTTGGGCTATAAAGAAACTTACTTCCAAGCTAACATTAGCAGTGAAGGTTAGGATAGGTTGTGGCCTTTCTTTTTCAAACGTAATATATGCAGTTTCTCCTGCTGAAAAGAGACAGGCTGTGTGTGAGTGTGAGCTCAGAAACCATGAAGGGTTTCTCT
This sequence comes from Arvicola amphibius, assembly GCF_903992535.2. Lineage (NCBI taxonomy): Eukaryota > Metazoa > Chordata > Mammalia > Rodentia > Cricetidae > Arvicola > Arvicola amphibius. The sequence goes on from NC_052061.1 coordinate 19,091,987, forward strand.
TTGTGGAACTGTTACTGCAAAACAAAAACCTAAAAACTAAACGAACAAAAAACCTTTCTAATTTGTCTAAGGGGTCTATGGCCACGGTGAATCTAAACTGGTGTGTTCATTAAAATAAATTCCACGTATTATTAAATTCTTTTAAAGTGGCCTTATTTCTTTTGGCCTCCTTCTGGGGATATTTTAAAGAATGTTCTATCAAACACAGTGAATCTGCGTTAGAAACACAGGGGCCCAGAAGGTGGATGAGGAGCTGGCAGCTACGTGAAGTCTGTTTTATCCGTAGGCCTAGCTGTGAACTGGGCCTGAGAAACGTTGCGCAGAGCCTTCTGTGGGGTACAGCGATGAGAGTCAGACTCCCCGGCAGATGGAATTGGGCGAGAGTTAAAAATACGGGTGAAAGAAACAGCAGAACTGGGTTCAAATCTAAAAGTTTGGAAAACATCGAGGCAAATCATTATCCCTCCCTTGGCCTCATCTAAGCGAAATACGTCTGCTTCACAGTGACGTGCAGGAATCCATGTCCCTACCAACTCATTATAAGAGTTACGTTTATTCCCAGACCTCAACACTTGTCAATTTTTTTCTTTTTTTTTTTAAGAATACCTATTCCAGCTAGCATGACGGATGGCACATGCCTTTAAACCCAGCACTCAGGGCCATAGGCAGATAGATCTCCGTGAGTTCAAGCCAGTCTGGTTTACACAGCACATCGTAAGCCAGTCAGGGTTGTACAGTGTGACCCCGGGAAGCTAGCTCCGTGAGTCAGAACCCTTGCAGCTCTTAGAGAGGACCTGGGTTCCCAGCACCCACCTGGCAGCTCACAACTGTCTAAAGATCCAGTCCTAGGGAATCTGATGCCTCATTCGGCCTCTGCCAGCACAAGGTGTACATACATACATGCTAGAAAACACTCATACCCATAAAGGAAAAATAAGTAACTCTTTTTGTTGAATAGCTGTCCCAGCAGGAGTGAGGTGATTGTTCCTCCACACACCTGAGGTCTCCTTGATTTTTTTCAAGAAGTATCTGTTCAGATCATTTCTCTGGTTTTAAGGATTTCTTTGTGTTTTTAAGTACAGGGATTCGTTGTGTGTTCTGCCAGATGAATAGTTGACAGATTTTGTGCTGTTCTCGAGGCTGTGGGGAGCACATTTTAAATAACTTGCCTGCCTTTTCCTTACAGGCCACTCTCTTGTAACTGCCCTTCTTAGACCTTCAACGTTAGCTCACAAAGAAGAGCATTCGACATTGTTGCCAGAATTGGGTAGGACCTATGCTTTCGTATAACACATTTCCATGGTTACGAGCGCTTGTTGCTCTTGTGAAGGCTGAGTTTCCAGCAGGCACATGGCAGCTCACAACTGTCTGTAACTCTAGTTCTTAGGGAGCTGGTGCCACTTCTGGCCCCCACAGGCACCTGGTACATAAAGATGCACATACACACATGCAAGCAAATACACCTATAAAACAAAAATAAGAAGTGTTTTTAATTGCCATTCTAGCTGGGGTGAGATGTCTGTTCCCTGTGGGCTGTGGGAGGCTCATTTTGACTAACTTCTCTGTCTTTTGTTATAGACTCTTTTAGCCCATCGCCCATTCCCCTGTTAACTTCAACTGTACATTACCAAGATTATACAGTATCGTTGCCAGTATCAGGTAGGTTCTGAGTTTTTATATAATAGGTTTCAAGTCATTGCATCTTATCTGAGTCTCCAGTAAGGCACATCTGCAACATCTGGGTCCAGCAACCCTGACACTAAAACATTGGCCAGAAGCATCCCTCAGCTCCCTCTGAGGGTAGTCTCCTGAATTTCTTTCCCTTGGCTTTTTACTAAGCAGGAATTTTTCTGCAGAGAGAGTCAATTATATCGTGCACTGAAGAAGCGCTTAAAGGATTTAGAAAAGCAAACTGAACGAACACACAGCCCTGCTCCTTAGGAAGCTTGTGTTAGCCAGCAGGGCTGTAAGGTCAACGGAGGGAGACACATGATATTGTGCACTGTGCTGTGGTTGTTAAAATTTGTTTAAAGGTTTGTGGTGAAACTGACACCCAGAGGAAACAGTGGGGGAAAGAGCAAGCAGTCAGAGTGAACACCTGAGGTGAACCATGGGCAGCAAGCAGTCAGAGTGAACACCTGAGGTGAACCATGGGCAGCAAGCAGTCAGAGTGAACACCTGAGGTGAACCATGGGTAGCAGTTTCTCACCTTAGGTCTGCAGAAGGTTTGTTCCTATTGTGAGGTGGCAATTCATTCCCAGGTACCAAGCAGTCACACTTTTTGTAACTAAGAGAAAGTATCCAAAGAGCTGCTCTAAATAGGACCCAGACCACCCTACTGCTTGAAGACTTCTACCATCTCCCCAGAATGAGGTGCTGCTCTGGCCAGTGCCTAATTCCGAGCTGGGAATGGCCCCTGAAGCGTTGCCCATCTTCCCCTCCATTTTCTTGCCCCATGCTCATCTCAGACATAGGTTTGAGAAGAGAGTTCCAACCCTCGCTCGTCTCCTGCACAGATATCTTCTGAGATGTTCACATCAGGCTCAAATTCAGCAACTGACTGAGCTTCCTCTGAGGTGGTATAGAACAAACACTGTTCAATTGAAGCAATGAACCTGGCACAATACAGAAAACCAACTCCTCACCGCGGGGAAGAAAGTTTAGTGCTTAGAAATGTGTGTAGATAAACATCCAAGGGGTTCTTTTTGCTGTGTATCTTCCAGGTCAGGCTGAAAGTGAGATCCACTTTGAGGACCACTTGGCCTTTTTCCTATCCAGGCCCCCAGCACACAGGACCTCACTTTCTCAGTATTTCCCAGCAGCTTCAATGCAGCGAGCGATCACGCATGCTCAGTGCTGTTAGGAACCCCTTGGAACTCTGTGTCCAAGACTACAAAAGCACGCAGTCAGTCACAGAGAAAGTAAGGCCTCTACTTCACAGAAACTATCTCAAAAATAGATGGGCTTCTATTGCTTCTGGTTGAATGGGGTTATGATATATACTCAAATATTGTGTGTGTTTGTTACAAGAAAATGAGACATTGTAAAGAGTTCTTAATGAACCCTGACCTAAGCCCCAGTCTAAACCTTTCATGTGCTTGTCTTATTACTCTACAAGGTCTTTGCAGATGAAAGACGCAGGAGTTTAGAATGTTTTGAGAACTTACCTCTAGCCATTGTGCGGTGAAGTCGGTGTGCAAGTCTAGACAGTTCCACTGTAGTATCCTCATGCTCCACCAATACCCCAAAACCCCAAAAAAGTTGCTTCATTTTTAGCAGCATGAAATATGCTTGGGATAATGTTCACCATTTTTGCCGTCCTAAGAGTTTGGTTTGCCCAGAGTGCTGTATATTCATCACAGCTATCTGCCTTCAGAATATCTTCCTTATTCCAAAAAGCCATCTTATGTTGATTACCAGTCAGCCTCTCCCCCATGCCCACAGTACCACAGCAACTGCTAATTCTCTTTCCTCTGCTACAGATTTGTTTTCCATATTTCAAATAAATAGACTAATACAACAGGTGGCATTCGTGAGGCTTGTTTCTCTGAGGATAGCATGTATATATGTGCGTATTGGAACATGAAGTATTCATTCCTTTTTATGGCTGGAAGTTATTCCATTGAGTGCATTAATTATCCATTCAGCGGCTTGCAGAGATTTGATAGAAATGTGTGCATTTTGTTGCTTGTGAATCAGGCTGCTATGATTATTCTTTTGCAACTTTTTTGGGGGGACACCCATGTCAATAATCACAGAGGTAGAATTATGGAGTCAGATATTGCATTTTTTGTTTGCTGAGTTGGCCCCAGACTTTCCCTGTCAGGACCTATATTTTTTATTGTGTGTATGTGTGTGTGTGTGTGTGTGTGTGTGTGTGTGTGTGTGTGTGTGTATGCATGTATATGTACACCTAAACTGTAAAGGTTCCAGTTTCTCCAGCTCTTTGCTCACACTTGTAATTTTCATCTTGTGACTAGCTGATGGTCCTTGTCTTACCCTGCGGTAATGACCACACGCTACAGTGAAAAATACGAACCTGATACTATTAAGCTACTAAAGCTCCCAGTTTAGGCCAGCCTCTCCTAAGTGTGTTCAGAGTGCTTGTGGTTAGCCTGCAGTTGGACAGAACCATCTAAGGAAGGCCTATTTAATGCAGTGTTGAAGGTCTAGGGTACTATTGAAGGCCTCTAAAGGTGAGAGAAGCTTGTATGCCCATGACCTTTTCCATGTTGATCACCACATGGAAAGTCTTATGCCAATCCACACTGCTTTGGCTGACTGCCTCGCAGCCATGCTCCCCGGTGTGGCATGGAGTTCACAGTGGTTTTGATTTGCATTTCCCCAGTAACTTTTAGCACAGTTGCTGGCCATTTTCATTTCATATATTCCTTGGAGGAAAAGGTCTATTTAAATGTTTAAAATGTCTAAGTCTTTTTGTTGTACAGTTATAAAAATTCTTTGTATATTCTAGATGTTATCTTCTCAGACACATAGCTTGAAAATATTTCCTCCCATACTGGGATCATCTCTTTGCCCTTGGTACTGTCATTTTAATGTATTTTTATAAACTCTATTTTCTATTTTATTTCTTTTGTTTATGTTTTCATATACAAAGAATCATTTTTTGAAATTCATGGTTATAAAATATATCTCTACCTTTTCTTTTAGGAATAGTCTTTCATACATACAGTGTATGTACACACAGACACACACACACACACTCTACAGGATATTTTCAATGTATACACACATACTATATATATTCCATGTGATAGTTCCAATGTATAGACACATATTATATATATATATATATATATATATATATATCTTCAATAAATCTTGAGTTAATGTTCTTAGATGACATAAGAAAATTCACTTTACCCTTTTGCATGTGAATATAGCAGTTATTGAAAATATGACTTTTTCTCATTGACTGTCCTCCACAGTCTTTTGAAATTAGTTAGTGGTAGATATAAATTAACTTCTGAACTCTCAGTACCACTGATCTTTATGTCTAGGGCAACACCACACTCCAAACACTGGAATTTTTGTTGGCTTGTCTGTTTTTTTGTTTTGTTTTCTCATTGAGTTTTAAACTCGGGAAATTTGAATCTTCAGACTGTGGGAAGTCATATAGCCTATTTGTCCATTATTCCATTGGTCACCTTTATGTCTTCATGGGTTCTCTATGAGATTGGGTAACGTTGTACATGAGCCAAATGGCCAATGACTTATATGGGCCTTGAATAAACTTCAGGGGCCTCATAGGCTATTGATGCCCTCAGTTTGGTGGCAGTAAAGTATTCAGGGAGGAGACAGTGAAGCAGATCCATCTGAAAATGTATCAGCAACGTTATTGGTCATTAGTGTAGGCGTATTCTAACTTCTGCCTGATGCAATCGTCTCAGGGGATCTAAGAACCCTCATAATTGGGTTCCATAACCAAATATTCTGATTAGAGAGATATGGGGCTGAGAAATATGCATAGCCTGTGGGTTTTGTGCAATCTACAGCTTAAGGACTTTATAATTTTAAGAGCTTAGGAAAGCAAAAGAACAGCCTTTGATGACACATGAATGTCACACGAATTGAGCTTCCGCCCATCAGTCCTGACGAGAGCCCAGCCATAGCCTCAGCATGCTTTGTTTCTACACGGTCTCTGCCCGCTTTTGCCCAAGAGCAGTTTACACCGCCAGACCGTCGCTAAGGCAATGTTCAGGAGTGATAAGGACTCCCTGGGAGGAGGGGTGGCTTGGAGGCAAGGGAATGGCTTATCCAGAGTGTTTTGACTACAAGGAGGGGGTGCCCTCACGCAGCTCCCCAGTCACGCTCTCTTTATCCACCTCCACCTGCATACTACCGACAGGGCTGGGCACCTGTCGGAACGCAGCGTAGGGCAACGTCCACATTCACAAGTGGCCCGCATTGTGCGGTGCCTGCCGGTCCCTGTAGCCTTTTCCTCCGCTGTCAATCCACTTCCCCGTCCCTTTCTTCTCAGGAACTATAAAGCCCTGGCAGTTTCTCCCAACCGGTCAAATTCTAGACCGTCTGCGATGGTATTGGTTCTGTACCGAAATGTCTATGCAGTCTAAGTCTGGTGGTGACTTTCTGTGAGATACCACCAGAGGTATGGTCCCTTCAGAGCTGAGAAAACTAAGGCACCCTCACCCTGTCTCTGTGTCTCTGTTGCATAGATGCTCTGAAGCTGCCACCAAGGGCATGGGGTGAAATTGTCTTCGGCGGAGTTTTCTATGGAGCGCCCAGTCACTTCATGTTTATGCCCTTTCTCGACTTCTGTTTTCCCCAGGTATTACCGTCAGAACACATACTATGTCCCTCAATGAAACGTCTGTCACTCCTGAAGTTCCCGTCCAAGTCCAAACAGGTTTGTTGTGTTTTCACCTACTCACATGGAGTCGGTATAGTGATGGAGATTTCCTCCGTGGAATCCAGCTGGTGACTGAAGAGAAACTGACCAAGGCTGAAACGTGCAAGCTAAGGGGCCAGGTCCCTGCTGCGCAGGGGCTCTGCTCTTGGAGTAGCTCATAGAAACAGCACTGTGAATCCAAGAAACTGCAGCTAGGAAGGTACCCAAATGATCAGTCTGACCTGGAAGTGGGAGGGTGGACCAACGAAAGGACCCAGGAGGGAGGCCTTACAGAGTCTGAAGCAAACCAACTAGCTTACCAGGGCTGGCCCCGTTCCCTACAGACCTTGAATGAACTGCCTTAAGAGACCTCCATGCCATTACTTTTAAAAGGAAGCCAGTCAATACTTGCCCCACAGTGTCTCTCCACAGATTAAATAGGAGCTAAGTCAGAGTGCAGGCCCAGGTCCAGCCAGGCCCCAATGCCTACAAACAGATAGCCACAAGATCAGCTGGGTGCTGAGATAAGGGTGAGGCTGTGGCCCAGATGCTTGTGCTATCTCTCTCTCTCTTCTCTCTTTCTCTGTCTTTCGCTGTCTTTCTCTGTCTCTCTCTGTCTCTGTCTCTGTCTCTCTCTCTCTCTCTCTCTCTCTCTCTCTCTCTCTCTCTCTGTGTGTGTGTGTGTGTGTGTGTGTGTGTGTGTGCATGGCTGTCTGTCTAGTTTTCTGAAAGGAGAAAGGCAGATGGTCTTCTGTGGATAGACTTAGAGAAGGTACTCCACATTTAAAATACAGTCTCAGAAAGACTCCGAATGGCTTCGGGATTGTAAGTGAGTTGGAATTATTGAAAAGCATCTACTGAGAAGAATGAAAGCACTGGATTTCAGAAGCCAATGGGAGAAAAATTAGGCCAAGTGCTTAGAACTACTTTTTGGGCTCAGGGATCTAATTAACAGTCTCACTGAAGATTAACTTCAACATGAAGCCAACATGATGATGTCAACTGGAAAGCATTTAGGGCCCATGGTAGACACACAGGCTACACGACATATACACTAAAGGACCGCTAAGATGGTAGGACATTTTCATGCATCAGTAATTAAGGTCTAACAACAACCTAGAGACATAAAGGTTATAATTCTCATTTTCTCTGAAACAAACTGTAAAACATAGAGAAATTATGTAACCTACTTAATAATGCATATAAGGCATCCTGTGTTTGACTCCCAAGCATAGATGCTCAGTCCTGAAGACAGAGATAACAAACTTGGATGAACCTTTATTTTTTGGATATGTTTTGCCACTCTCTAGAATTCTCAGTCCTGGAGAGTAGCAAAATATATCCAAATTTTTGGCCGTGTGATACCATATCCCACGAGACATTGTTGGTAATGCAAACAGGAGGCTTCAACTGTGGGGGTGTGAGGGTTTCATGAGTGAAAGAGCAGCAGAGAAAAAATTCTATGTTGTGGACTTGTTGGGGAAGATTGATTCTGTTAGGGCTTTAAGAAAACAGCCAGATACCTTAACAGATGGGCAGTCTGGTGGAACCATTGCCAAATGTTCAAATGAGGCACAGTAAGCATTGGGATTCAGACGCTGCCGTGGCATAAACCTAGACGATGGATAGCCATGTGAGCTTCCTTAGGCTGGCTTAGGGAATAGAGTGTGTTGGCTGGGTGTCTACTGTTCTCACTGTTTTCTCGTTTCCATGATGGAAGTCATCAGGTGACCCTCTGACATTTCCTTACCCCCTGCCCCTGCCAGGAGCTGGTTGGCAAACTTCTCACCCGGTGAATATTTGTTGGGTAGTGACAAAGTCCACACTGAAATTCCTAGAAGTAAGAATGGCGTGTTTCTTAATACATTGCATTAGGTGCTTTTCTGCTGCTAAAACAGCACCAGGACTGAAAACAGTTTATGGGAGAGTTCTCTTGGCTTGTGATTCCAGGGGAGAGTCCAAGTGGAGGGAACCATGGAGAAGTCACACCTGCAGCTGCACATACAAAGCAGAAAGAGCCACTGGGAAGGGAGGCAAGGCTGCAACTTCCACAACCTGACACCAGCGGCATGCTTCTTCCCTCTAGGCTGCGCCTCTCATAGCCTTCGCAGATACTTCCACTAGCTGGAGAACCAAGTGTTCAAACACGCATTAGAACCAACACAAGCACTTTAGCATTTGGAAGGTTGGAAGGTGACCAATTAACCCCACTCCCAAATGGTTAAGAATAAGAGATCCTTTTGGCCCTGGACAACCAATTGGTTAGCTCTTCCCTAGGGAAGGCCATCCCTCCCATTCCCAGCATTCCTCAGCTGCCTGTGGTTCTCTGAAAACATATATACAGGCAGAATTATATAGACTGAAGATTTAGCCATGGATATTTGCAAATATATTTGTATATACATATACATATGTGCACGCAATAACAGTTTTTTTTAAGAGACCATGAATTTGAAGGGTGGTGACTAAAGGTCCGTAGGAGATTTTGGAGGAAGAAAAGGGAAAGGAGAAATACAATTCAATTATAAACTCATAAAGAAAAACGGAACTCTATAGGCAGAGCTTTTCTGCTTCTCGGCAGTCACTCCCAAATATCCACACAGAGACTAATATTAATTATAAATGTTGGCCGATAGCTTAGGCTTGACACTAGCTAGCGCTTACAGTTTAAGTCATCCCTATTCATCTGTGTGCTGCCCGAGGCTCGTTTTCTCATCTATGAACTTCTCCTGTTGTTTCTTCTGCATCTGGCTCACTACTCCTCTGACTCTGCCCTTCTTCCTCCCAGCATTCTTTCTGCCCTGAAATCCTTCCTAGCCATCAGCCAATTAGCTTCTTGTTAACAATAGAGCCACACATTTTCACAGTGTACAGAAGGATTATCCCACAGAAGAAATCCTCTAATTTCAAAACTTTTTTGTAAAGACATATTCTACTTATTATTCTGACTTACTTGGAAAACTTTATTTTTCAGCAATGAGAGTCGAACACCCTTTTAATGAGCCAGGTATGTTGTTGTGTTAATGAAATGACAACCACTCTATTTTTAAATTATAGCGTTTTCGTTTCTGATATCTAAGAAGTGACAAGGGTCCATGTTAAAAGAAAAGAATATATGTCATTAGGTTCAGTGATAAAAGCTAATATTTTCTGATTTTAAAGGAAGAACTTTTTTTAAGTTTGGAAGTAGCAATATTGGGTTTTTTGTTTTTCTCAGATTTTTTTAACCAACTATGGACATTTGATAAAAAAAAAAAAAACCTCTTCATTTATAAAAAAAAAAAAGCTGAGTGTTCTTCTTCCAACTAATTAGTTGGCATCATATCAAAAATAAATGAAGACAATCTATGTCTCAGTCCTAATCTACCTTCAGCCATACCTTTACAACCTCCTTCTGACTGATGTCACGTCTGCTGCCCTTGGAGCTGCTGTGAACTGGCAGAGGTCACGAGTGTGCTTCTTCACCACCCTGCAGTTCTCAGCTCTCCCTCACTACTTGGCCAATGATCACATTTCACGTGGGAGAAAAGGTGGATTATGGGACTTTGCCACAAGCTCAGAAGTTACAGCTGATTGGTGGAGGAGGCTGCACACAAGTGGATGAAAAAGCTACACCTTTATAAGCTATTTTTGCTTTTAAAATTAATGTTATTTATTAATAATATAAATAATTGTATTTAAGACGTAAGTTGGCCAAACGAGTGTGCCATCTTATCTGCATGTCTCGCCCACTGTTCTGTTTCCTTCTTTGATCAGCACTATAAATAGTCTGGACAAATGGGAAGTCCCTCCAACTTACTAGTTTTAAATTGCTTCGTTCCCAATCTGCAAAAGTTCACAGAAGTATTTGTCATTGTATCCATGGGTGTGTAGGAGGTGGGTCATAACAAGGCAACGCTTAGAACACGGGTGACCAGTTCTGCTTTACCCTTGTCTGACTGGGTAGCTCAGGCTCATTCGACTTGATTTACTCATTTGTAAGCTTTTTATGCTTACAAATAAAAACAAAAAACCTGTGATTCTATGATTCATTTCATACGCTTCAATACGTGAGAACTTTGTTTTCTCTCATCATGTTCAAACCATCAATGCCGAATATCAGCAAACTCTTGTCTGGGATGTTGCCGGCAAAGAACACTGAACTTGGCTGGCATCAGAACTCAGGGGCGGGGTTAAATGTTAATCCTCTGTGTGGCCGAGTAAGCATAAAGTTCCAGGTTCCCACAAGGTTACTGTTAAAATACAAAGTTTTTAAAGATTAAATGTGAGCAAAATTATGAAGTATTAACGCATTTTCTGTGAGCAGGCAAGGTCATATCACCCTGCTTGGTTTCTCAAATGACACAGCCACCTTCTCACTTCCTTTCCTCTCCCGTAGTGACAATCGCTGTTGTTTTGGGGGTGATCGCTGGTATTGTCGGAACTATTCTTCTCATTTATTACTTAATCAGTCTAATAACAAAGGTAAGAGTTCAGTGGTCCATTTTGCTTTAAGTGTCAGTGTGAAGAAGTTTGGGTGGCATATTCTTCTGGGTACAGTTGAACACAAAGAGAGGCAAAATTTTATAGAACTCCATCCTTTTTAACTGGACACAAAGTCAGGGAATCCTCAGCTGAGCTGGTTTTGCACTTGCCAAATTTAAGGTGATGCCCGAATATAAATCTCTTCACCATGTCCCCATTGAAAGGTTGCGAAAAGTTCTTGCCAAATACAATTTAGTATATGTTGATGTATATAGACGCGCTAGTAGACAAATTTCTACTTGTATTTAATTGATGAATAAAACACTTAAGACAATATGCCATACTTAGATACATTTAAAACTTCTATTTATTTCCTTTTTTAAGATTTATATTGTAATTGTGTGTGTGTGTGTGTGTGTGTGTATGCGCGCGCGCGCGTGTATGCCATGTTTATGCATTGCCTCCAGAGACCAGAAGTGACCAGGTCCCCTGGAACTGGTTGTAAGCAGCCCAGTATGGGTGCTGGGAACTGAACCTGTGTCCTCTGCAAGAGCAGTAACTAACTGTTCCTAACCACTGAGCAGTCTCTCCAGTCCCACTTCTCCTTATTTCTATTCTCACTGTTTCTGAAGTAAATTATTCAAAATTCACACCACAATTTTCACCCTGTGAATTTTTAATGATTAAGGCCATTTTTAGAGACATGCACAAGACTATACTTTCAGGAATTATTTCTATAATTTGTTAAATACATATTCAACAGCTCTCTAGAGTATGCAGTTCTCTACCTGAGACATTTAAGACACAAACTCTGTGTGAGCATTTATGGCGCTGTCACCGGGTCTGTAAGGCTCTGTCCTATATCCCGAGCACCAAGTCATGTAAGATTGACAGCTGAGCATTTCATGCCTTCTATTTTTAATCTTTCCCCGACCGCTCCACTGTAACCATGATCTGTCTGTATTATTTTGATGAAATTGAAGTGGTGACCACACTACGGTAGCAGGGCCATCACACTAAAAATGGCAGGAAATCTACGCTGTTTCTTTGCTTGAATCTTCAGCTACTTTATAAACAACTCCATAATCAGCCAGTTTTATCACTGATTCTCATTATTCGATGTAAATGTGTCTTCTTTAGCTAATACTTTGCCAACAGAGGTTACACACTTCATTATTTATTAGTTGTTCAGTTAGATATTAATTTATGACTGCTTGATATGGGGTATGCTTGATATGAGATGATGCCTTTGTCTGAAGTCTATACATTGTAGAAAAGTCATTTTCTGATAAAATATGTGAAAATAAAATTCCATCTCACCTTATGTTCAAACCCTGAAATGTTCAGTTGGCAAAATTCATAGACTATGCTCTCTTTAACTACAGAAGAATTTGGGTTTGGGCAACATGACTCGAATTGTAATCTCTTCCTTTTTATTTTTATATCCACATTCACTATTTGCTAGAGAAGAGAATATAGAAAAGTCAGTCTACAGGATTGTGTGACCTCTGTTTAATTGAAATGCAGATATAGATTTAAATTAATGAGCTGGGCATGGTGGCCCCTGCTTTTAAGTGCAACACTCAGGAGCATAGGCAGGTGGATCTCTATAAATTCTAGGCCAGCATGCTCTACAGAGAGAACTCTAGAACAGCCAGGCCTACATAGTGAGGCTTTGTCATAACAAAGCAAAATAGAATTTAAAGCAATGTTCATATGTATTTATGAAATAGGAACTTTCCCCCAGTAGAATTAGACTATATAACTTTCAACCCAAAGTAAAGGAGTTTAGAAAAATGCTTTCTTACTTGAGGCATTTTTATTTTCAAGGTTTTGAAATTTTGATTTGACAAACGGTGGTGATGTTTTTTGGGTTTTGCTTCTAGAAAAGCTCAGTTGACATACAACCTGCCAAGGATGAAGACACAGGTGTGCCGCTAAGTTCTATCGAACAGGTTAGTTCATTTGTGTTTGGGGAAAAGGAATGAATTAGTGAATTCCATCTTTCTGAGTCATGTGGAAGCAAACCAACTGAATTCACCATAATGTTAAAATTGCTCATAGATTAAAGGGAATCCCTTTTAGGTAGGGAGTTTTTTTTTTTTTAAAAGCAAAACAAATTCTATAAATGAAAGAGAAAAAAATCTGGTGTACTTCTTAGTTCCCAATTCAGTACATGTGGGAGACCCTACAGTGGTTCTGATATGATGCCGTTGTTATGGAGACAGCTCGCTTCCAAACCCACACCGTACCCCTTAGCCGTAAAGCCTTGAGGAACTTGCCCTTTACTTCCCCAGCACGTGAAAGATGAGGCGGGATGATTGTGGACTGGAGGGTAGCCTGGGCTATGGAGACCCATAAGAGTCTAACGGAGTGCACGCGACTGTTAGCTGGCGTCAGCTCTTTAGACACCTTTCCTAAATGACCTCCTCGTACCCTTGCAGCAAGTCTGGGCCTCTGCTTTCAGCTCCATATGCGGGTGCCAAGTTGGTGCACACATGCAAGACTTCAGGGATGTTTTGTTCATTCAGAAGAATATTGCTCCAGGGTCACTGTTTAAAGAAAATTTATTACCAACCTTAAAGGTGGGAAATAAGCCAAGCATAGTGTCACACGGGAGGGAGAGGCAAGTGGAATCTCTGTACATTTAAGGCCAGCCTAGTCTACATAGTGAATTCCAGGACAGCCAGGTCTATGTAGAGAGACCCTGTCTTAAACAGAAAAACAAAAGCGGAAAACTTTTACATCTTAGAAACAAGGTGCCATTATTCCCTCTGCGGGGGAAAATGCAGACTTTACCAACACCGGCGATGGGGATAGGAGAGCAGGGGGCTCTATTACCGGTGAGGAAGCAATTCATCATAGCTGGATGCTGAATGGTCCCTCTACAGTGTGTCTACACACAGCCTTGATATCACTTCATCCTACAGTTCTCAGGGAATTTTGCCTGAAGCACCAACCTAAGTAGTATATGCTGGGGGAGAAGTCATCTAGAACAATGAGCTACAGTGCTCAAAATCAATTGAAGCTTTTCCCATAATTATTAACAGTCATAACAGATGAACCAATTTTAGGCTCACTAATTTTTCATATTCATGGTATGTTTATGAGTGAAATGAGTTACAGAGTTCAAATACATCCCTTAAGAGACGTGAGAAAACACAAAATTCATTAAAAATGCTTTAATCCTTATTTTACGAAATACCATTCCAAATTGATGATGAAATCCTAAAAGGCCAGGATGCTCTGTGGTCTCCATAGAAACAAGGCATCTTCACGAGTGACCAAGGGAGAGAGTGTTGTAGCCTCCCTGTACTTGGTTGTGGTTTGTGCTTGGTGAGAAATTGAGGAAGTGCATTGGAGCTAGCTGCCCACTGTGGCTTCCTCGCGTGACCCTGCCAGCATGTGTTTCACTGGGAATATCTGAGATACCGCCCTGTACTGTCAAACACAGAAAATCTGGGAAATGCTATCAGGGCAGATGCTCTCACTGTCCCTTTTATATGTCCTCTGAGATCTGACATAACCTGAGTCCGACCTTCCAGTCAAGAAGGTAAGACTGTAGGTAGGGCTGTGGGGTGCAATCAGGGAGCTGCCTGGGCCTCCCTCCTAGCAGTCAGAGGAATGTGCAGTAAGCTCTGTGCAGGTTCATCCTAAAGGGCTTTATTCCTAAGAAAGACCTCACAGACTGGGAGCCTTGACCCTGTGTATGCAAATCAACTTGCTGTGTTACTGCCTTGGCACTAGGCCCCGCCTCTACCCACTTTCTGTGGTTTCTCACCTCTGGAGAAGGGAGGAGCAGAACTGTGTGTGTTTCTCACCTGAGATTTCCAAAATAGATTTTCAAAAGGAAAAAAAAACTGTGCCTTTCTAAAGCAAACAAACAAACCAACCCTCCAAAATAGCTAAACGAAGGTTATTTTATAACAATTATATTCAAAGACTCCTCCAAGAATGCATCATCCTGGCCTCTGTTTGATGCAACTATCTCATGTTGTTCCAAATATAACTGTGCCCTGTTTAACTGTTTTGTACCCGCCCTATCCTTCCACAGAGCGTAATTCAAGAAGAGCATGCCAGTGTCTGAAAGACCTCAGAGAGAACACAAGACTGCAGTCAATGGCAAAAGTAGTAGAAGAATCAGACATATCAGTACATTGTGTACCTTCCTGAGCTGTACATTATAAGAGAAAATGTCACCATTGTAAGCTTCAGTAATTCACAATGGGGGTAGGGGTGGGGTGGGAGGGGCACCTCTGTTCATTAGCAACTGAGGGTGAAGAACACATTTCCTTGTATGCTTGAGTTTGGCTTGGTAAAAATTTTTGTAATTACTTGACTAGAAGCTTTGCTCCAAAATTTCAACTGAGTTCATGTGCTGTCCCTTAAGACTGACTTATTCGATTCTGTTATATTTTGTTCACAATGTTATCATTGAAAGGCTTATGCTATTCTCCATGAAATCCAAGTTTCCTTATCATCCTAACTACTGAATCCAGTTTCATTCTTCTAAATAAATTAAAAGGCCAGCAAGTCTTACCCCTCTCTTTCCTTGCCAGATGGGCAACACACAGTTCCGTTAGTGGTGGGGGTGCTTTTCCCACACTAAGAAAGCTCACACTCAGAAATGCCACACGCAAATGCATGAAAGGATACACATCTGTTATTTGATGTATAAGACAACACAAAAGTACCTCCTATTTTAAATAGCAAGTTGTAATTAAATTATTCCAAGTAATTGGTCTGACGGTGTTAGATTGACTGCTTCAGAGCACAGACAAAGGTCGCAAAGAGATGTTTCTGCAGCCAGAGTGCCCTGAGGAGGAAAATGACGACAGACTTTTCCTTCAGTGGAAATCAGAACATAACCACAACAGCATGTGCAAATATGAGCCAATAAACTTCTCCAATCCACCCAGTGAGAGCTTCCCTTGTTGATAAAACTCCAGAAAACCAAATAGAGAGCTTTCTAGATGTGAGTGACTAAGGGACTTCGTGACTATATTTGACCCTGACATTTCTTTATAGCAAGCCTTAAAATAATGAATGTTTTTATAAAAGAGGGCATAAATTTGGGAGGGGATGGGAGATAATATGGATCTGGGAGTAGTAGAGGGGGAATAAGAGATGAATATGTCAAAATATATTATATGAAATTCTCAAAGAATTAATAAAAATATTATTTTTAAAATCAATATAAAAACAAGACCTGAGACTATCCATTTCCAAGTTGATAAGATTTCAAATGGCTTTACCCTTGCTTTATGATAACTAAATAAATAACTATATGTACATATTGGAGATTGTTTTATGCTTGTCACCTATTTAAAATAAAAAATTGAAATAAGAGAATATTTGTTTATGTATATTTTAAATATATTTAAGAGTATTATTACATTTATTTAATTCAATGATGACCCAAGTCCCAAAGTAATTTTATTTTAATTTTTGAAATTAACACCATCAGTTTAATTCTGCAATTTGTCTCGTAGAAGTTGTGCTTCTTGGTGTATTCTTTTATTTATTTATTTTATTAAAAATTTCCGCCTCCTCCCTGCCTCCCATTCTGAAGAGCAGGAAGGGTTCCCTGCCCTGTGGGAAGTCCAAGGTCCTCCCCCCTCCATCCAGGTCTAGGAAGGTGAGCATCCAAACAGGCTAGCCCCACCCCCAAAAGCTAGTACCTGCAGCAGGATCAAAACCCAGTGCCATTGTCCTCAGCTTCTCAGCAGCCCTCATTGTCTGCCATGTTCAGGGAGTCTGGTTCTATCCCATGCTTTTTCAGTCCCAGTCCAGCTGGCCTTGGTGAGCTCCCATTAGATCAGCCCCACCATCTCAGTGGGTGGGCGCACCCCTCACGGTCCTGACTTCCCTGCTCATGTTCTCCCTCCTTCTGCTCCTAATTTGGACCTTGGGAGCTCAGTCCGGTGCTCCAATGTGGGGCTCTGTCTCTATCTCCATCCATCGCCAGATGAAGGTTCTATGGTGATATGCAAGATATTTATCAGTATGGTTATAGAATCGGGCTATTTCAGGCTCCCTCTCCTCAGCTGCCCAAGGAACTAGCTGGGGACATCTCCCTGAACATCTGGGAACCCCTCTAGAGTCAAGTCTCTTGCCAACCCTAAAATGGCTCCCTTAATTAAGATATATATTTCCCTGCTCCCATATCCACCCTTCCTTTATCCCAACCATCCCATTCACCCAAGCCCTCCCCATCCTCCCCTTCACACTTTTCTCTCCCCATCTCCCCTTACCCTCATCCCACCCCACCCCCAAGTTCCCAATTTTTGCCCAGCAATCTTGTCTACTTCCAATATTCAGGAGGATAGCTATATGTTTTTCTTTGGGTTCACCTTCGTATCTAGCTTCTCTAGGATCATGAAATATAAGCTCTTCTATGGCTAGAATCACTAATGAGTGAGTACATACCATATTCATCTTTTTGGGTCTGGGTTACCTCACTGAGGATGGTGTTTTCTATTTCCATACATTTGCATGCAAAATTCAAGATGTCATTGTATTTTACCACTGAGTAGTACTCTAATGCGTATTTTTTCCACACTTTCTTTATCCATTCTTCCATTGAGGGGCATCTAGGTTGTTTCCAGGTTCTGGCTATTACAAATAATGCTGCTATGAACATAGTTGAACAAATGCTTTTGTAATATGATAGGGCACTCTTGGGTATATTCCCAAGGGTGGTATTGCTGGGTCCTGGGGTAGGTTGATCCCTAATTTCCTGAGCAACCTCCACACTGCTTTCCAAAGTGGTTGCAAAAGTTTGCATTCCCGCCAACAATGGATGAGTGTACCCCTTACCCCACAACCTCTCCAGCAAAGTCTATCATTGGTATTTTTGATTTTAGCCATTCTGACAAGGGTAAGATGGTATCTCAAAGTTGTTTTGATTTGCATTTCCCTGATCGCTAAGTGATGTGGGAGAGTCTTCTGTTTGAGTTGATTTCATTGGCTAATAAAGAAACTGCCTGGCCCATTTGATTGGCCAGTCCTTAGGTGGGTGGAGTAGACAGAACAGGAAGAAGGAAGTGAGGTAGATGGCTCAGTCAGATGCTACGCCTCTCCTAAGTTAGACAGACTGCCGTGCCTCTGCTCAGAGAGAGAGACGCGATGAAGCTCCAGCCCAAGATGGACGTACGCTAGAATCTACCTGGTAAGGCACCACTTTGTGGTGCTACACAGTTTATTAGATATGGGTTAGACAAGATGTGAGTAAGAGGCTGAAAATAATGGGCCAGGCAGTATTTAAAAGAATACAATTTGTGTGTTGTTATTTTGGGGCATAAGCTAGTCAGGAGGCTGAAAGCAGGGTGGCGGGAAGCCAGCCCACAGCTCCACACTACAGAATGGCACCCAACGTGGATAACTGAATCCAAAGAAAACCTGAGAAAGCTTGGGAAAGAATAGAGTAAAGCATGTTTTCTTGGTAGCAGCAATTTCTCGGATCTGAGCAAGCGCTCTCATCTAAGAGAGGCTTCCTGACTCAGCTTTAGCTGCAAAACCCTGCAGCTCTTTTAAGAGGTCCTGCTACAAAACACTTAAATGGCGCTGATAAAAGCTGACTGCATGCTTGTTTGTTTTCAGCCATAGCAGGAAAAAAGTTGTGCTGTTTTAAAATGCTGGTGTTCTGGTCTGTACTGTCAGGACAAACTCTGACTCTTTCAAGCAGGCGGTCCTGACTGTTGTTTGACACTGTTGCAGCTTGCTTGCTGGCAGGGACCTAGAAATGCCATAGAGTTGTGGCGATAAACATGGCTACCGCCAGTACCTCCACCACGAGGCTAGAAAGCTAAGGCATGGGCTGGATCCAGCCGCCAAAGTTACGGCTTTAGTTCTACCGATTTTGGTGGGTAAATTAAAGACTTATGTGGTCACAAAAAGAGAGATATACAGTAAAAGAAAGATTCAAAGTTGAAGAAAATGTCTAAATGGTTTACAATGTATTAAAAGTATATGCAGGCTAGTTAAAGTTCTTAAAAGTAAAAAAGAAAAAGAAAAAAGGAAGTAGTTTGTTATGGTGGTACACACCTTTAATCCCAACACTTGGGAGGCAAGGTAGATTGACCTCTGTTACTTCAAGGTGTGGTAGCACACACCTTTAATCCGAATGCCTGGGAGGCAGAGACAGACAGATCTCTGTGAGTTCAAGGTGTGGTAGTACACACCTTTAATCCCAGAACTTGGAAGGCAGAGGCTGACGGATCTCTGAGAGTTCAAGGACAGCCTGGTCTACAGAGTTATTCCAGGACAAAGATATACAGAGAACCTGTCTCAAAAAATAAAAGTAAAAATAAACAAAATAGAGGTTAAAACAAAGCTGCACAAAGATGGAAAATATACAGAAAACCTTGATACTGTATACTATTATGCTCTCTTTGGATTGTTTGAATGCTGAGGAAGGAGCAACAGCTGCTAAAAGATATTTGTTTATAAATGCTGCTGAACTAATACAACATAGATATTTTGAAAATACCTTGACTTCAGAATTTGGATCTAAGGATATGATACTTTGGAAAAGAGATTCTTCTTTTGTTTTTACAGAAAATGAGACTCTGTGGATTGCTTCTATCCCAATATGGTATGACAGACCACGGCCTCCTGAAAGGTTGCTGTGACCACCTTCAGAAAATTACTTCACCCAACTGATGACTGAGATGAACCTGGCACACAGGTTACACCATGAAAGATCTGATTAACAGCGCCCCCATTCAGCATGAAGCAGTTTGGAGAGAAATAACTGCGCCCATATTCCCAAATATTGTTTATAAGTGTTCTTTTACATTTAAAGGGGGATATGATATGGAGATGAATAATTTGCATTGATATGGATTTTGCTTTAGTGATTTAAATTTAAGGTCAGTTTTGTTATATGTATATGTATTTCTGATACTGATTAAGGTATTTTGATTGTGTAGTTCACTTAAAATGTAATGTATAATTAGGAAATATAGGTTGTTGATAGATAGTCATCAATAATAGTTAAGCTTGTAGTCATGTTAGATTTTCTATATATAGAGAGATATATTTCAGTAAGATAGACATTCTTCATATCTTTCAAAGACTACAGAATATTCCACTTAAATGTCTTAATAACTTAGGACTTTTCATGACAATGAGACACATCTGCTCCTGGCAGCATAAGCTACTTCAAGAGAAAGATGGGCATCGAAGAGGCTACTTAAGGAGTTTGATAGCCATTGGGCAAGAAACTGCTCTTGCTTGGACTGTTGCATAAACTGGACACAGAGAACCCACAGAGAGGACTGCTGAACTTGCCTAAATGTGAGATGATTCTTTGGGGTTCCTGACTCATGAAAGGGTCTGTGAGACATTCTGCAGGACACAGCAGAAAGTGACTGAACTGCCTTCGAAATTTCCTGCTGCGTGGAAATGTCTGCTGGAAACTATGGGCCTGAAGGCCGAAGATGGATGCCCCAACGGTACAGAGGAACTTTGGGTGACTGTCCAGGCAGCGAGATGTCTCTGTCATTTCTAGAGTTTTGTAAGTTGCTTACTTCTTATTTACTTAGGTAATATTATATCCTTCTGGAGTCTTTGATGGAGTTGAAGAATGGATAGATAGTTATAGTTTTCCTTAGTTATGATAAAAGATAAAGTAGATATAAATATTGTAACTATAATTCTTGCTTGATAACTGTTTTGTTATATGTAATTTTGCTATGTTAAAGTTAAAGCCTTCTTTTTATTGTTTAAACAGAAAAAGGGGAAATGATGTGGGAGAGTCTTCTGTTTGAGTTGATTTCATTGGCTAATAAAGAAACTGCCTGGCCCATTTGATTGGCCAGTCCTTAGGTGGGTGGAGTAGACAGAACAGGAAGAAGGAAGTGAGGTAGATGGCTCAGTCAGATGCTACGCCTCTCCTAAGTTAGACAGACTGCCGTGCCTCTGCTCAGAGAGAGAGACGCGATGAAGCTCCAGCCCAAGATGGACGTACGCTAGAATCTACCTGGTAAGGCACCACTTTGTGGTGCTACACAGTTTATTAGATATGGGTTAGACAAGATGTGAGTAAGAGGCTGAAAATAATGGGCCAGGCAGTATTTAAAAGAATACAATTTGTGTGTTGTTATTTTGGGGCATAAGCTAGTCAGGAGGCTGAAAGCAGGGTGGCGGGAAGCCAGCCCACAGCTCCACACTACAGCTAAGGAGATTGAGCATGACCTTAAGTGTCTTTTGGCCATTTGAAATTCTGTTGAGAATTCTCTGTTCAGTTCAGTGCCCCATTTTTAATTGGGTTAATTGGCATTTTAAAGTCTAGTTTCTTGAGTTCTTTATATATTATGGAGATCAGACCTTTGTCTGTTGCAGGATTGGTGAAGATCTTCTCCCAGTCAGTAGGTTGCCTTTCTGTCTTATTGACAGTGTCCTTTACTTTACAGAAGCTTCTCAGTTTCAGGAGTTCCCATTTATTCAATGTTGTCTTTAATGTCTGTGCTACTGGGGTTATACGTAGGAAGCAGTCTCCTGTGCCCATATGTTGTAGAGTACTTCCCACTTTCTCCTCTAACAGGTTCAGTGTGTTCAGATTGATGTTGAGGTCTTTAATCCATTTGGACCTGAGTTTTATGCAAGGTGATAGATAGGGATCTATTTTCATTCTTCTACAGGTTGACATCCAGTTATGCCAGCACCATTTGTTGAAGATGCTTTCTTTCTTCCATTGTGTACTTTTAGCTCCTTTATCAAAAATCAGGTGTTCACAGGTTTGTGGGTTAAAATCCGGGTCTTCTATTCGATTCCATTGGTCGACTTCTCTGTTTTTATGCCGTACCAAGCTGTTTTCAATACTGTAGCACTGTAATAGAGTTTGAAGTCAGGGATGGTAATGCCTACAGAAGTTCCTTTATTGTATAAGATTGTTTTGGCTATCCTGGGTTTTTTGTTTTTCCATATAAAGTTGATTATTGTCCTCTCAAGATCTGTGAAGAATTTTGATGGGACCTTGATGGGGATTGCATTGAATCTATAGATTGCCTTTGGTAGAATTGCCATTTTTACTATGTTGATCCTCCCAATCCAAGAGCAAGGGAGATTCTTCCATTTTCTTGTGTCCTCTTCAATTTCTTTCTTCAAAGACTTAAAGTTCTTGTCAAATAGATCTTTCACTTCCTTGGTTAGAGTTACCCCAAGATATTTTATGTCATTTGTGGCTATCGTGAAAGGTGATGCTCTCTGATTTCCCTCTCTGCTTCCTTATCCTGTATGGATAGGAGGGCAACTGATTTTTGGAGTTGATCTTGTATCCTGCCACATTACTAAAGGTGTTTATCAGCTGTAGGAGTTCTTTGGTGGATTTTTGGGGTCGCTTATGTACACTATTATATCATCTGCAAATAACGAAATTTTAACTTCTTCCTTTCCAATTCAAATCCCCTTGATCTCCTTATGTTGTCTTACTGCTATTACTAGACCTTCAAGCACTATATTGAAGAGATAAGGAGAGAGTGGAGAGCCTTGTCGTGTTCCTGAATTTAGTGGGATGGCTTTGAGTTTCTCTCTGTTTAATTTGATGTTAGCTGTTGGCTTGCTGTAAGTAGCTTTTATATTTAGGTATGACCCTTGTATCCCTAATCTCTCCAAGACCTTTATCATAGAGGGGTGTTGAATTTTGTCAAATGCTTTTTCAGCATCTAATGAAATGATTATATGGTTTTTTTCTTTCAGTTTATGTATATGATGGATTACATTGATAGATTTTCGTATGTTGAACCAGCCCTGCATCTCTGGGATGAAGACTACTTGATCGTAATGGATACTTTTTCTAATGTGTTCTTGGATTTGGATTGCCAGTATTTTATTGAGAATTTTTGCATCGATGTTCATGAGTGAGATTGGCCTGTAATTCTCTTTCTTGGTTGAGTCTTTGTGTGGTTTTGGTATCAGGGTAACTGTAGCTTCATAAAAGGAATTTGACAATGACTCTTCTGTTTCTATATTATGAAATACATTAAGGAGTATAGGTATTAGGTCTTCTTGGAAGTTATGGTAGAATTCTGCATTTTAACAATCTGGTCCTGGCTTTTTTTGGTAGGGAGGTTTTGATAACAGTTTCTAATTCTTCACAACTAACAGGTCTATTTAGATTGTTCACCTGGTCCTGGTTTACCTTTGGTATATGGTACTTATCTAAAAAAGTCCATTTCTTTTACATTTTCCAACTTTGTGGCATAGAGGCTTTTGTAGCAAGATCTAATGATTCTCTGAATTTTCTCTGTGTCTGTGGTTATGTCCCCCTTTTCATTTATGATCTTATTAATTGGCATGTTCTCTCTCTGCCGTTTGATTAGTTTGGATAGGGGTTTGTCAATCTTGTTGATTTTCTCCAAGAACCAGCTTTTTGTTTCATTGATTCTTTGGATTGTTTTCTGTGTTTCTATTTTGTTGATTTCAGCCCTCAGTTTGATTATTTCCAGTCTTCTGCTCCTCCTAGGTGGGTCTGCTTTTTTTTTTCTAGAGCTTACAGGTGTGCTATTAAGTCTCCAATGTGTGCTTTCTCCATTTTCTTTAAGTGGGCACTTAGTGCTATGAACTTTCCTCTTAGCACTGCTTTCATAGTGTCCCAAAGGTTTAAGTATGTTGTGCCTTTATTTTCATTAAATTCAAGGAAGACTTTAATTTCTTTCTTTATTTCTTCCCTGATCCAGGGGTGGTTCAGTAGTTGACTGTTCAGTTTCCATGAGTTTGTAGGCATTCTGGGGGTAGCATTGTTGTTAAACACAGGTAGTTACTAATATTTTTTTGTAACTGTGTAAGTTTGCTTTGTTACCAAGTATGTGGTCAATTTTCGAGAAGGTTCCATGAGCTGCAGAGAAGAAGGTATATTCTTTCCTATTTGGGTAGAATGTTGTATAAATGTCTGTTAAGTCCATTTGATTCCTCCATTAAGTCTCTTATTTCTCCATTAGGTTTTTGTCTGATTTACCTGTCCATTGGTGAGAGAGGAGTGTTGAAGTCTCCTACTATTAGTGTGTGTGGTTTGATGGCTGCCTTGAGTTCTAGTAGTGTTTCTTTTACATAAGTGGGTGCTTTTAAATTAGGGGCATAGATATTCAGGATTGAAACTTCATCCTGATGATTTTTTCCTGTTATGAGTACAAAATGTCCCTCTCCATCTCTTCTGATTGATTTTAGTTTGAAGTCAACTTTGTTAGAAATTCATGTGGCCACACCTGCTTGTTTCTTAGGTCCATTTGCTTGATAAACCTTTTCCCAACCCTTTACTCTGAGTAGATGTCTATCTTTGTGGTTGAGGTGTGTTTCTTGTAAATAGCAGAATATTGGATTCTGTTTTCATATCCAATCTCTTAGTCTGTGCCTTTTTATAGGTGAGTTGAGTCCATTGATATTAAGTGATATTAATGACCAGTGGTTATTAACTCTGGTCCTTTTTTTGGTAGTAAAGTTTGTGCGTTTCC
Source organism: Arvicola amphibius (assembly GCF_903992535.2). Classification (NCBI taxonomy): domain Eukaryota; kingdom Metazoa; phylum Chordata; class Mammalia; order Rodentia; family Cricetidae; genus Arvicola; species Arvicola amphibius. Next base: position 19,116,275 of record NC_052061.1, read on the forward strand.
CTTCTTCGAGTCGCTAGATGTCTGAGTTATTGTGGGCATTGTTGGACTCCTTGGTTTGTAATTTTTTTCTATTACTTTCTGTAAGGCTGGATTTATGGCTACATATTGTTTAAATCTGTTTTTGTCCTGAAATATCTTGTTTTCTCCATCGATGGTGAATGCAAGCTTTGCTGGGTATAGTAGTCTGGGCTTGCATCCATGTTCCCTTAGTGTCTGTAGCACATCTATCCAGGACCTTCTGGCTTTCATGGTTTCCATTAAGAAGTCGGGTGTAATTCTGATAGGTTTCCCTTTATATGTTACTTGGCCTTTTTCCTTTGCAGCTCTTAATATCTGTTCTTTATTCTGTATGTTTTGTGTTTTGATTATTATATGGCACGGGGATGCTTTCTTTTGATCCGGTCTATTTGTTGTTCTGTAGGTTTCTTGTACCTTCATAGGAATATCCTTCTTTAGGTTGGGGAAGTTTTCTTCTAGAATTTTGTTGAATATATTTTCTGGGCCTTTGAGCTGTAATTCTTCTCCTTCTTCTACCCCTATTATTCTTAGGTTTAGTCTTTTCACTGTGTCCCAGATTTCCTGGATGTTTTGTGTTAAGAATATGTTGGATTTGTTTTGTTCTTTAATCAGTGAGTTTATTTCCTCTATAGTATCTTCAGAGTCTGAGATTCTTTCTTCTATCTCTTGTATTCTGTTGGTAATACTTGTCTCTGTAGTTTCTGTTCATTTACCCAGAATTTCTGTTTCCAGCCTTCCCTTGGATTGTGTTTTCTTCATTACCTCCATTTCATTTTTCAAGTCTTGAACTGTTTCCCTTACCTGTTTGATTGCTTTTCTTTTTGTTTTTCTTGGGTATCTTTGAGAGATTTATTCATCTACCTTTTTGTTTGTCATCTCCATTTCTTTATGGCAGTTTTTCACCTCCTGTTTAAGGTCCTCTATTATTTTCATAAAGTACTGTTTAAAGTTGATTTCTTCTATTTCTTCTGGAGTAGGGTGTTCAATTCTTGTTGTTTCGGGATCCCTGGATTCTGGTGATGTCATTTTGCCTTTCAGGTTGTTGAAGGAATTCTTACATTGGCACCTGCCCATCTCTTCCTTCAAATGGAGCCAGGAGAGACTTGGTGTCTTGGTCCAATCTCTGCTGTGACTGACTCTGGGTGGATCTCCTCAGTGCAGGAGCAGGAACTGTTCCTGACTGAATGGAACTCCTCAGCACTGAAACAGGGATTCCTGGTATCCCAAGGACACCAAGCACAAAAGGGCGAACATTGGGGTAGGGCAGGGTCGAGTAGAACACAGCAGACCCTGCAGCACAAGCTGAAGGCGCCTGCACTCCCTTGCGGGGATCTTCAGGCCTGCCTAGCAGGCAGCCTCTCACCCCTCTGGGTGGGTGGCCTTGGTGCAGGATCTGGAAACTGTTCCTGAGCCAAGGACCTTGCAGACACTAGGGCAGGCTTGGGGTTGGCAGGGATGTGTGTAACAAAGTCACCCCTGCAGCAGGAGCTGGGGGAGGGTGCTGTGCTCTCTTCCAGGACAGGCTGCCTCGGGATAGCACACACTCACCCTTCCAGATGGAACTCCTCAGCATTGAATCAGGGATGCCTGGTAGCCCAAGGACACCGTGGACAAAAGGGAAAATGTGGGGGTGGGGCAGGGTCCAGCAGAACCCAAATGCATAATCTTTAAATCTTGACTCTACCAAGGTTGGGCAATCGCAGACTAAGCAGACTAAACCACTCCTTCATATTAACTCTTATTACTTATATTAGCCCATAATATTTGTCTGTGTTAGCCATGTGACTTGGTACCTTTTTCGGCAAGGCATTCACATCTTGCTTGCTTTGTGTCTAGCTTCCTCTCTATCTTGGTGACAACTGCAGACTGAAACTTCCCTCTTCCCAGAATTCTCATTGACCCACCTATACTTCCTGCCTGGCTACTGGCCAATCAGCATTTATTTAAAATACAAGTGACAAGGTACAGACCATTGTCCCACAGCATTTGAAAATGACTAGAACATGTGGCCTTATAGAAGGTATACTCTTGTTGAAGGATGTGTGGCCTTGTTGGAGGAGGTGTATCCCTGGGGGAGAGCTTTGATGTTTAAAAAGCCCATGCCATTTCCACTTAGCTTTCTATTTGCCTCCTGCTTGTGGATCAGGTGTAAGTTCTTGCTGTTTATTCCAATGCTATTCCTGCCTATATAGTACCATATTCTCTGCCATGAGAGTAATGGATTCAGCCTCTGATAATGTAAAGCCAATGAATTCTTTCTCCTTTAAGTTGCCTTGACCATGGTGTGTTATCATAGCAATCAAAATGTAACTGACATAATCAGGGGTTCGTTGATAGGACAGAAAGGAAATGGTCAGAGTTCATCATTTCAGTCTCTGGGTCTCCAAAGGTTGTCTGCTTTTTGATGAGTCTTTAATCAGGGTTTTCAGAGAGGCCTCATGCTCTAGAAGGCTTCTCTCACCTGTGTCACTTCCCTTCATATACTGGGTACTAGCTCTTGGGTTTCATATCACCCCTTGTTAATGGTCTAAATCCCACCCACATCATTAGAATTTACTGAAAACTAGGGCCAATCAAGATTCCCTTCGACAGATGAATGGCTAATCACAGTGCAGTGCATTCATTCAAGGGACCATTATGCAGCAATAAAAAAAAAAGTGGAGGCTGGAGAGGTGGCTCAATTGTTCTCATAGAAGGTATATGTTCAGTTCCAGCTCCCATATGTGGTTGTTCACAACTGCATATGACTCTAGTTTCAGAGGATCTGATGTCCTCTTCTGGCTTCTGTTGTCATGTATGTGGCATACATACATACATACAGGCACTCACACAAACACAAAAAAGCAAATTTTAAGTTGTATATGGTGAAAGAACCCTTCAATCCCAGTCATATTTTGCTTTCCCTGTCCTATTATAAAAATTTGTCTACAAGGAAATGATCAAAATGTTGACAAAAACAGAACTCATACATCAAAGGAAATAAAAAATAGTTTATTCTGAAGCCAAATGTGAGTGGAGATGGTCCAGGAACACAGATTTAGATTTCCATGAACACTGTGTTCAATGTGGTAACAGTTTCATGAAGTAACACAACAAAGCAAATCATAAATCAAGACACTTTAGATAGTGCATGTGGTGGAGATAACAGGTAGGCAGGCTGTAGTGAAGCCGGGAAGCCTGCTGTAGGTCTCAGGTCTTGCCTGATACTCTTAGCCTGTGGGTGGGTGAAATCGGGTCTGTCTGTACATTCTAAAACTAGTTCTCAACCTTCCTAATGTTATGGCCCTTTAATACAGTTCCTCATGTTGTGGTGACCCCCAGCTATAAAATTATTTTCATTGCTACTTCATAACTGTAATTTTATTACTGTTATGGATCATAATATATATACTTGTGGTTTCCAGTGATCTTAGGTGACCCAAAGAGGTTGTGACCCACAGCTTGAGAACCACTGTTCTCAAGGTCAAAGACAGCCCAAGATCATTTTGGCTCCCAACCTATAACATTCCAGCTCTCCACAATCAAACAGCCTTATAGGGTGTTTAACATAGGTATAGCCTCTTTCTGAAAACTTCAGTTTATGGAGCGCCTTGGTTTAAAGGCAGAACTAGTCAATGTTTCTGGCTGCACAGTGGGACAACATAGGAACCAGAAGCACAGCTTCCCAGCGTGTATGTCACTGTCAGCCCTTATTTACTTAGACTCCAGTGCACACAAGCACTGGACGATCAGTGCTTCTTAGGCTGCGGCCTTGACCAACTAATGCAAAATTTTTTTAATATTGTAAAATCTCATTCTTTGCATAATGAACCTAATCCAAAGTGTGTGTGTGTGTTTGTGACAGAGAGAGAGAAAGAGAGAGAGAGAAGAGAAAAGAGATACCTCAACCCATGAATACAAGAGATATGATAAATAATAGCTTTTGGTTCAGCCTAGGAGTATCTCAGTTGGTCTGTTGGAGTTGACTATTTATTATGGAGCTATTAAAAAAAGAAAGAGGATATAAATAATATTTTAATTGCAGCCATTTCCATTTAGCTAAACTAAAAAACTTATTTTAATTTCAAAACCATATGTTAATAAATCTTCTAGATTGAAGGCAGAGAAAGTCTTCCTAAGACTCCAGTTAAAAGCTCTAAAGCCTGCTCTCTTAGGGTTACATGCACACTCCTCTTCTGAAACCGCACCCAAGGCTTTTAAACCATGCTAGGAATTTCTTGTTTTGGAATACAAATACACATGACATGTAGCAGTTTCATTTTCTGCTGTAAACTGCCCTCATATGCTGTAGATTTAAGATTTCAGTACCAGCCAATCATTCAGGGCACAGAGTTAAAGCAATGAAAAATTGGTTATTGGCAGTCACTGCCCTGCTCTGCAGCAAAGAAGGAAAATGCTAGCCATGACCATGCTCAGAGGACTAGGGAGGGTCAGAAAAATCCCTTTATCTCTATCTCAAAATAAATTAGCCTCACCTTCTCTTTTTCTGTCATCCATTAGATCTTAAAGAATTAGTAGGATAACCTATTCATCGGGTTGTGGGTTTCTCTCTGTGTGTGTATGTGCATGAGTATGTGTGTGTGCACACGCGTGAGTGCTTGTGTGTGCGTGTGTGCTATCTATGGATCCATGTGCCATGGCACGTATGTGGAAGTCAGAAAAGAACTTTGTAGAATTTTTTTTTCCTTCAAGATTTGGTGAGCTCCAGGAGTTGAACTCAAAAAGTCACCCAGGCATTTGTGGTAAGCACCTTTATCCATTGATCCATCTTACTAGTTCTTGTTCCTCTTTTAAAGATATTGTTAGTTATATTGAGCCCCGTCTTCCCTCCCCTCTCTCACTCCCCTCCCACTGCCCCCCCCCCATTGCTGTCCAGTTCCACTTCTGTGATCACAGTTTATCTTGGTTTGGCATCTTTGCTCACGGGGGCACTCCTTATTTGAACCAACGTCTCCTGGTCACTGAATCTTGTTCTTTCGATGTAGTACTATTTTCTAATTTTTATTTGGGTTTGAATTACCTGGACACTAAACTAAATAAAATGTATTACAAAATAAGTTAGATTCTTCCAAACAGAATTTTTTTGCATTGATTTATTTTTTTTATCTTGGGGGTCATAATTTGAAAAGTGTGACAGAGTCGTGCTGTACAGACAGAGTGTGTGACCATATTTACCGGAAGTGCCTGCCTCTGAGCATGAGTCATTAGTGGCTCCTTTCTTGAAATGTGTGTTCTCTTCTCTCCTGTGAAAGGTTTCTGTATCCCAATATTAAGTCTCTCCACTGATGCAATGAATCAGATCAGGCTGAATTAACAAGACCAGGTTTAATCTGAGCAAAGCAACTCCTGGGGTTTGGGGGTGGGGGGTGGGGTGGCGGGAATCACGTAGCAGGTGAATAGGCCAGGCCTTAAGTACCCTGTAGGCATGGTCTTGAGCATCTCAGGGGAGAAGCTGCTGCTTGGTGGGCTTTCTGAGGGGCAAGGTCTGGAGAGAGAGGGGTGGGTCCAGAGCTACAGAACAATATGGCCACCAACAAATATCTAGCTAAGTTAAGAAAAATAAATAAAAATCAGAGGGATCTTGACCCCAAGTATGCTCAGGAGAGTAGATGAAACAAAGTCAGCCCTCAAGAGAAGAAATTAACAATGACATCACAAGACAATCACACATTCTATAAACTCAATGCTCGGTAGACTGAGTCAGGACAGCTGAGAACTCAAGACCAGCCTGGGCTATGTTTCAGATCAACCAGAGCTACACAGCCAGGCCGTCTCAAGAAACGAAAAGGGTTAACAATATGTCTCAGCAGGTAAGGGCACAGAGGTGAGCTCCGTGAAAGCCGAGGTGCCATCAGTTGTGATGACCTGAGTTCAATCCAGGACCCATATAACAGAAGAGGAGAGCCAGAGCTCACAGCTTCCACACGTGAGCCATGCACACAGAAACATACTCACAAGAGAATTTCACGTGTTTGTTGTTTTTAAATGAGCGAAAACAAACATTAAGAGGGAGCATCATGGAGACTTCCAGTCTAGGTAGAGACCCAGCACTTTAAAGAACAACTGCTGATAAGCAGTTTGGAAAGCAAAAGGGGGACAAACGCTGTGTTAAATTTAAACACGTTCACATCAGGTGACTCTTCTGCAAGCACCGTGTTACACTGGCCCCAGGTGCTCCACCAAGAAACAGGAAGGGAAATCAAGGTGGCCTGATTACCATCAGCCCAATAGCTCTATGATTATACAAAATTATCCATTTAAGTTAGCATGAATTACCACTGCTTTCAGTTCTGATCATGAATAAGCATATTTCGGAATGTACCCTGGAAATATAGGGCAGACATTAACGTGCTGTTTTGAGCCATAGATCCAGACAACCTTGGCACAGCGTTGTGTGCCTCTACTTTCAGGTGGCTTGATGTCAATGCTACCTCATTATGAAGGATCTGTTTAGTTGTCAGGGGCTTGACAAATTTGCTGAACTTTGTTTAAGCTGAAGGAAAAGTATAAAAACGTCTCCTGGAACTCAGTGTTGGGGTACAACAAGGTTTCACAGGAAGTAGGGACAAGCCACTAAAATCAATAAAAGAAATTCTCTCTCTCTCTCTCTCTCTCTCTCTCTCTCTCTCTCTCTCTCTCTCTCTCTCTCTCTCTCTCTCTCTCTCTCCAAAAGTCTTTTTTTCTCTGTGTGTACATGGATTCCCAGGCTAATCTAAACTGTCTTCCTTGCTACAAATCCAAAGAAGATCACTGAAGTCCTTGTGTTCTAATTTCTGGAAAAGAGAACATTTTTTTTTCTTATTTCTTTTTTTTTTTTTTTTTTGGTTTTTCGAAAAAGAGAACATTTTTGACAAACTATGAGTTAGACATCCATGCCTGTTCCAGTCAGCCATGGCCGCTCTGGTGAACTCAAATGACCTACAAGGAAAGGGGGTCTGTAGCTCATCCAGCACAAGAGTGTCCAGCCCACCCCACTATACATGGCTATCTATGAATGCAGCCAAACAGAAAATCATAACTCCCTCAAACCATGAGATTATTTTCACAGTTGTTACTGTAACTCAACTGCATAGTTCTCAAGCTTGAACACTGTAGATGACAATGTCATATAGCCCAATGTTATGCAAAATAAATGTATGTATGCTGTCCCAATTCAGGGGCCCAAGACAGTTCTTAGTCCAACAGACCCAGAAAAGTCAAAAGACTGGCCACCCTGCCTAGAAAGATGTTGCTCTGGGGGCTTTTAGAAGCGTATCTTAGTAACAAAGGCATAACCCACAGAAGTACATGCCCTTCCGCTGCTAACACTGAAGCCATTATAATGGCTTCTCTTGTACACTTGTCCTTGAGCAGAGGACTGATTTTTAGAAGCTATGTGAAGAATCTGGAACAGGAAGCCCAGTAGCCTGGCATGGATATAAGATGACATAGCGAAAAACCTGGCTTCTCAGTTCACAATGTGAAACTCAACTCATCCTGCCCACCCCAGGCTGCCTGTCTCTCCTCCCTGCCCTGCTGCTGTGGCTTACCAGATACAGAGTTTATATCCTAGGTGGACATCTTCCTGTCTCCAAACTTCCCTTGCAGAGCTTTCCCTGGATATTAGTAACTCTTGCAATTTAACAAAGGCAAATTCTCTTTACAACCCAGCAGAGAATACCAACTGTGAATGTGTGTATGCAAACTAAGTTTGAACCTGGAGATTGTGCTACATCTGTGTAATCTCAGCACTCAGGAGGCAGGGACAGCAGGATCATCAAAGTCAAGACCAGCCTGCTCTACCTGATGAGCTACAGGCCGGCCAAGGCTGCGTAGAAAAACTGTCTCTTAAATCAGCCCCTCTGCACCAACTGTAGCTTCAGCCTTAGGGGAAAAAGTGCTGAGTGTCAGCATGCTCCCACTTCCTTTGCAGGGGTCCTTGCTGATGGCCCACTTGGGATGGGGGGGGAGGTTCCTTTTGCTCTTGTTTCTGTTATTTACTAAAAGTCTCAACTTCTTTGTTAACAAATGGTAGCAATAGTAAGTCCAGTTATACCATATTGTTGCTGAAAAGGCTTTAGAGTTGCCCTAAGACATAAAAGCACATAGCAAATGGTAGCTATTACTACCTTCTAGGAGAAAAACCTTACTGAAAAGGAAGCTTGTAAACTTGAATGGTCATGTTAATAGTAGTAAAAATAAATGAACTACAGCTTAAGCTCAAAAGTTAAAAAAAAATGAACTTAATAAAAAGACAGGAATTGGAAAATCCAAGGGAAATGTGATGGAGGACTCTCATTGATTAGTAAAGAAACTGCTTTGGCTTTTTGATAGGGAAGGATTTAGACAGGTGGAGTAAACAGAACAGAATGCTGGGAAGAAGGGAAGTTAGGCAGACGCCATGCCTCTCCTCTCTGGGTCAGTCACCATGAAGCCAGCCACCAGGTCAGACATGCTGAATCTTTCCCAGTAAGCCACCACCTTGTGGTGCTACACACATTACTAAATATGGGTTAAAGCAAGATGTGAGAATTAGCTAATAAGAGGCTGAAACTAATGGGCCAGGCAGTGTTTAAATGAATACAGTTTGTGTGTTGTTATTTCCGGGGCTAAGCTAGCCAGGCAGGAGCCGGGCAGGATGAAAAGCAGGCCTTCCCGCAGCTCCTTCTACAGAAATGTGCAAACGAGACAACAACAACAGAAAAAGAGAACAGGCCTAATAAACATTTTCCAGAACAGATTTATTTGCTGGTGCTTATAAAATGTTGGGTGACCTGAGGAAGAAAAGTAGATGCGTAAAATACAAAACTAAGAGACAAAGACATAAATAAAAACACATATATAAGGAATTTTGCAAAACCTTGAGGAATGTTGCTAATTCTGAGAAAGTGCCTTTGAAAACCAACATGTTTTAGTTAATTTTCCAGGAATTTGCAAATCACCAAGACTAAGCCAGAAAGACAAAAATCTAAGCTGATGAACTATGTCTATAAGGTAAACTGGGGCTGGCAAAATGGCCTGGGGGTAAAGACACTTGCTGCCAACCCCAATGACCTGAAGGTCACTCCTGAACCCCACACAGTGGGAAGTGAGCTCAGACTATTGAAAGTTGCCAGGGCACATGCACACACAAAATAAATATATGTAATTTGTAAGAGAGAACTGCCAAAAAAGCAACTACCCCTCCTCAGATAACAATTTCACCAGACATTTAAAAATATCAAAATTCATCAATGGTTTATGAAAAGGAGACCTTACCTATAATTGCTATATAATATCAAGATAAAAGAAATCACATTATAAAAACAAACACCAGTTGAAATAAAATATTTTTTTTACTTTTTCTTTTTGAGATTGATATATTATATTCCTCCCTTCCCTTTCCTCCTTTCAAGCTCTCCCATTCACTCCTCCCCACTCTTCTTCAAATTGATGGACTCTTTTATTGCTAATTGTTATTGGATGCACATATGTATTTACATATACAAATATATTCTTTAAGTATAACCTGTTCAGTCTATGTGATGTTGCTTGCATGTGTGTTTTCAGTGCTGACCATTTGGCACTGGACAACCAATTAATTGATGGGCTCTTCCCTAAAGATGACTACCTCTCTCACTCCCAGATTTCCTTACTTGCCTATAGCTCTTTGTGTAGGGCTAAACCCTCACGGGTTTTCCTTGTCCAGTTTGGCATGTTGACTGATGTCATCCTTTTTCACATTTATGCAGTCATGTTGATTAGACTGTATGGGTGTTGTTTCTGATATTGCTAGGAGGTATAATTGTCGGAGCCCATCCATGTGAATTAGTTCCACCTTGACCAAAGATCTGAGAGTCCAGGCCTATTCTTGTTCCTTAAAGGTTATGACAGGAGGTTTGACCCAGGGTGTGACTGCTAACAAGATGCTTGGCCTAAAGTTACGATTATGCTAAGGTGTGGTTGCTGCATGTCCTACGTAAACAACAGAATACCTAACTTGGGATATAGTTACTTGATGTTTCAGGTGTTAAAGAGGTAATTACTTTGTTTGTTCCTTGTTTCTATCACGGTAAAGGAGTCTTGCTTTCTTCCCCCCCCCCCCTTTGGATTTAGGTATATAAAGCATATGGAAAATAAACGTGGGCAAATTCAGTATTCACTGGGTTGCCCTCCTGACTCTATTCTGTCTCTGTCCTCTTCTATTGTATCTCTGTTTTGTCTGCCTGACATTTCTAAGTCACATGCCTCTGCCCTGGAACATATGAACCCATCAAGGCTGGACCATGACACACAGTCTCACAGCAAAGTCCCTGCCTGGTCCTCTGGCTCTTATAATATTTCTGCCCCCTCTTGCAAAATGTTCCCTGAGCCTTATGTATGGGGGTGCTTTGTAGACATATCCACTGGGACTAGGCTCCACAATGCTGCATTTTGACTGGATGTGGTCTCTGTTGCAAAGTAAAGTTTCCTCCATGAAGGATGATGACTCACTTATCTGTGGGTGTTAGTGTAATGATCTGTTCTGTCTCTTTAAGAAACAAGCCATGCCCACTCCTCCCCCCATTCGTCCCCTGAGGCAGGCAGATCTTTCTTCCTGCCTGCAGCCTGAGTCTCTTCCTTTTCCGTCCCCCCCTCTCGGACACATGGCCCATTGCCTGCCGTTGCCGGGGATCCAGGGATTCGTAGCATTTTTATTTTTACCATTATAGTTAGGATAAATATTTAGAGTGTAGTTGGAGATGATGCTGGTTTAGTAAAGTGGGGTCTGTAGGTTCTCCTCCAAGATCCATGACTTCGCTAGCCCCGAGTAGATGTCAAGGTTCCAGTACCAGGCATGGTTCCCCTCTTGTTGAATTGTCTCAAGTCTGATTAGAGAGCTGTTGGTTATTGCCAAGATATGTGTGCCACTGCTGAACACTTAGGATTATCGTGCCAAGCTGGTCATTGACGTGACTTATAGGAATCATAGTTAGGTAGGACTGCCGGTTGCCTCCCTCCTTTGGAAGCTTGCCTTGTACTCTCAGGTACCATGAACACTAGTCCTCAGGCAGGGAGATCTCATGTCAGTCCAACTCAGGTCTCTCTAGGCCTTGTTCCTGAAGTCCATAGTGACTTCAGCAATAAAGGACATAATAAAAATAAACACCACACTTAGCTTTTGAGACAAAAATCTTAAAATATTATAACTCACCCAGAATTTACTGAAAACTCATTCTTGAAAATGAAATAATTTATCATCGTATTGTAGCTTACTGAAAAAGATCACAACATCATTATTTTGACAGGCACTAGAGAATGACTTGATAAATTCAATTAAAATGCCTTTTTTAAAAAACAAAAACATATGGATTTTTAAATGGCTGAAATGGGCACTTCCTAAAGAGTACAATGACTTCTGTGTCTGCTTCTGTGTCTCAGTGATAAACAGCATGAGCACACACAGCTGGGGGAGGACAGGCACTTTACAGTTTACTGTTCATCACTGGCAAAACCGGCATGAACTCAAGGCAGGAGCTTGAAGGAGCTCTTCCTCCCATGGAGGAACCTGGCCTACGATCAGCTCCCAGATTCACAGTCTACACTTCATATGTAGCCCAGGCCCACTTGCCTGGGGATGGTGCTCTCACAGTGCTCTGGGCACTCCGTGCCAATTATCAATCAAGAAAGTGCCCCACAGACATGGCAACAAGCCAATCTGCTGGATGCAATTTTTCTGTTAAGGTTTCCTCTTCCCAAGTGTGTCAGTTGACAACCAAGATTAGCCATTACATTATCCAATTACAATTAATATAAAACAACAAAAAGATAACGAACTGAGAAAAAACTGCGTAGAAAACAAACTTATATACAGCTGCTTTAAGAATTCCTAAAACCCAAAGTGAAAATGCCAAAAAATTCAACCAGTCAAAATATATGAAAAAGACAGTTTACGGATCAGAACAGCAAATGGTCAATGAGAGTATCTGTGAATTGTCCTTGGGGTTTCTTTTTTTTTTTTTTTTTTTTTTTTTTTCTTTTTTTGGTTTTTCGAGACAGGGTTTCTCTGCAGCTTTTTTAGAGCCTGGCCTGGAACTAGCTCTTGTAGACCAGGCTGGCCTCGAACTCACAGAGATCCACCTGCCTCTGCCTCCTGAGTGCTGGGATTAAAGGCATGCGCCACCACCGCCCGGCCCTTGGGGTTTCAATAATGGCGTTATGGTAGAGTTAAAACGGAAAACAGGTATTCAGAAATGTGGACAGAAGGTTTATTTTTCTATCCACACTTTGCTTTCTGGTTTCTCCACTGCAGCATGGCTGACATGGGAAGTTGTAATGTGAAAGGCAGAGTTTTGACCCAACACAAAGCCACAGCAGGGCACAGCCCCACCTCTTCCAGGGAGACAGCCAGAAGTGTCTCCTACCAGGAAAAGCTGTCCCCATTTGAGAATGACTCAGTGAAATCACCCTCATAAGGCCTTGGAGTAAATTACAAACAACCCAAATGTAATTTTATAGATTGTTAGAATTACCAAAATGGAGGGGGGAAAAGGCCAATTGATGTTAGAAGGTAGCCAAGTTTTTCTTCAAATTATATTTCCCATCTCCCATATATTACAATACTGTATCTAAAAATATTTTCCAAAAGTAAATCATTTTTAAGGCTTTTGAACAAAGAAACAGATAAACTCTTGCCAGGATGGCTGCTCTGACCAGTTTTATGTAAAAATAAAGGGAAATGTGTAACAGGCTAATAACACAGTCTATTTTCACCAGCTCTGATCAATAACATCCCTTCTGTCTGTGTTGGACTTGTTCTTTGGAATTTCCTTACATGCATGCAAAGCACCTGGCTATTCCCCCCCTACCCTTCCAGTTCTCCCTCTACCCACCCCCTTTCTCTTCCTAACAAGCCCCTTTGCCATATTTATATGTTCTTGTTTACTTTTGGTTGGAGACCCAATAGGTTTAGCCATGGTTTTCTGGGTGTCGGTGAGTTTGGAGCTTAGCAGGGTCATCAGTGGCTACACACTGATGGCAGTGACTCTCATCTCCCAGAATCTGTCAGTGGCCAATAGCCCAGTAATTGGAGGCAGGCCTCTGAAACCTCCCGCATCCCTAGTTGGCTTTTGACAGACATATCCTTGTGCAGGCTGGGTGTAGGCAAGCATGGTTGCATTGTGCTCAGGATTAAAATGGCTGAACCAGGCCCAGATTATGGCATTTCGTAGCTCTTCTTATCACCTTCTTTTCAGCCCTTACGTTCTTTTCAAGCCCTCTTCTGCAATGTTCCAAATATTAGAGAAGGTAGTATAAATGTTTTGTTTATGGCTAAACACTCAGATGTCACTTATTTTCAGAGCCTTGAGCAGTCATATCTGCATTCATCAGCTTCCAGCACAAAAAGAGACGTCTCTGACTAAGGTTGGAAGTTGCATTTATCTAAGACCATAAACATAAACAATTAGAAAGTTCATGGTGATCTGAATGAGAATGGCCCTCATAGGCTCATATATTTGAATGTTTTGTTCCAAGCTGGTGGATTGCTTAGACAAGAATAGGAGGTGTGGCCTTGGGGGAGGAAGTGTGTCAGGCAGGGTGGACTCTGAGGTTTCAAAAGCCCATGCCAGGCCCCTCTTGTTTTCTCTCTGCTTGCTACTTGAGACCAAGATGTAATATGTTAGCTACTGCTCTAGTGCCATACCTGCCTGACATGGTGATCACAGACTAACCTTCTGAAACTGTAGGCAAGTCCCCAATTTAATGTTTACTTTTATAAGTCGCCTTGGTCTGGTGTCTCTTCACAGCAACAGAACAGTAACTAAGACAAGGTAAATCAATGCTATACAAATTGAGCTTAACACTATTAGCCAATTCCTCCCTAGTGCCTGTTACTTCCCCAGGCATAGGATTTTGTGGGAATTTACAGTCTTGTAAGTGAATTTTCTTCTGTGAGTCAGGCTCTAGTCCGATCAGGAAACAGGGAACATCTGTTATTCCCACAACAGTCATGCTATGGTTGCACAGTTGTCCAGATTTTGCCTGGCAAGTTGGTATCAAAGTTTATAGAGTTCATAGCTGGATATATGGGAGGCTACGAAGTGAGAAAGGAGGGAAGGGATGCTGAGGAAACACTGTCCTCCACAGGCTCAGATATTTAACATTTAGTCCCTGGTTGGTGATGCTGTCTGGGGAGACAGTGGGAGAATGTCTAGCCTGAATATCTCTGGCTGCTTAACTTTCCTCTATGCAATGTCTGGGACATGGGTTCCTTTCTGACATAGGCTCTATTCTTTAATGCCAGGTTTCCAAGGCCCTTGTGGGATCATGCCCATCCCTCCCACCTGGAAGTAGAAGAGAGCCTGGGAGATCACGTAAGGGTCTCTGTGGCTTCACCTGGGTGAATCATGGATCATTTCCACTCAATGAGCCAAATCACATGGTCACATCTGACTTCAAGGAAATCGGGCCAAAAGGGCCAGTGGAAGTGCCCTGGGGTAGAAGACAGGTTTGGCAATCACCTCACAGTCTCTTCAGCAGATAAAATGTTTAAAACTTTATCGAGCTTTGTAAAGTGCGTCTCTTGGGCTGTAGATTCACTGTTACAACATGAATGTTCTCTATCCTCCCGTCTCTAATAGTAATACACACATTTAAAGCCCCAGTGGAGAGGCTGGTGCTATTTTAGATTACCTAAAAACCCCACGATCATGCTGTTACACATTTCTGTGCACTCAGGGCACTTCCTATTGCAAAGTGCTACTGCCCTTTAATCAGGTTCAGCTGGACCTGATGGCATGGGCCAGCACTCCCAACACTCACTTGATGGAAGAGAGTCATCTGTCTATGTGTTACTTTCATTGGTTAATAAAGAAACTGCCTTGGCCCTTTAATGGAACATAAAATTAGGTAGGCGGAATAGACAGAACAGAATTCTGGGAGAGAGAAGGTAGACGCTTCAGGCAGTCGCCATAGTCAGTCGCCATGCCTCTTTTTTCCATGATGGACGCAGGTTAAGATCTCTCCTGGTAAGCCACCACCTCGTGATGCTACACAGATTATTAAATATGGGTTAAAGCAAGATGTGAGAATTAGTCAATAAGAGGCTAGAACTAATGGGCCAGGCAGTGTTTAAAAGAATACAGTTTCCTTCCGTGGAATTATTTCAGGTAAAGCTAGCCGGGTGGCAGGACACAGCCCGCCGTTCCATCTACACTCACTGCTGAGGCAGGACATTGTAATCTCAAGATGGGGCACAGCCTGACGCTTTCCCAGGGCATCGTGACCCTCACAGCATCAGGGCAGGTCTCCCCGGCCTACTCACATCTGAGTCCCATGGTCATCCGGCAGAGAGAGCAAAGACTCGGCATCTCTGTCACACCACCTTACACTGGCTCGGACTCCGGTTACTTCTTCACACTACTTTGGTGATGGGAAATCGGACACAGGCAGAAACACAGTTTAAAGGAGAACCATTTTTTTTATAACTTTCCTTGCCATGTCAAGAAAATTTCAATAAAGATTAAAATTTCCAATAACTGCATAAAAACGACTTAAGCTGGAAGTATGGGCTATGGCATTGACAGCCTTCAATGTCAAATAATGAAGTCAGTTGCTCGTGCTGTTGTTTTGGATAATGTAGTTGGGGGCACATGGGTGCATATGGGTGGTTGTAAACTGGACTTTGCTTGAAGCTACAGGACTATAGGGTGCCCATAGATGGGGGGACTTGCCTTGCTAAACACCCATAGGTGTGGATAAAAATCCTGGCAATGGTATAAATTTCTCATTTCAAGGGAATCTAATCACACCAGACACGAAATAGCCCTAATATGTCTTGGACTGTGTGGCCAAACTCCTAAGACAACAAAAATATTTGTATTCCCAAACCATATTATTTTGTCAGACTCATTCATGCAATTGCTCACCAGTGATAGGACGCTCTCTAACTAGAGAGCCAAGCCTGAGAACGGAATCCAATTCTCCCTCCTCATGATGACCAGTTTACAAACTTAGCTCACAAATTCAAACGACTATGCAATTACCAACCACATCTTAATTTACAATATTTTGAATTTATGATATTTTAAAGTGCACGTGTGGCTAAGGTGACTGACCCTGGGGTCCTCCTCTCCTTCTCTTTCTTCTTGCTCCACCCCTTTTGTCTTTTTTCTCTCTGTGTGCCAGCTCTGCCTATGTCTCTCTCCTGCCTAGCTATTTAGACCAATCAGACCGTCAAAGTAGCACAGCTTCACAGAGTTAAACAAACGCAGCGTAAACAAGTCCTCATCTTTGCATCATTAAGCAAATGTCCCACAAAATAAATGAATGTAACACATATTGAACTAATAGTCCACAATAGAAAACTACTAAGAATTCTATCACAATCAAAAATCACTGAACAGGCTGAGCATGGGTGGGGAGGAGGGGGAATGGTGCACAGGATGCTCATCTGGCAAGGCATGTGGGAAGTTCTGGCCTGGATTCACAGCACTGAACAAAACCAAGTGTGGTGATCCATGCCATAATCCTCGAACCTGGGAGAAGGACACAAGAGGGTCAGAAGTTCAAACTTATACTCAGCTACACAGACAAATGGAAGAAACCAGCGTGGACTGAACTGTTAGGCACTGCCTCAAAAAGATAGATAGGTAGATAGATAGATAGATAGATAGATAGATAGATAGATAGATAGATAGATAGATGATGGATAGATGGATAGATAATGGATAGATGGATAGATGATTGATAGATGGATAGATGGATAGATGATGGATAGATGGATAGATAGATAGATAGATAGATAGATAGATAGATGATGGATAGATAGATGATGGATAGATGATGGATAGATAGATGATAGATAGATAGATAGATAGATAGATAGATAGATAGATAGATAGATAGATAGATAATAGAAAGATAGATAGATAGATAGATAGATAGATGATAGATAGATGATGGATAGATAGATGATGGATAGATAGATAGATAGATAGATAGATAGATAGATAGATAGATAGATAGATAGATGATGGATAGATGATGGATAGATGATGGATAGATAGATAGATAGATAGATAGATAGATAGATAGATAGATAGATAGATAGATGATGGATAGATGATAGATAGATAGATGATGGATAGATGATAGATAGATAGATAGATAGATAGATAGATAGATAGATAGATAGATAGATGATGGATAGATAGATAGATGATTGATAGATAGATAGATAGATAGATAGATGATAGATAGATGATAGATGGATAGATAGATAGATAGATAGATAGATGATAGATAGATAGATGAGTCACTCAAAGACAACAGAAATTGGAATTTTCATAATATATTCTCTCAGTAATATTTATTGAGGACTTCTTATGCACCAAGCATAATTACACTCATTGATGCATAGCAACCAGAGCCTCCCAGAGCTCATGTACTAGTGTGTTCTGTTTAAACAGTGAGCTTTCTAGGGGAGCTTTCTAGGAGTTTTCTCACTCATCTTCAAATTCCCAGCATTTGACCCTTTAGCGGCTGCTCTTCTTTCATTCTTCCTTTGTACTTTCGGACAGTATGTTGTCTTTGTGCAGAGGAACTCGGGGGCCTGCCGCAGACTTAGCAGCTGCTACCCCTGAGCCACACTTCCACCTTCTGTCCTGCTTCCCTCTCAATTCACTTCACTTCTGCTTACTCTTTGAGCTGCAACAGAAATCACGTTAAAGGGAAACTATTTCTTTGGATTCATGTTTTTTTTTTTTTTTTTTACTTTTATTCAGGCATTGAAACCAAAGACGAGACTGAGAGAGAAAATAAAGATTTTAGAGGACTGGCTCAGAAACAGGTCCAGTTCAGTCCCGGCCAGTAGACAGCCACATGGGAGTCGGGACATACACCCGACGGCAAGCGTGAGGCCTCAGAAACCTTCCAGATCATCCTCACAGCACCTCAGGCGGCTGCACTGGAGTGTCCAGAGACAGCAACCGCTGAAATTGGGGGATATATATGTATGTGTGTGTGTGTGTGTATGTGTGTTATATAACACATATAATCTCATAAAGGGGGAGCCTTCTAAACCCAGTTCTCCTGCTTTTCACTTAATAAATTCTTCATGCCCGTCTCATACATAACACAATCGTGTGGCAAACACAGGTACCAATGACTGCCCATTTCCGCACAGAGTCTGCTAAAATGCCAGGGACCACGTTTAAATCCTGCTGAAGCATCATCTTCCATCTTTTCTAGAACCAAGAGTTTACATTCCAGAAGCAGAATACAAACTAGCGGAGGCTTCTGGGAAGTTTCTGGTTCCTGTAGGACGGTCTGGAGACACAAGCCAATGGCTTACGGTCATCTGCTCCACACGTCCATGTCTGAGACTCCACGGCGCATCTGCACGTGGGAATAGGGCTGTTGGAATGGGGCTGTGGCGGTGCTGGGACTGGTGTGGGTGTTGGGGGAGCAGAGGGCAGGGCATTGGACACCAAGCTCAGGCATCCCCCGTGCTTTCTCTCCTTGACTGACTCTGCTCAGGTGCCCTGAGTGCCCCCAGTTAGTCGTTCTCCATCAAGCAGAGATAAATGTGCTCAACCTTGGAACTAAGAAGGCCTGGTCTCAATGTTGCACTAAGTATTGAGCGTCCAGTGAGACACTCGCGTGAACAGTTTCTATGAACTGTTGGGGAACATAAGCAAGGCGTTACTACCCTTAAGGGTCTGCATGGCTTCCAAACAGCACTGTAAAACAGTCCGAGTCTCTTCGTCGTCTCCCTTTCATCTTACAGTGGTAAGTATCCTTCGACCTGGAGCGAGGCCATCCTCACACTGCTAGATACGCTCCCATTCTTCCTGGCTTCGCTAAATCTACAGAGAGAAAATTTAACTCTCCTGCATCTTACCCATTAGGTGCATGCTCTCTGACCGATTAGAATTATGCACCAAACAAGTGAGGAAATAAATGAAAACCACCTAAACAGACTAAGGAAAGGCCGTTCAGTTCTGGCTAGGGCAAAGAAGCCTGCCTCACTCCTTGTTTTTTGTTTTTTTTTTTTCTTGGTTTTCTTGACATTCTTTAAGAGATTATTCATTTCCTCTTTAAGGACCTCTATTATCTTCATAAAGTTGGTTTTAAGGTCATTTTCTTGTGACTCAGCTGTGTTGGGACATCCAGGTCTTGATGTTGTAGGACAGCTGGGCTCTGTGGTGAATATCAACCTGGCTGTGGTTGATTATGTTCCAACACTGGTGTTGAGGCATCTGGCTTTTGGTGATTATAGGGCTGGGTGCCAACTTGGGGGTTTGTCTTTGTTTGATGTGTCTTTTTTTTTCTTTGGTTTCTGTTTCCTCTCTGGACTTTTGGCAGGAGTAGCCTAGGGTTCAGGGTGCTTGTCTGGCTTCTGGTGGGTAGGAGAAGACCCTAGGTTTTTCCTTTTGTACTTTTTAAAAAAGATTATTTATTTATTTATTTATTTATTTATACAGTATCCTGCCTGTAGGCCAGAAGAGGGCACCAGATCTCATTATAGATGGCTGTGAGCCACTACGTGGTTGCTGGGAATTGAACTCAGGACCTCTGGAAGAGCAGTCAGTGTTCTTAATTGCTGAGCCATCTCTTCAGTCCTCCTTTGGTACTTTGAAGGATTTTGTTGTTGGAGCAGGGTATTCTTTTCCCATTTCTGTCATTGTTAGGGCCTTTGATGGTTTTCCTGGATTATTTTAGCACAGAAAAGCCAGGATAGTTGGTTTTGTTAGATAGTAATATGAAGCACCTCAGAGTGCCTCAATGGCCAAGCACTGGGAACAGAAGTTGCAAAGCCTCCCCTAGACAGAAGCCTCCAATCTGCAGTATCCCTAGTTGTTCATACTCTGACAAATAAAGCTTGCCTGAAGATCACAGTGCAGAGCTAAACCACTAGGAGGCCAGGCAGTGATGGCACACTCCTCCAATCCCAGGAGTCAGGAGACAGAGGCAGAGGAATCTCTTAGTTCAAGGCCACCCTGGGCTACACAAGATTGAATCCCTCTAAAAGATAAACAAAGCTCACATCGAGGTGATCCCAGCACTTATGATCCCTCACCTTTAATCCCAGCACTAGGGAGGTGGAGACAGGAGTGATATGGCTGGGTGGAGAGAGGACTATAAGGCGGAAGGAGACAAGGGCTCAGGGCAGTCTGAGGCTCACCCCTGCAGTCTGAGGTTTGGTGGAGACAGTTACAGTCTGAGGACAGGAGCACCCTTTTGGTTTGAGCATTGGTAGAGGTAAAAGGTCTCTCTGGCGGCTCTGCTTCTCTGATCCTTCAGCTTTCACCCCCTGATATCTAACTCCGGGTTTTATTTATTAAGACCAATTAGAATTCATACTACACCCAATCTGCCCTCCTCCCCACTCACAATCCTTCCTCTCCAACCTAAATAGTTACTAAAAAAAAAATTGAACTTTTTATTTATGTAAATGGCAATATTCTATGTTCTTGAAAGTGCTATAGGAGAGGTCACATTTTCAATAACTCCTTGTCGACTATGTGGAGACATTCTGAAAGATCCCCAGAGTTGGGAGACTCTCACTCAAGTCTCAGAATAACATGACCCCCCAAGAACTCACAAGAGACTGTCCTTGCTGTAATCACATGAGGTTTATTGACAGAAACCAGCACACCGGGGCCCAGACTCATATCCCATGCAGGCGTAGAGGAGTTCGACCCCAAGTATTTAAGAGAAGGGGCATTTAAGGGAAGAAACCACACCCAAAGGGGATAGGGAGGACATCATTGGAAGACTCCGAAAATACCAGTGATAATCACAAGGGGGTAACTCCCCATTTCTCAAGATTGTTCTCAAGATTATAATCTAACTTTGTGGTCAGCTATTTCCTGGAATAAAGTCACTGAACTGGCTAACCTAGATTTTTGGTTCTATTCCTCCCGCTAGGGGGTCTGGATTTATACTGGTCTTTCAGTTCTCCAGTCTTTGATCTGGTCTGCCTAAACCATGGACTATTATGACATTTTGACTATTTTTCACAGTTTTGACTCTAAACCTGTGCTGTTGTCGATGCTTTCTTTTCTTTATTGTCTGTGCATTTTGTGGTAGGCAGGATCAAACCCAAGGCCTTGCCCATGTAAGGTAATACCTCTACTACTGACTAAATCTTTATCCCTTCATTTTCTTATGGTCTTATTGTTACATGCAGACTGGCCTTGAAAATTTGATCTGGTCTGATTGTGTGTGTATGACAGTAGCACATGCACACCATGGCACAGGAGTGGAGATCAGAGGACAACTTGTAGGAGCTGGTTCTTTCTCTTTTTTTAGAGCCTGTCCTGGAACTAGCTCTTGTAGACCAGGCTGGCCTCGAACTCACAGAGATCTACCTGCCTCTGCCTCCTGAGTGCTGGGATTAAAGGTGTGTGCCACCACCGCCTAGCGGGAGCTGGTTAATTACTGTGAAGGTCCCAGTCTGAACTCATGTCATCAAGCTTGGTGATGAGTCTTTTACCCACCGAATTATCTCTCCTGCCTGGCCTACTCCTGAGTGCTGCCATGGCAGGTGTGTGCCACCAAACGTGGCTCTGTTGCTGAATTTTACTGTGATTGTCTTCTGGCAACACTGGGCATTGAATCCAGTGCCTTCTGTGTCATAGGCAGACACTCTACCACCGAGGTACAGCCTCCGCCCTTTGTGTTGTTATTTCTAACACTACCAAAAAATTAACTGATTCCTAGAAATTCTACTCTAGCTCAGAGAACTAAACATAGATACCAACTGAAAAACCAGCACTGGAGTATTCAGAGAAACACTAATTCAGAATAGCTGAGGACGTCTATAGGAGTGTCCCATTCCCTTCTGGCTGATGAGCGAAGAAATAGAGATAAAGCCAGACAGTAGAGAGTATTCAAATTCTTAGGTCTTTGGAGCCTAGGAAGGCTGGAATGCCAGTCAAAGGCCAGGAGAAGGAGATTCAGACAATGGTAGGGGGCATTTGTCAAAAGCAATCCCATTGGCTGGAGCAGTTTATAACAAGTCCGGGGCTGACTGGTTCTGCAGGACCACCTGCGGCTGGTGGATTACAAGCTGTCTTGGAGCAGTGTGGTGCAGGTCACAGTTAATTCCTGGATGGTGTCTCTCAGCTGAATAGAAAGCTGCTGGAGTAGACATTAACTAGGACAGAAAGTAAAGTCTAGGAACTGGGGAAATTCTTTATCCTGAGAGCACGCTTGAAACTTTCAGACCTGCGGCCCAGCCTTTGGGGAGCGTGGAAAGGAGTTCCAAAGCCAGGAGAAGGAAAGAGCCCACCCTCTAGGGTAGGCAGTGGGTGGAGAAGCTTAGGCTGTTGACAGTTGACTGTGACATTGAAGACAAGTCAGGACTTCCCGAAACTTACATAAATTCTTTAAAGTTGGCAAAAGAGATAAAGTTTTAGATATATTAGCATGACCACTGTCTATAATGGGCACTGAAATCCTCCCTGCAGAAAAGCTGTTAACAAGCATCTGTAAACAGCTGGAGAAGATGCGTGCTTTGGGGGCCACAGAGAAAAGAAAGCCTGAGAAGTTGTCTACACGATAGAAGCATATCTGGGTATGTATGGACTGGGCAGAGGCTTAAGCATGTCTGGGTATGTATGGATTGGGCAGAGATGTTAGCATGTCTGGGTATGATGGACAGATGTGTAAGCATGTCTGGGTATGTATGGATTGGGCAGAGGTGTTTTCAACACAGTGAGAAGCACTTTTAAGTCTATATTTAGAAAATAACCAAAGAAAATTTAAATTTATGAGCCTGTTACTATGATAACAGTAACCAGTGCTTTACCATGGCCAAAATAATGGTTTATCAGAACCTCATTGATTAATGTTAAAACTCTGAAACCTTAACATCATTTATCATCTTTAAGTCTCAGTTTTCACATACTTAGACCCTCCAATTTACATAAATTTAAATCTCTAGTTGGGCGGTGGTGGCCCACGCCTTTAATCGCAGCACTCAGGGGCAGAGACAGGTGGGTCTTTATGAGTTCAAGGCCAGCCTGGTTTACAGAGTGAGTCCAAGACAGGCTCCAAAAAAGCTACCCAGAGGAACCCTGTCTCAAAAAACAAAAAAAAAGAAAAAAAAGATAGTAAAAGGTAAGTTTTTAGTTAATAAGAGCAGCGTGATAGCTTGAATTTGGTTTTATATTAAGACTTGTTTTGTGAGCTTCTCTTTTTCCACATGAAGCCCATCAGCCAGGTCTGTCTGAGTCTGCCTTTCTCAGCAGGCCACCTGCTAGCTCTGGAAGAAAACAAGGCCTGGATTTGTATATGATATGGACTGACCATGTAGCTGCAGCACTAGAGGGAGGAGCTTGCTAAGGTCTGTTTGCTGCTGCTAAACCAACAGAGCCACAGCTCCCCATCAGCACCACCACAGACATCTGAGACGGATACATTTGAGCGCGAAGTATAATCCAAATGGCCTCTGTATTACTCATTCCCTGGACAGTCGGCCTGGGAGTGTCCATGGTGACCTCGATGGCCTTGTTGTCATTCGTTGGCTGTCACACGCTGCTGCCACGCAGGACAGCGCCAGCCCCCAGCCCCCAGCCCCAGAAAGTCTGAGAAATTTTCCTGTAGGGAGGAACTTGGAAAAACTGACCTATCTTGGTGAGGCAGAGCAAAACAGCTAACCCAACATTGTCCACAGTTTGGGCAGGCCGGTGGTGGGCAAGGCATGGGACAGTTCTTTGACCAGTGGTCATTGTTACCACACTTGAAACAAGTTCTGGGTGGAGTCCATTGCTGCCTGTCTTTGAAGACAGCTACCAGAAGCTGGTGGTGTTTCTGTCTCTCAGGAGAAGCCATTTTCATTAAACACTTTATTTTATTTTTTTAAATATTTATTTGTTTATTATGTATACAATATTCTGTCTGTGTGTATGCCTGAAGGCCAGAAGAGGGCACCAGATCTCATTACAGATGGTTGTGAGCCACCATGTGGTTGCTGGGAATTGAACTCAGGACCTTTGGAAGAGCAGGCAATGCTCTTAACCTCTGAGCCATCTCTCCAGCCCCCCTCATTAAACACTTTAGATGCCATATTCAGCAGATCTCTCTGAGAGGTTTAAGGGCCATGATCTAACCAATTAATTATACCTAATTTTAGACAGACTATTTATTTCTAGTTACTTGCTTCAGGCTTCACATTAGCAACATATACAAAAGGCTTAATCTTGCCCCAGTAAATTATATTCGTACTTACCTGACAACAAACATAGTTCTGAGGACATTGGATCATTACCTTGTATGTCTTAATTAACTGAAACAGTTACAGCAACTTAGTAGCGTCTTTAAGATTAGAATTTTACAATTTTATCCCTGTTAAGTTTGAGCCTTAAACATTTGAATAGAGGGTTTAACTTAACTCTTGGGTATCAAAATAAAACTGGAAACTCTAAACACAGTCTGCAGACAGACTGGGAGCCTCTGTTTTCTGATTCTTCAACAGTGTGTATTTTTGTGTATTTATAGAATATCACAGTTTTTGTATGACTCAACTTATCTCAAAGAACTAAAGCTTAACAAAGTTTTTGCAAAGACGAAGAAGCTAGACATACATCTTCAAGTCAGTTTTTTGCTAACTGAATAGACCTTAGTAATTTATAAACTTTATCAAATCTACTTATTCATCAAACATATGCCATCCCTATCTAAAAGTTTCTAGAAGCCTCAGGTTGAACACAGTTAGAAGAGATATAAGCGGTTAGACAAACATCTTTCTAGAGTCTCTGTTAGCATAGAAGACCTTAATCAAGCATAGGCTGTTTCAAAGCCATATTCTCCATAAACCTTGTTCATGGTTTTGTACTCATTTGTTTTTGTTTGGTTTTGTTTTACTTTCAGGACAGGAGTCATCATAGAAAGACCCATGAACTGACAAATCCTGGGACACAGAAAGTTTGCACCATGGTCATCTGAGAGAGCGATGTCCCAGGTCACAGAGAGGCATCCATTTCCGTGTAATGGGTACCCAGGGGGCTGAGAGAAGCTGCTGGGTGCACCAGTGTGATTGGTTTAGCAGTAGCAGGCAGCTCCTAGGTGACATCTACCCAAGTGCCAGGAAAGAGCAGGTGCAGGGAAGAAGTGGCTGAAAAGGTAGACTCCAAAATTTGGAGTCAAATGTGGTAAGTGGCAGAATCCAGCAGAAACAAATGGCCCATACCTTAGGAGAGTCAAAGCAGCAGCTTGGTTCGGTTAGGATAGGTTAAGCATCTTGGGAAGGGGTCCATTTATGCATCTCCTGCATTTCTGCACCAGATATATAAACTAACAACATGACCACTTCATGGTATGGTTAAAAGGAAGGTTGTTTTTTGTTTTATTTTTGTTTATTTGTTTGTTTTAAATGGCGATATGGGAGAGAGAACCTTTGTTTATGTTGGAAATAATAAAGTTACATCCATAAGTCAAGGATGCTACTCAGACAATAGGAAGATGTCAATTGAATTCCAAGACTTTGTTTTCTTTGGATATATACCCACTAGTGGGTCAATAAATTAGATGATAGATAGATAGAGATTTTTTTTGTTTTTTTAAGACAGGGTTTCTCTGTGTATCCCTGGCTGTCTTGGAACTCATTCTATGGACCAGATTGGCTTCAAACTCAGAGATTTGCCTGCTTCTGCTTCCTGAGTGCTGGGATTAATTATTAATAGACTTCAATCCCCACCATCCTCTTTTGAGGTCAGGTATCACCCTGTCTGAGAGACCTCAGTGCAGGAGATAAGCTATTGGTCGCTTTTATGAACAAAGAAATGCAGGACTGTTGAGGGATCCTGCCTTCTTCCCGGAGGGAAATCATGAGCATGCCACAGCACATCTGTAACCCCTGCGCTGTGGAGGCAGAGACAGGAGGATCTCTGCGTCTCATGGCCGGAAGACTAGCCTAATGATCAAGCTCCAGAGCAATAAGAGACCCCGTTTTAAAGGTCTCTCTCCTAAGGAACACGGTTGACCTTGGGCCTACACACACACACACACACACACACACACACATACATACACACAATGTCCTCTGAAAGAATTGCATAATAGCTGGACAAACCCAATCCCTAGAAGAATCTAAGTCATAGGCCTTTGAAGGAGATTTTCACCTCCGACACCAGCATGTCCCTCAATTTTCAATGACTGTTCTCATGGCCAGTTCACCTCTGTGTTTTCTGACAGGGGTAACGAAGATCTAGCTGGCAGCCAGACTGGATGACTCTGTATCCCACACCTTCCTGGAAGCCTGTTGGGTGCTTATCGTAACAGTAAAAACAGCCGGGCGGTGGTGGCGCACGCCTTTAATCCCAGCACTCGGGAGGCAGAGGCAGTCGGATCTCTGTGAGTTCGAGGCCAGCCTGGTCTACAAGAGCTAGTTCCAGGACAGGCTCTAAAAAAGCTGCAGAGAAACCCTGTCTCGAAAAACCAAAAAAAAAAAAAAAAAAAAAAAAAAAAGGAAAGAAAAGAAAAAAAAAGTAAAAACAGTAGTACCCAACATCCAGTGCGCAGGTGCTTGCATTTGCTCATTTCCACTGGGATCTTTTAGTTTCCTGAGATGCAGCCAGCAAGACAGCACAGCTCAGGGTCAGCAGCCTTCGTATCTATAAACCATGACAATGCTTCAGTATAGATGCAAAAGCCCTGTAAATAAATAGAATCTACCAACAGTATAAACAGCTACAGTAACTGACCAGACATAAGGACAGCAAAACACACCAATACCAATGGAACCGGGAACATAGTGTCATTACATCCCCCAAAATGAAGAAAATAAGCATGCACTTCCATTTTGCTTAGACTTGTGAAACAAACATAACACTCACCCCTGCATCACAGGGAGCTACGTGAAGCAGCAATAACGACTCCGGCTAATTCTAATCCTTTAAAAAAAAAAAAAAAGTAGTGTTTTGTACGTGTGTGCGCATGCAAGATCTGTGTGTCAAGGCACAGGAGTCTACACACATGTGAAAGTCAGAGGATGACGTTTTGGAGTCGTTTCTATCCCTCCACTTCTATGTGAAATTCAGGAATCAAGTTAAGGCACCAGGCTTGCACATCAAGCTTTTTTGTCCATTGAACCATCTCACCCATCTACCTTTCTTTCTTTAATTTCAGAGAGGTTCATATTTAGGTGGAAGCCCTATTGACGTCCAAAAGGTTGGAATGTTTGGGATCTCCAGCTTGGGGCCCATTCAACGCTCAGGTCTCACTTCTCCCATTCCAAACCCCACCCTCAGTGTGCCAAGCGGCAGCCCCTCCCCTGGAGCTGCCCTCTTCAAAGCCCACCCCTGAGAAAGCCTGCCAAAAGTCACACTCCCTCCTGGGGCTGCTCAAGTCCACGCCTATAGGCTACTTAAGACCTGGAAGCCATATTTGCCACGTGATTCCTCTCCTGCCCTCCTAAGGGTCACCCAGGAGTTACTTTGCTCTGTTCATTAAACCTGGATTTAATAATTCGGTTTGACTGGCTTATTACATTGGCAGCGATGGATTTCCATTAACCAGGGATTCAAAACTTTTCCGTTCATTTCTTGTTCTAAATATGTCAGTGAAATGCAGTGAATCCAAGTTTGGTTGACTGGACTCTTTGAGGTCTAATTTGTAGGAGATATTTAAATTCCTTTTGGTAATTCCTTCTGCAACAAAAGTCCTGCCACTTTGAGGTTGGGACAGACTAGAACTGATGGTTCTTGCGGTAGTGATTCATGAGCCTAAACAAGAGAAACACAGAGACCTCAGACCAAATACGCTATAGACCCAGCCAAAACATGCTGTCTACTCAGGAGGTAATATTCATTTTGCATATGCATTTAAAATGCATGATTGTCATAATCAGAGAGGTCCATCCAGCAGCTGATGGGATCAGATGCAGACCCACAGCCAAACATTAGGCAGAGCTTGGGAGTTCAAGAGGAAGAAGGCAAGGAAGGATTGTAGGAGCCACAAGAAAACAGCCCACAGAATCAACTAAGCAGGGTTCATAGAGGCTTATAGAGACTGAATCCACAATCATGGGCCCTGTATGGGTCTGAGTTGGGTCCTCTGTTATGGTTAAATAGCTTAGTGTTCTTGTGGGACTCCTAACAGTGTGAGTGTGGATGTCTCTGTCTCTTTTGCCTGCTTTTGGATCTGTTTTCCTCCTGCTGGATTGCCCTTAATATGACGGGAGGCACTTAATCTTAAATCTTATTACAACTTGATATGCCATGTTTGGTTGACATCTCTGGGAGGCCCGCCCTTTTCTGAAGGGAAAGAAGTGAATCCACAGGAAAAGGGAGGTTTGGTGGTGGTGGTGGTGGTGGGAGTGGCACAGGGGGACTGGGAGGAGAGGAGGGAGGGGAACCTGCAGCTAGAATATAATAGATATAATAGATGGGAGAATAAAGAAAAAAGACACATGATGGTAATTGTCTCTCTACGCTCACTCTGTGCCCAGTATTTGCCAGAGGTTGCGCTGTGTGGTAGCTATATTCTTTCCAGTCCTCACAATGACCCTGAAGGCAGTTGTAAACGTCTGTATTTGCAGTTGAAGACACTGAGCCCCCAGGAGTTTGGATAATGGATGCCATAAAGCAATGACCGCAGATGTGACCCAGTAAGTGAGACCCAAAGCCCTCTTTCTCTTCCTCCCCTTCCTCGGTGGTTCTCACAGCAGTTGTAAATTTTCTATTAATGCCATCGTTGATTCGATGCCTCTCAAACACCTTTGAGACCATCTCCAACTTGCAGTGGAGTGTCAAATGCCACAAGACTTTTTCCTCAAGCACTACAAGGAAGTTGCCAGTAAATTTGGAACCGCCACTCTAAACACTCTAAATGGAATTCCTCCAGACGCATTCCCTCACATAACTACAACACAGTCATCAAACCAGGAAACAAGCATACACATTTCTCTAACCTAGTCCTCAGGCTGAGCTCCACCGGGGCTCCTCCACCCCCAACTAAGCCAGTCCCAAATCTCACCTGTATTTATCTGTCAGACCTGCTTTAATTTCTTTATTGGTTTGCGTATAGGTGTTCTGATTGCATGTGACCATGTGCAGGCTTGGTGCCAGGAAAGAGCAGCATCAGATCCCTGGGCCTGGTGATGAAGATGAGTGTGAGCAGGCAAGTGGGTGCTAGGAATGGAACCCAGGGCTTCTGGGAGAGCAGTGTTCTCAACTGCTGAGCCTTCTCTCCAACCGCTCAATTTTTTTGTTTGTTTTTTCGTCTGTTTGGGTTTGTTTGTTTGTTTTTTGCGATAGGGCCTCTCTATGACTGTCCTGGAACTCACTCCATGGACCAGACTGACCTTGAACTAACAGAAATCCATCTACCTCTGCCTCCTGAGTGCTGGGATTAAAGGCACGTGCTGTAGCTGCCTAGCCCTTCCTTAATTTCTAAGGGCATGGAACAGTTCCTTCTTTATCCCCCCACCCCCTTCTCTCCAAGGCCAAGAGGCTGGTTATTAGGTGTTGCTATTCAATACTTAGTTTCTGTTATCAACTTACAGACTGTGGGAGCACCTGGGAAGGGTTTCCGTGAGGCATTGTCTTCGTTCATTATTCACTGACAGGGGACACACAGCCTAAAAGTGGGCAGCACCATTCCCTAGACTGGGTCTTGGGTTGTGTAAAAACAGGGGAAACCAACACATGTGGCTTCCCTCTCTGCCCTTGCCTGTGGCTGTCTAACTTTAGGTTCCTTGACCTCTCTGCCCCGAGGGCTTGAGGGCTGAACTGGGAGCTAGGGAGCTAAAAGAAAACCTTTCTGGCCTAAGGCATTTGGTGTCCGTGTGTGTGTGTGTGTGTGTGTGTGTGTGTGTGTGTGTGTGTGTGTGTGTGTGTGTGTGTGTGTGTGTGTGTGTGTGTGTGTATGTGTGAAAGCCTCTCTCACCAACTTCCCACTCAACTCCCAGGCCACCTGGGGCAAACTCTGTGCTCCCTGAGCCAGGTGCCTAGCATTTCCACCCCCACACCTTTCTCCTTTCTTAACTTGGTGTGAATGTCTTAACTTGGATTTACCTGGTTTCCTCACGGTTAGATTTCAGCAGGAGTATCACAGGGATGGTGCTGTTCTCAGGGCATTCTGTCTGATTCTGGGGATCTCTTATCACCTGCTCCACTGGTGTCTGCTAAGGTTCCTCCACTGCAAAGTTAGCTCATTTTCTTTATGATTATCAGCTATTTTCTGGAGAGATCCCGAGACAATATAAATATTCCGCTCCTTGAGGTATTTATATACTTATGTCTAGGGGTTCTGTTTGTTCCATTGTTATCATTGCTCTGTCTTCATGTTTCATCTCTTTTAGAATAAATAATAACCAAGAATCTAAATGGTCAGGTGTGCCAGTCTGCAATAAAAGGGCTGATAAAACAAGCCAGCGACTGGCAGAAACTCCGTGGCTGAGTAAAACTAAATTGAGATGTTGTGAGATTGAACCGAGACCTGGAGCCTCATCAAATAAAACCTGTAACAATTGCCTTCAAGATGCAAGTGTAAAGGGCAAATTCTTTATTTCCAGCCGAAGCCACCTTCTTCCATGCGACGAGTGGAGTTTCTGTGGAAGTCAGCAGAAGGTGACGTACTTGGTCTGACAAGGGTGGCACGTGTGCACATGATGAGGAGCTACGCACGCACTTGTTAGAATGTCGGGATTTCTCCTCCCTTCTGGGAATCCACTGCAATCATGATTCTGGTGATGCTGAGTACAGAGAGCACTGCAGAGTGCACGGTGCCCTTATCATTTACATGGTGAAGCCCACAGTCTCACCGCTGCCTTTTCTCTCCTCCCCACCCCAGCCGGAGCAGACCCGCACTTTAGCCCAGGAGTGAGCCTGCAGAGACTCCGGGTGACAATCCTTGGTGACCTGCAGCAGCCTGCCTTTGAGGGTTCAGAGAAGCTTGAATCACTTCTCCAGATGCCTACAGGTGCTGTGCTTGGAGAAGCAAATAAAACCACCATCATCATCAACGACAGCATCACCAGCTGCCAAGCAGAGTGCTTGTAGTTCGTGCAGGGGCAAACAGTAGCCTAGATGAATCCGAACCCTAGAAGGAAGATGTACCATTTTCTAGAGCTTACCAACTCTGGAATAACAACGGTATTGTACTGTCACTGTGCCTGTGCAAATAGTTCATGTGACTGCATGGAGACAGAAATACATACACAAGAAAAGGACGGAGTCAATAAAAATGTTGTTACTTTTCCCGTTTCATTGTTTCTAAGGCCAGTAAAGCCTCATCAATTAAATGAGCTCTCTCTTTACCAGTTGATGTTGGGTGTCAAGGTGCACACACATGTACACACACACGGGTTATTTTATGTGTTCCCTAATTTCCTAAGTGAAATATGCAAATAATCCCCAAGTCCTTTTGCCAGCTGTTCAGTGTCTATCCACAATATCCACCAAAACTATTAGTTATCTTCTATCTTTCACTCATCTGCGTAAGGACAATAAACAGCAACATGGTAAAGTCTGCGTATCAAAAAAGACAAGAAAGAAAACCTGAAGACTTGCAAAGCTCCCAGACTATTAAGCTAACTAATTTTAAATTGACAATATTTATAGCCACATAAATCAAAATTCTCAAATTATTGTTATTATTATTATTATTATATTGTTGTTGTTGTTGTATGCTTGAGACAGGGTCTCTCTCCATAGCCCTGGCTGTTCTGAAACCCACTATGTAGACCAGGCTGGACTCTGTCTCACAGAGATCCTCCTGCCTCTGCCATCTGAATGCAGGGATTAAAGGTGTGCATTGATTGCTATGCCAAGTTATTTTTAAACCACATCTTTGTGCCCCCATAATTACCTTTAGGTGTTTTTTTGTGCAACCTTTTCTTAGTTTCAGAGAGCTGGGTGTGGTGGCACACACCTTTAATCCCAGCTCTTGGGGGAAGGAGGGGGGCAGAAACAGGTGGGACTCTGTAAATTAGAAAAAAGTCAGCCTGGTCTACAGAGTTCCAGGACAATTGCCCAGAGAAACCGTCAAAAACAAAAACAAACCAAAAAAAATTATTTCATACGCTTCTTAACCTATTTGTAAGCCTACATGGGAGCTAAATTCATGACTCTGGACACACAGAATAAGGCTCGTGTGAGGTGATCTGCATGGATGATGGCATGTCTTCTTTCAGCCGAAGTTTTGCAGCAGTACCGGAGTGTAACATGAGGTTGGGGTTTCTGTCCTGCCCAGTTCCCACAGCTGGTAAGCCCCAAAGAAATTACACAGAGGTCTCTATTGATGATAAACTGATTGGCCCATTAGCTCAGGCTTCTTATTAACTCTTGTAACTTGTATTAACCCACTATTCTTATCTATGTTAGCCACATGGCTTTTTCAGCAGCAGGTCACATCCTGCTTCTTCGGTGTCTGGGCAGGACTTTGGAAAGAGCTTCCTTCTTCCCAGAATGCTCCTGTTCTCATTGCCCAGCCTCTACTTCCTATCTGGTTGTCCCGCCTATACTTTCTGCCTGGCTACTGGCCAATCCGCGTTTATTTAAAAATAATTGACAGAATACAGAATTGTCCCTCAACACCTGAGTTCAGGTTTTGCAGTCCAGGTTTCTACCATGAAGGATATGCAGCAGTTTCTAAATAAGACCTCCAGTTGATCCTACCAGAAAATCACAGCCTTCCTCCACTGCTGTCTCATTTCCTACCTCAAAAATCTTTATTGTTAAGTATCTGGGTGTTTTGTCTACATGTAAGTCTGTGTACTACATGCATGTACTGTTCATGAGGCCAGAAGAGGGCTTTGGATTCCCTGGAACTAAAGTTACAGATGGTTGTGACCCACCATATGGGTACTGGGAACAGAACCCGGGTCCTCTGGAAGAGTAGCCAAGTGTTCAGCCATCTTTCCAGCACACAATCTTTAAAAAAAAAAAATCAATGAATAAATATTGATTTAATCTTCTATAGGTCAGAGAGACACACTCTCCCCAGATATTAGCAAGGGTACTGGGACCACTTCCATGTGAGCAGGGTACCTCTCAATTAGATATGCCAGGACCCATGTAGGCTTTGACTCTGTCCATCATGGATTTCATTCTGACAATATGTGCCTCCAAATTCACTAGACTATAGGGAAAGCCACAGAGGATTAGTCTGAATCCCATCCTCTCAGTGATTTGCAGAAGCTCATTCTCTGTGCCTCTTAATCTCTAGTTGAGGAATTTCTCTCAAATGAGACATGACTTCCACACGGCTTCCTATGAAATTACTGTTTTTACTGGTTCCTAATAATAGTTACTCCCAAAGTGTCAGGTCAGGAGGTGGTTTTGTGAACAGTGTTTATAACCCTGCTGCATTAACTAGGAAACTCTCTTCATGGAGATATATGCACATGAAGCACTCGGAGCAAATGTGACTTAGAGGCTAAGGGGTTAGTTCACCTGAAAATCCCAGGTTACAGTTCAGTCCTTCAGTGTGCGGAGTCAGCGCGGGAGCTTCCCACAGCTCACCACACCACACCAGTCAGGAGCTGAGAGAAATGAACACACCCATGCTACCTGCTTCCTCGCTTTCTTCACAGCCCTGGACTGTCAGGGAGCTGATCTTCTCACATCAAATTAACAATCAAAACAATTCTCTAACCTCCTTAATGACACACCCACATGCCAACCTCACCTAGAAAATACCTACAGCTATTTCCAAGTTCATGCCAGGCAATCTGAATTCCAATCTCAAGACCCACATGATAAAAGAACTGATTCCAACAAGCTTTCTTTCTTCCACACATGGGTTGTGGCATGTGTGCACGTGAGCTTGTGTGCTCTCTCTCTCACACCCACACACAACTAAGGTAACTTAAGACTCTCTTCCTAGGTTATTATAAGCTAGGTAAAAGCGAAACAAACTAGCCAGCTTATCAGTCATCATTTAATTATCCAGAATCACTGTTCATACCCTTCCTTTACTGATACATTGACAGATTTATAATTTTGAGCAAGAAAAAAAAATCAATTCTTGAAAGTTGTTATATCCATCCCATTTAAATGGAATACTAACCAATGGATATAAGAAGCCTTCTAAATAATGGCATTTCAACCTTAACATGCCTGTAGCCTGTCAACTTCTGAACATGATTTACATTTAGGACCATTGGAGACTGTGCATGCCAACTTGTATAATGAGTCTATATTTTTTTCTGCATTGCCACTGATAACCCTGCTAAGAAAACACAACTATAACAAAGTTGGGTTCTTATGACTAAGATGCCAGTATTTAACAATCTAAAGGCCAGGTATATTGAAGCATGCCCATAATCTCAGCCCTTGGTATGTACAAGAGTTAAAAAAGACAGCCTGGACTATATAAATAGGAAAATAAAATCATTGTTTGAAAAACAATCTTCCTCTCTTCAATCTAGGTGTTCATACACTGGTTTCCACCTGGGATCACAGCTAGAGGCTAAAGCAGAAGGTTCAAGGCCAGCCTGGAAATACTGGTAGGCCTCCTAAAAAATATTACAGCTCAGTGGTTCAGTATAGGGAAAAAAAAAAACAAAGTAAAGCTTTATTGATAATGCCTGCTATTGATAACAGCTATTGCTATGTAGCCACTAAAGTGGCTTTTTATTTTTTCATTTTCCTTTTGCAAGATACTTTGAAGCATTGCTTTTTCAATTTTCTACACAAAACACCTCTGAAGATCTTGGTGTAATATTGATCCTGTTCAGCACAAGTTCCAAGTCTGCCTTTCTTACCAGCACCCAGATGAAGGTCTTGGAGTGTCAGTCTGGGTCCAGAAGGGGCTGTCAAAATACCAGACTTGGGGGGACACTTCTATTGACTCAACTTGTAGTGCTGAGTGATGCCTGGTCCCATCTCAGAATGGTGGCTTCAGAAAAGACAAGTATGACAGCTTTAACTGTCAAGTCCCAGTGACTGCCTACCATTCCTCCATACTAAACCCTGGCTGCCCAGCTCTGTGGGAGGCCCAGCACTAGTCCTGCAGGTCCTCACACAGCAGCATTCATGCTGCAAGTTCCTTCCTTCAAGTCAGAGTAAACTGTATTCCTGAAGAAAGTAATTATTTTACTTGTGAACATCATGCTTTTTCAATTTTCTAAACCTTGTTCTACTTATTAATGACCGATTTTGTATAAAAAGTAAGCACTTTGTTGTTTTTGGAGCAGGGTCCCTGTAGCCCATGATGGCCTCAAATTCACCAGATTCTGAGTGCTGACATCAAAAGTATGCACTATGACAACCATAAATTAAGCAAAGTTAAAATCTATTACAAAGTACTCTTGAGTAAAAGGACAGTAATAATTTTTACACTATCGTTTTGAAATTAACATTTATATTGATTGCATCTTGTTAGCACAGTTGTCTTTCCCAACGACATATATGTACTTTACACTGGGGAACAGACCTCTGGGACTCTGGTTTTGCTTCAGTCACCACCACCACTGTAACAATCTGTGGTATGGCTTCCCGTTCTATCTTCATCAGTTCCACTTTTAAGACAGAGATACTTCAGGGTCAGAGTACTCCCTTCCTTCCAGAGCGTGACATGCTATCCAAATGGGCCCTAAAGCAAGCCCCCAGCACTGGCTAAATCACAATGCTAAATTTGGCTAGTATCTTCCACAATTTTTTTTAACTTAAGATTTCCCTTTGTTGTTCTTTTATATTTAAATATCTAGGTCGACAAGT
This sequence comes from Arvicola amphibius, assembly GCF_903992535.2. NCBI lineage: Eukaryota > Metazoa > Chordata > Mammalia > Rodentia > Cricetidae > Arvicola > Arvicola amphibius. Next base: position 19,151,905 of record NC_052061.1, read on the forward strand.
ACATCACACTCAATTCAGCTCCTTCCACTGCAGAACACTTCCCAATTTCTCTTCATTTTCAAACTTCACTTTGTGACCTTTATGGTTTTCTTCAATCTAAATTTTTTTCAATGATTTCTTCCAAAATGAGGCTACATCTAATGTTATTAACCAACTTAGGGGAAGCATGAAAAGAATTCAAATTACTCTACAATATCCCACAGACCAATGTATGACATTCACATCAGCAATCTTACATTTAGAAAACCAGGTCATCGCAGCATGGATAGCAGACTGTTCAGGGACTCGAATGCAGAGGAAAACTAAGTTTCAGAGGAATAGCTCTCAGAAAAACAGCCTATCTCTTAAGGGGAAAAGGTTGAAGTTAAATAATAAGGAAAAAAATTCAAAGAGATGGAAAGAAAAGACCACTTTAAGGATTATAAAAGTTATATTTATTCACGATGCTACATTTATTGCATTCCCTTAGAAAAATGGAGAATTGCTTATGTACCCAATTTGCACATATAAAACTTTATACAAATGATGTGTAGCACATAAAGGCCTCTGGGTATTCCTGCTTCAGGGTCTCCAGTTAGCAAGTCTATTCCATAGAAAATAAAAATTGGAATTATACTCCATCTTGCTACTAAGACTTTAGAAGTTATTTTAAAATATAATAAAATAAAATTTTCATTTACTCTAAAAACTCAAAAATACTATAAACTGGGAGGGTATATTCTATTAGTATTGTAACAATAAGACATATTCACACCTCATTTTGGCTGGGTCATTCAAATTTAAAAAAAAAATCACCTTACTTCTGACATTATCTACGTTGTTGTGGCTGTTGCAGCCCGTTCGTCAAAATATTTACCAAATACAAAAAAAAAAATTACTGCTACAAAATAATACACCACCTTCAAGAACCAGGAAATACTAAGTGTCTTTGGCTATACAACTAAAAAGGCATTCATCCAATGGAACAGGGCACACTCACCTCAGAACCACAGAAAGTGTAACAGAAATACACATAGAAATTATAACTTGTCTTGCCTTCCCCCATTCTATAATAAGCAAGAATGCAATTTACACAATCTTTCCAGATGAGACTCAATAGTACTACAAAAAAAAGTCAAGGGCAAAGAATGTAAAGTAAAATAATTACACACTAAGTGGAGTCTTGAAGGGACAAATGTTCTTTGTCATATTTTTTACTTGTTTGTGTGTTTTAAGCCATATAAGTGTTAGAGTTGTAGCCAATAAAAAGCCACAATCCTTACAAATGAAAATAGAAAAATAAACCAAATGAAACATTTATTAATAAATGAAGCCTGTTTTATTACTTCAAATGTTAATGATAAAAAAATTTCAGCACAGCTGTTGCATTTAAAAAAGTGAGACTACATCCTATATTTCTAGCTCAGTAAGCAGATGGAGCTGATGTCTTTGAATGACATAACAGTTGAGCACTGTACAGCACATCTTATGAAGACCCGTAAATTAAAGAACTACTAGTTTAGTGATTAGGAGACAGATACGCTTTCATAGTTTCAGCTTCTTTTTCCTTCCTCTACCATCAGGGGCACCATCCATTTTACGCTTCTGTGTCTATAAACAAACACAACAATTAGTTCTCATGACAAGACTAAACTAATATGAACATTAAATATATTCTCACAAATGCTGTACCACATTAGTAGTTAACTAACATGACAGGGACTTTTCTCCAGGGCTACACAACAAATCTTTCAAAACCACTATCAAATCTCCAAATATTTTAACATTACTAATAACAAGATGCCAGCTTCCTCCTGAAATACATTCAAATTGCTAACACATTTCTAAGACAGGTGGTAAAGCTATTGTTTTCCTAATATTCCTTGAAGTCTCCTAAAATTTCAAAAATAAAAACAAGTGAAGTCTGGCAGTTGATGGCGCACGCCTTTAATCCCAGTACTTGGGAGGCAGAGACAGGTGGATCTCCCTAAATTAGAGGCCAGCATGGTCTACTGAGCGAGTTCTAGGATAGGTAGACCTACCAGAGAAACCCTGTCTCAAAACAAAGTAAATAAACAAAAATAACAAGTGTGCACTCTTGGTAATCAGAAGACATGCTTTTCCATATGGAATGCATCAAGATCAGTTTATATTTTCAGGTAACTGAGATATATTATTTACAAAGAAAAAAGACAAAACCAAATATAATGGAACAGTGTTCGCATACTCTGAAGGGTAGCGGTAGTGGTGGGTTTTCTGGAGATGGCTAATGGGTAAACTGCTTCTCATGAAAGCACAGAGCTCAGAGCCACAAAACTCATTAAAACCTAGATAACCCCAACAATTAGGGTATAGGGGCTGGGGGTGAAGAGGTGCATAGGACAACCAGCCTAGACAGAATGGCAAGCTACAAATTCAGTTGAGACTTTTTTTTTCTCAAAAAATAAGGTGGCTTAACTGATTGTCAACTTCTGCCTCACAAAGTACTTCCACATACATATATATGCATCACACACACACACACACACACACACACACACACACACACACACACACACTCTCCAAAACTGCATCACTCACATACATCTATATATTTCACATATTTGTAAATACTCACCGAAGGCTTTGGTCCTCTTTTCTTTTTCTCTGCCTTCTCCTTTTCTTCTAGTTCCATGTTTTCTCTTTCAATCAAAGTAATTAAAGTATTACATCTCCTCTGGAGCTCCTGCATTGTAAATATACATGGTAAACTTGTTATTTCTAACTACATACTGTCAGAACTTCAATACCTAAATAAAGGTATGTTTGAATAAAAAATCACCCATATATTCCCAACAGATTAATAAAAACAAGCAAAAAGAAGTTAATTTTTACTTACAGACCACACTATGAGGATATAAAAAGCAAAGCAAATACTTAAAGCTGCACTAGGGAACACAGCTCAGTAGCAGTGTGCAATAGACAGACGAGCACTGATAAACAGTGCAGCTCCATGCTAGTGTACGTTCTTCATAAATCATCCCTCCACTGATCTTTTAGGTACTAATGCAGCGAAAATGAACATCTAACAAATGCAATAAATTGCCTAGGAACGCTGGACTACTTATATTTAAAGGTTAACATACAGAATTCAAAAACAAAATCACCTAGAACTTAAGATATGAAAATAATCTTTTCTTTAAAAGCATTATCATCGTATTTTATGGCAGTAATATACACAGAGCTACAAAGTCCATGATGAGTTTTGTCTACCTCCTTTCTCTACCAATATGTAATATTTAGTGAGGCAAAATCCATCTGCATCACTAATTGCTAGCAGTACATTTCCTTACAGACCAAAAGTATTTTGTTTATTTAATCTCTTATATTAAAAAACTTCCACACAGACAACTGCATTAAAAATAAGTCTGAATGCCAGGTAGTGTGGCACACCTTTAATCTCAGCATTCTGGAGGCAGAGGCAGGTGGATCCCTGTGAGTTTGAGGCCAGTCCAGTCAACCAGGATGGCCAAGGCTACACAAAGAAACCCTATCTCAAAAAACAAAACGATAATTTTGAACTACTTAGTAGAAACTCCATGCATGACTCAGTAATATTTTCAATAACAGAGGTAAAAAACAAAAAACAAAGTTGTGTTCCCTTTAAAAAGTATAGTGCAGCACACAGACCACTGATGCACCGCACCATGCCTTAACAGGTGCACACAGCACACATGCTGCTTCACACTGAATCCTGTGAACTCCTGGACAAGAATTATACCTCAACCATTTATCACAAAAGTCTATATATGATTATTCTGTGTGCCTTAACAGCGTATTAGGAAGGTAGTTTCAGAACTGGTTAATGTGTTATGTGGCACTACCTCATTACTGTTATAATAAAATTATTCCTTATAACTATCTATGTAAAAGCAGCACCTTACATAAAATAGGAGACTTTATTATCAGCAGAATCTTTCAACCAACTATATATTTAAATAATATATCTATATAAAGTGCAGTTCTTTCCATCTAGTGAAAAAAAAATGTATTTTCAAGTAGTCAATTGTGAAAATACCACAAACTATCCATGGCTACGTATACGAGGAAGATATTTCAAATACATATACTTTGCCTACTCCTGTATGTTCTAAACTTAAGAATACTCAATCTTTGTACGTTTATTACTCTAACACAGGTCAAAGATGAAATATAGAAAAGCAATCCAAAACTAAACTTTCTTGAAATTTAATTTGAAGATGTTAGAAGTACACAGAGAGAACAAACTAAACCCTGTCTTAAATCAGTATAAGGAGTATTATTCTGAGTCAATTCAGCATCCTGAGGGATAGATGGATGCCTGAAGAACACTTTTCTCTACAGAACTGTCCACTTGCAAACCCAAAAGTCGTCATGTTCACGTGAGCTTCATGGCAGCTTTTCTCCTCACTTAGAACCTCACTAAACTAGTAGCAAAAACTAGCCCTATTATTGTATACGGCAACATTAAAACACAACATTAAAGGAGGAGACAACAATGTTTTCAAGTTACCTCTAAATGTTCAAACTGTGACAGAGAAAAATAGGGGAAATTATTTAATTTCTGAAACTAAGTAAAAATCTATTTCAAGGATATTTTTAAAAAGTCAAAACACTGAATATACGTATTCTGAACTCTGCTGCATTTTAGAAAAAACCTTGGACACTTACCATCGCAGTTCTGGACTTGAGAAACCAATCGAATCTGAACTGCGGCGAGTTCCGAATGCACTGGCGTAACTCATCATACACATTCTCCTTATCGAACCCCAGCTTGTGCAGCATGCAGATGAGAAAACGGTCCTCTTCTTCAGTGTAGTTTTTCCCTTTGTTAGTACCGTATGATATTCTTAGCTGATGAAAGGGTGCTTTGTACCGTCCAATCTATGAAAGTTATATTTTATAGATATATAAAACACAAGTCCTATACAACCCATACTGCAAACTTACTTCATCCTTACTATAATTTTTGTTTTGTTTTGTTTTTGCCAAACAGGGTTTCTCTGTGTAGCCCTGGCTGTCCTGGAACTCGCTTTGTAGACCAGGCTGGCTTCAAATTCTGAGATCCAACTGCCTCAGCCTCCCAAGTGCTGGGATTAAAGGCGTGCACCACCACCGCCCACCCAGCCTCACTATTATTACCCATCTAGGTAGCAAGCCTCTTCTGCCCTTTGTCCTGTGGTACTTTACAGAAATGATGTAGGCCTAAGCTTTCTGACACCACTTAGGCAGAAGCTGAGTCCAGCACTTTTAAACTAGGTTATCAATATAATATTCAGGTAAACTATGTTTTAATAAAAGTTAAGTTTTTGTTGTTTTTTGTTTAAAAAGAAATTTACAGTAATTTCTTTTAACATTTACCTCGTCATATTCAGAATAGAGCTATACTAACTCCTATACTTATGAATATACAAAGTACCTTTGTATCTAGTGCTTTCTTGATACTTATTCTTCTTTGAATTCTTGCCTCTCCCCTTTCAATCTGAGCCATAATCTTCTCTATGTCCTGAAGTTCATTACATCTTTCCCAGAACACAGCTGTAAGCAGATAAACCAGAATAAATGGAGGAAAGGGGAAAATATAAAAAAGAAAACAGGAAGCTTCCAAAAAAAACCTCTATTCAACTCTCAAAAAGCGATGACATTCCTATATTAAAATAGGAAAGTATTACCTGAGTATTCAATGACTTCTTCTGGAGTTTTTCCTTCTACTTCTCTGGCTATATTTTCAATATCATCACGACCCCACTTCTCATTAGCTTTGATAAACTGGTTAAAATCTCTCTTATTCCAATTAGTAAACCCCTAAAAAGCAATAAGCAAAATATTTAATCATGGGATATTAAATTTAGAAAATAATGCCACTACAGTTACAAATGCATTTGGTATTATAGAAAACAACTCTTACTTTATCTTGACAAAGAGTTTTGGAGTCATTACTTTTCATGTATGCTCTTTCACCAGTACTTTATGGATTATTCGGAAGCCTGAGTAACTAACCCTAAATGGAAACAGTAAGGATTGCTGCATGAAAAGGTCCAATGACACTTTTTTTTTTTAGCTCTGAAATACTATTAGGAGTTTGGGAGGAAAAGTAAGTTAACAGATAGTAAAAATGAACAAGTAGAAAAATGCAAGAAAAATAAAGCTTAAAAGACAGAGCACATGAAGTCAAAGTGGAGAGGAGACATTGGGGCAAGGATTAAATGAAAGAAGAGGGTCAGGAGAAAGAGGAGGGAAAGGGTCAACCAAAACTAGGATATAAGAAGTCAGATAGAACCTACTACTCTACATGCTACACCCTATGAAACTTTATTTAAGAAAGAGCCAATGAGGTCATATAGCATGCAAAGGTCCCTGCAGCCAAGCCTGATGACTTGGATTCAATCTTCAATCCCCAGAATCTACATGGTAAAAAGAATTGACTCCCTCAAATTGTCCACATACATGAACATGAGTACACATACACACACACACGCGCGCGCGCGCACACACACACATATATTTATACAAAGGTATTCTACATGGGTGGCTGATCCCAGAAGTCATGGAGATCAAACAAAACTCCTATTACCAGATGTGTGATACCTCCTTATAAATTGTTGGTCAAGAAGGCTGAGAAATCCCGAACAACACAGGCTACTGCCACTGTTCCTGGTTGCCCACCACAACTAGAATGAGAACTGATTACTGAAGACAGCACACCATTTGGTTACAAGGTAGAGAACTCAAATTGGAACTCAACTGGAAGCTTCCTTCCTGCTGACTAGCCTACACAGTGCCAGAAGTACTATCACACTACAGGGAATATCACAGAAAAGGCGACAGAAAGGATGTAAAAGTCGGATGACAAGGAGGAGAGCTGTGAAATGTTACCTTCTGTTCATAAAATGCTCATTATAATCATAATCATGAACTAACGGCAGTTGCAGCTGTTTGCACTAAACCTGCACAAGACTGGCCCTGTCAGTATTCAGTAATGGAGGAGACCACAAGGCTCTATCATCATTGGGGTACTGGCTATCTATGGACAAGCGGAGGGGATGTGTTCAATTGTGCAGCCACTAGTAAAACCACCATGTTCCAATGGATAGTTCCCCACTCATACTCACACAAACAGATCAGTGGGTGACAACTATGGGACTGGGGTGGGGGTTTGACAGTGGTGGAAAGAATTAAGAGAGAAATGTTGGAGGCAACAGTTTTCAGAATGCACTGCGTGTGTATAATTGCCAAACAATAAATTTAATTTTTAAAAATGGGTAGGTTAAAGTCAAGATTCTCAGGCTGGGGAGATGGCTCAACCATTAAAGCTAGGTTCACAACCAAAATTATAAGACTGAATTTTCAATGGTTTGAACCCCAAAGAATGCTTTAATAATGTTAAGTAGCATACATCTGACAGAGGATTAATACCTACAATATACAAAGAACTTAAAATACTTAAACCCCAAAACTTAAAGAACCCTATTAAGTAAAGGGCTAAGGAAATAAACTGCCTTCAGAAAATGAAATATAAATGATTAGTGAACATATATATATATATATATCAATACAAATGTATTATGAACATATATAAACTACCCAACTTTGCTAGTCATCAGAGAAATAAAAATTAAAATGCCATTGTAATTTTCTCTCATATCAGAATGGCAATCATGAAGAAAATATCAAGTACTGCCAAGGATGTGAACAAAAAAAACCATTATATGCTGCTGGTAGGACTTTAAATTAGTTCTGCTACTATAGAAGCCAATACAGCACTTTTTAAAACTTAATTTTATATGTATAAGTTTTTGCACAAATATATGCCTATATTATATATATATCCTGGAACTGGAGTTGTGGACATGTGAACTGCCATGTGGGGGCTAAGAATGAACCCTGGTCCTCTGCAAGAACAAATGTTGTAACCTGAGTCATCTCTCCAACCCTCTGTATGGCAGTTCTTTTACCCAAGACTCCAAGTCATTATGTCTGAGATATTTGTAAATCAATGTTTATTTTATTCAGCAATCATTCTCAAGAGCTAAGTTATAGGACCAACATAGTTATCCAACTACAGAAATAATGAGAATGTAGAATAAGCAGTGTGTGGAAATTTTTTCAGCCATAACAAGTTACACTGTTTACAAAAACATGGATGCAGCTGGAGATAATCTTCTAAGGGAATGAAGCCAACACCAAACAATGTATGTATTCTCTCATGTGTTGCACCTAGATTTTATAGACACCTGAAATCATTCATGTATATTGACACAAATGCAGAAAAGAAAAAGGAACAAAAAGGACTAACAGGGTAGAAAGAGAAAGCGGAGGGTGGGAGGTGTATGGGGAATAACGTGCTCAACGTATAGTTGATATAGAAGTATCCTTATGTACCACAGTACTAAGTACAGTGAATATTAAATTTGAAGTGTTTTAAATCAAATACCAAATAGAAATTTGTAACTGAGAAAACTTAGAACTCACAGAAAGCTAGCAATACTGGAAATAAGTTCTAAAGAATACCAACTCTACTATACATAGTTTTAACCTCAACTAGTAATGAAAATCAAGATGCAGCATGTGTTCAAGTTTCCCCATGTTTAATTATCCTCCCTCTTACTTCATAGTGCTGGGGATTAAACCCAGAATACCATATATGGTAGGGAAGCAATCCAGTGCTGGGTTATACTGTTCAGTCCCCCACTAATTATTCTCTTTGAAAGCAGAAACGTGTACTATGCATGACTCAACATACCTAAAACAGTACTTTACAACATAACTTTGTGTTAATCCACAGTCATACCTGTGTCAGAAGCTTCTCTTTTTCCTCTAGCTCCTCATCATTAAGGGGCTCCGCTTCATCAATTTTAAGTTGTTCTTCTTTCTGTGCCTGTGCTGCGTTAGGTAGATCAGGACTCCGAGGCACCTAACAGATGTTTTCCAATGTCATCAATTGGTGTATTTTAAGGGCTTAACAGACTAAATTCTTAACAAATTAACACTTCACATTTTCAGCATAGCCATGAAACTAAACATATACTGATTTCCAATATTCTATTTAAAAATTACTACGCATGAAATTTTTTCAATGAAAACTCAGAAATGCAATACCAAACACATAAAACTGGAGCACAGCAAATAACAGTATTTCCTCCTAGGCTCACTTAGCTAAACAAATGTCAGTAAGTAGTGTGCTCTTAAGAGTTTCTGAGTAGAAAATATGTAGGGAAGAATTTCAATCACCTTGTACCCGATGGTTTTCCTGTAATACAGAATTTCTTTTTCCAGTAATTCAAATAAACGTGGAGGAAAGAACTGGAAATCCTGAACATTTGGTTGTTTTGGAGGTCGGGGTGCCTAAGAAAAATAAAAACAGTATTGTCCATTAAAAAAAATAAATACCAACTCACATGCATTCATATTAAGTCATTTCCTAAACCATGACAACTAATTCTCCAAGGAACAGAATTCACCTTTTAATAAAAATTAATCAAAATTTAAACAAATTCAAAAATCATACAAAACATAATTCTCTATTTCATTTTGTTATAAGAACTTGAGAAACAACTTAATTTATAAGATATTTCAAAATTTCCAAGTTGTCACTCTACCTTGGGTGCTTTAGGTTCACTAACACGAAGAGCCTCCCTGAAATACGCGTCAACAGCATAATTGGCTTTCCTTTCTCGTTTAGGTGGTTCAATCCACTCTGTGAATGCAATCTAGGAAGTGGGAAATAATTCAAATCACTCATTTCACTATATATAGCAGTGGTTTATATGCCAGACTATAAATTCTATAGGTGAGGACTACAGTATTTCTTATACTATGTAATTAAAACACAAAACAAAATCTGTAATACTATAGAATATATGCTACAGCACAAATACGTAGGAAAAAACCCATAATTTTCTTAGAAAACTTGAGATTATGCTAACAAAGTAAAATATTTCTTCTATATTGAATTTTCAATTTTTCTCTGTAGTAGCAAATATTACTAATAAAATGAAATCATTTTAATTACCAATCAATTCAAATTCCATGAAAAATAGGCCGTGGCCTTTTTATTGGCACTTAGTTAACTTTCAAATATCCCCAATTATACTAACCCCATACAATAACACTTTCAGTAACAGTATGTAACGAACTAATAAGATACATTAAAAACACTCCAGAACTAGTATAGTGTGTAAAGCCAGCATTAGGGACAAAAAGGCAGGAGACTAGGAGAGTTCAAGGCTACCTTCAAGTATAAAGCAAAGATGAGTACTCAGGGTAGATAAGTAAGCAAGCAACCAGACAAATCAGAGTTTACATGCTAAAACACCACTTACACAATAAAATAGCTAAACTGAGAATAAACAAAACTGGCTGCTGTTTGAAACAATACTTACTAAGTCTCACAACTAACACAAGCCTCCAAGGTTTCAGTAAACTAACTCCATTCTGAAATAAATACCTTCTGTTTTTCTCTGTAGTCTTCTCCTTCAAAGTTATAAACACTTGACTCCGTATCCATTGTAAAATTTCTAAGTGAGCTCTCACCCATCTTGGAGAGCTTTTCATTCATCTCTGCAGTCTACACAGAAAAAATAAAAACAAAAAACTCATTATATTGAAAGGAAAATAATCTCAAGACCTTTAATCAAAACAGACTAGTCTTTTGGGGCTAGAGATGGCTGAGCAGTTAAGAGCACTTGTTGCTCTTCCAGATAACCTGGTTCAATTCACAAGACAGCCCACAACTATATTTAACTCCAGTTCCAGGGGATCCAATGGCTTCTTCTTGCCTCCTTGGGTAACAAGTACACTGTGATACACATACACCCATGCACATAAAGTATTTTTTTTAACAAAAGATCATAACTGAGGAAGTATTTTCTCAAGTAGTTTTAGTGTAAACTCTCAGGTCCAAAGAAAGCTTGAATTTTCCAAACTTCAAAAGACATTCAAATATCCAGAAATGAGACCAATCTAAACTACAGATAGGTAGGTAAAAGCCAGCATTCCTCAGGAACTTGTCAAGCCAGTTCCAGCTACCAAAAGGAGTCATTTCCCTTACCTCTGGCAGTCCCCTACCTGTGGCACCTTTCAGCATATCAAAGTACATGCTGGCCTCCAGGTTCCCTCAGTATCACAAGTACCTATTATACATTTCAAAGTCCACCCTAGCCTTTCTCGCTTCCTCCCCATGTTAAACTCCAGTTTCTCATCCTCCTTACAGCCTCGCTATTCTCACCACTCCTCTTCAGCCCGCTATTTTTCACTATGCTTTCTTTACTCTGCTACTTCTTCAGCCCTGGCCATGTTCAGTCTACTTTCTCTGCTCTGGACTCCTCCAGATGCCTCTGGCTGTTCTCTTCCTTTATCTACAACCAGAAAACTTCCCCTTAAATGAGTTAAATGGGCAGGCAGGCAGGCTGTCAGTTTATTTGTAAACTATTTCTGTTACAAGCCATTAACATTTACCATTTATCTTCTTACCTTCTTTGCACCCCTTTCCAAAATACCATCAATATCTTCATCAGTGATTTCACTTTCTTTTGACGCAAACACATGTGTGGCCCCATGTCGAATCATTTGAAGCATTTCATCTTTCCCAATTTTGTTCAGGTTCTGATCTACAAGTCTCCCTGGGGGGTGGGGGGAGATTGTGTTGTATTATATTAATTTTAAGTTTTAATTAAAAATTGTGTTGTGTGATAATTTTTTACTAAAAAGTTAAATTTTTAAATGTTAGAGGCAATACCACTCTTACAGTTTTACCCCATTTCTGTTTACTAGTAATTTACAAGTGATCAAACTCATTAGTACATTAAACTTAATGCCACATTTTTCAGCTGGTTAAGTTTTGTAATATCTCTAAAGCTTACATAATATATAACGTTATCTACTATATATTGACTCAATAAAATGTTTTTTGATAGTATGAGATATTTGAAAATCAAGTTGCTGAGCAAAGTGGTCCACGCATTTAATCCCAACACTCGGGAAGCAGAGGCAGGCGTGGCTATGAGTTCAATGTCAGCCTGGTTTACATAGTGAGTTCCAGGACAGTCAGTTATATAGTGAGTCCCTGGCTCAAAAACAAACAAACAAACAAACAGAAAATCAAAGAGGGAGTCTTACAAATTTTAACATATGTAAACATTATAAACAAGAAATATCCTATCAGAAAGATGGTATTGCTCATCTTTCCAAGTCAGCTTTTTCTTAGAAACAGAAATACATATCTTCATTGTGTTTTGATTTTATATAAGAACAGGTGCCTTTAATCCCAATACTGGGAAAGCAGAGGTAGGAAAATCGTTGTGAGTTCAAGGCCAGTCTAATTTATTTAGCAAAGTCTAGACTAGTCAAGGCTATACAGAAAGCTGTCTCCCTACTCCACCCCAACCTCCAAAAAAATATCTAGATATGATGAACCCAAAGCTTCTGAAAATTTAGTTTGATCACAGAAAAGAATACAACATTAATAAATTAAATAAAGATCTTCAAAGGGTAGGAGTTTAGTCAATCTTAATTTGTGTTTTCACAAATACAGGCAAAGTATGTATTCCAAAAGGCTGATCTGATACCAGAACTTGAAGTTCCCTTCAATCGAGCCAACTCCCTCTAGTCCTGTGTCTAGTCAAAAGTGTCTCTCCTACTAAATTTTAAAGTTCCTTGAAAATAAGCATGCCTGGTCCACTTGTTGCTTTAGTCTTAGTAAGGACAGTGCCTGGCATAGTTCCAGATAAGAAAAAAAGTAAAAAACTTTGTGCCTTTCATTTCTTCAGTATCCCCCGGTGCTTGTCAATCTGCTAAATGTCATACACTTTATCTATTACCCTATTTAATGCTTAAAAAATTCTAAACATTACTTTAATTTCCACTTAAGTGAAATATGAGGCTCAGGCAGAAAGAAACAGTAAACACTAAAATCAACTTACCCAAGTTTAAAATCTACTTCTTAATAACAAAATTAAAGTTTAAAATATCTGGAATATAAGCCATCTTGGCTGCTAGCTGGACTCAAGGTGCTTAAAATCTCTAAGAAACCATCAGATAGAAACATGTTGCTGTCAATGCGACATAGGGAATGATCTGAAAGTTCTAGGCCTCACCTTGTTGAATGACTATTGAATCCAGTCTGAGTTTCATCTCGGCACGTTCTACTATTCTTTCTTCTACAGTGTTATCGGTTATAAAGCGAAACACTCGGACCGTCTTCGTTTGTCCAATTCTATGTGCTCGGTCCTAGGAGAATTGAATTATCATGTCATTTTGAATTTAGTTAAAAAGTGAAATAATATAGAAATGTATGAGAAACAAAACTATTTATGATGTATAAAATTTAACACTTATAAAATAGTATGAATTCACCCGGCAGTGGTGGCATGTCTTTAATCCCAGCAAATACAAGGACAGCTTCCTAAAACTAAAGGAAATCATAGCTGTTTAAGAGACAAGGCTAACCACATGAATAACACAAATACAATGATAACTAGCTAATAGGCGAAATTGTAATTAATATTTCAGTTTGATGATGATTCTCAAAATTTTTTCCTTCACGAAGTTAATGAAATCTGTTTTGGTTAGTTTTTGTGTTTCAAAACAGGATTTCACTGTGCAACCCTGGCTGTCCTGGACTCACTCTATAGACCAGGCTGTCCTTGAACTCAGAAATCCACCTGTCTCTGCCTTCCAGTGTGTTGGGATTAAGGATTAAAGGTGTGGGCCGCCACCACCACCTGGCAAAATTAATGAATCTTAATTGTCACTTATTAGGAAAATAAAAATGACCTTCACAAATGATATATAAATATTACAGTTACCTAAATACATTCAATTAAACTAGTTTGTATGTTAATCTGTTTAACTTCTGCTAAATTCACAAAGCACATACCTCCAACAAATACCTTATTTCTAATAATTTACCAATATCCCTTAAGCACCCTTACAGAGAGTACAAGACAAAGGTGACCAAGGCAGATATCTCAAAGTTGTGCTCACAAACACCAACATTCTAGGTCAAGTCAATAGTCAGAATGCACAGTTCACATTAGTTTGTGGACCATGAATTTTCTCAGCCTTAGAATAAACTTCCTCATTTGGCCAGACACTACAAAAATGGGCATATATTTTTAGGCGTTCCAAGTGGCAGATGAGCTATGGCTGTTCACCAAACTGACTTCTCTTTTCTCCAAAAGCACAACTATACTTATTTACTGATCCTCTTTTTCACCAGAGTATTTAAAATACCTTGACTGACGTATTATGACAAAGAAATAAATTCTATTAAGTGACAGTAAGCACTCAGCTCTAAATGGGACATCTTTATCAACCTCCCACCCCACTCAAGGGCTCTCAAAGAACATCAAAAAGAGGTGGGAGAGAAAGGTGAGAAAAAGAATCTAACAGCCAGAGAACAGATGGAAACACTATGGAATGCTATCTCCTGTATATAACATCCATTTCAGGCATCTGCCTATAGCGGTTGTAGTTACCTGAACAGAATCAATCTGTCAAAATTACAGCTGTTCAGACCCCCCACCCCCATCCCTACCCAAGGAGCTAAGTAACTGCTACTGGGGGAATTGAGAATCTTTTTTTCTTTGGATGTAGACACTGGTTAAGTTGCCCTTGCTTCAGGAGATGGCCCCATATACAGGTGCACTACTTGGGCTCACTGGGTTATTAAAAAACAAAACAAAACAAAACATGAAGTTGACAAGGGGAGGATGTACTCGCATGAGTTCAAGAGTAGAGGAGTAATAAGCAAGGGCAATGGGAGATGTATAAGATCAGGATAAACTATATACACGTATGATACTATCAAAGAATAGTTTAAAAATATATTTATAAAAAGAGTTGTCTGAGGAGATAATTAAGCAGGTAAAAGAACTTTCTGCCCAAGCCTAATGACCTGAGTTCAATCCCTGGAAACCAGATGGTGAAAATGTAACAGACTCCCGAGTGGTCCTCTGACCTCTACAGATGCACGAGGCAGAGATGTGCCAAAATAAAGTTCAGCTAGGCACGCCTTTAATCCCAGCATTTGGGAGGCAGAGACAGGTGGATCTCAGTGAGTTCGAGGCCAGCCTGGTCTTCAAGCGAGTTTCAGGACAGCCAGGACTATACAGAAAGCTCCAGGACAGCCAGGACTACACAGAAAAATCCTGTCCTGAAGAAAAAGAAAGAAAATTCTACTAGTTTAAATCAGGGATGTTTATAGAATGAATAGACACTACCTAATACATCTACTAAGCACACAAGTATTTGTTATTTCTTACCATAGCCTGAAGATCTACTTGGGGATTCCAATCCGAATCATATAAAATTACCACATCAGCAGTTGCAAGATTGATACCCAGACCACCAGCACGTGTGCTTAGCATGAAAACAAACTTTGTGCTATTTGGTTCATTGTATGCATTGATGGAGTCCTATGGGAATAAAATAACAAGCATTAGAAATTTTCATTATATTTGTTGTGAGATGGGACATTCTTTTTGTAATTTCACTATGTAGCCCCAGCTAGTCTGAGACTATGTAGACCAGCTACTACCTCTTGGGTGCTGGGATTAAAGGCACCTGCTCCTAATGCAATTTTCCAAGCAGCTGGGACTACAGATCCATGCCCTGATGGTAGGCTTAGAAAATTATTTTATACAGGGCATCGTAGCACATACCTATAACACCAGCACTCAAGAAGAGGCACAAAGATCAGAAGCTCAAGATCATCTACACAGCGATTTCCAAACCAGCCTGGCATATGTAAGTCCCTGACTGAAGTGATGGCACTGGCTGCTCTTCCAGAGGAGCCTGTTTGATCTCCAGCATCCATGACAGCTCACAACCTTCTGTAACTCCAGTACCAGGGCTCCAATGGCTAATATGGCCTCCCTGGGGACCAGGCATACACAAGGTGCAGAGATACATGCAGATAGAATAATGATACACACAAAATAAAATAATTTTTTAAAAAGTATTCTTAAAATAAAAAATCACATATTGCAATATAATACAATGCAAACATATAATGACTTGGCACATGCTAACAGAACATGAAATCATTGTGATTTTTTTTTAATCTCACCAGACTTCTTTACTTACTTGTCTCTCATCATGGGGTGTCTGCCCATCCAATCTGCAGTATTCATAATTTCTCCACATGCAATAATCTTCCAAAATGTCTAATACCCTTGTCATCTGACTGAAGATTAGTACTCTTGAACCTGACAGACATAAATAGTCCATTGTCAAGAGATTTCTAACAAAAGTTTTTATTGAAAAAAAATTAAAGCTAAAGAAAGTAGGACTAACAAATTATCAATCAATTCCAAATCACTTACTTTGGTTAAAAAGATAAAAATGGCATTTGTAAATACCCAGGTCAGCCATTCTCCACCTGTCTTCCATCAAGGCACACAAAAAAGTGACGTGCACAGCAAACTAAGGTAAACTGATTTAGGAGACTGAATCATCAGTCTATTACCTCATATGTATTTAAAAGCAGTCCTACAGCACTCCACAACCTTTCTTTAAACATCATCTCTGAAATTGCCCACACCCCTGAAGTCCCTAATACATTTCTAATTATGAAAACATTTTAAGTCAAGAATACAAATGTGTGCCTGACATTTGTATCAGAAGTTCTTCACTTATCTGCCACAACTCAAATTATTCTACTGGTTTCCTCACAAGCCAGATTCAAAACATCTTCAGCAAAATATATGACAAAGGAGTTGTTTTGAGAACAATTGATTACGGTAGGAGCCTAACTTAAAAATGAGGCTGACAGCCTAATGCGTAAGAACGTTTCCATCTCTACATCCTTAGAATTCAATGGAAGTCTCATCAACATTTAATAGCCTCACATGTTCCTGCCATTTTTACCTATCATGTGAGTCTTTAATTACTCAGCTATTTCCATAAAAAAATTACAAAAAAAAGCAAACCAATTCACTAACAACTACAATGTTGTTTTTGGCTATTATTATCAAGGCCCATCTATTTGTACAACCATATTTCCTTCAAATGTTATACCTGTAAGCACAATTGAAGGAATTGAAAGCTCACTATACTCTTGACACTACAAAAATCTATTTCATTTACTAATAATTACCTTATAAAGCTGATATCCAAAATGCTATAATAAATGAGATGCTTCAATTTATCCAGAAATATATATCAGACATAGCTATTCTCGTATTTAAAAAATTCAGAATACTGTAAATAGAAACACTTTGAGTTCATGTAAATAAGTACATACTTTAAACTCCATAAAAAATACAATGAAAATGTTATAGGAATTTAGCAGAGCCTAATATCTACCCTAACAGATAGATAAGGTAGGTAAACACTCATTTTTTCAGAAGTACTTTGACCTTAAAGAATCCCTGTGGTAAACGATTGTTTCCCATGATCTGGAGAATTGCTTTGCTCAAGAGGCATTGTAGCCATCCCATGACTTTGATCACAAAATGTCTCAGGCACATCTGAGACTCTTATATTAATTGTGTATTCCAAACAATACATAAGGGACTAGAGACATGGGGGCATGTGATGCTCTCCTTCAGGAAGACATGTAAATTAGATTAGAGACCTTGGTATGAAGAAATATTTGTGTAACAATCAATAAATACACCTTTGCATGGCTGTTCCGGTACATGAGAGAGGTTGGTCCTTCCTACTGCCACACAGGCCTTAAAATTTCATGTTGGGCAGGACAATGGTAGCATATCCTTTAATCCTAGTACTCAGGAGGCAGAGGCAGGCGGATCTTTGTGAGTTCAAGGCCAGCCTGGTCTACAGTTTCAAGACAGCCAGGGCTACACTAAGAAACCCTGTCTCGAAAAACAAAAATAAAAAATTTCATCTTGGAGTGCCTTCTTACTTCAACCAATCCATGTTACACAGAGCACCCCGACATCTGGCACTCAACATAGGACAAGAGGAAAGAAGGGTCCAAAAACCCCATGTACACCCAAAAATGTATGCAATGTAACTTTCTAAAAAAGGATCTGGGAAATGTGTATGCAGGAAAAGCATTCCTGGTATCTCATGATAAAAAGATTAAACTTCTAGGAAAGCTACATAAATTGAATGGTAGCTACTTTGAGTTTTTACCAATGAGAGTTAAGAACTAAAATAGGGGAAAGGGATTTGGTGTCCAACACTTCAACTTTAAAAACTGTCGTAACAGACATTTCAAAGTGTTGTGTTTTTGTCCTCTTAATATTAGATTTTTTTTTTAAAAAAAAGATTTTGTTTCTCTTCAATTTAATGCCAGTAACATAGATACCTTGTTCTTTTAATTTAGGGAGCAGCTTGTCTAACACCACCATTTTGCCACTGTTGGTAACTAGATGCATATCTGTTGTGTAAGGTGGACCAGGTTCAGCTCCATCAAAGAGATATGGATGATTGCAGCATTTCCTCAACTGCATCAAAATGTTCAATAACCTCATTTTGTCCATCTTCCCTGCTGAGTTTAATATGTCTATATCCTTCATTAAAATCCGAGTATACCTATTAAAAAGAAAAATAGTTTAATGCCTAGCCCTTTGCATACTTAATCCCCTTAGCCAGCCCAATCACAAAATACTTAAGTATAATTTGAAAAATCATTGTCTGAAACTTGCTTCCAATGATCTAGGGAATAAATAGGTACAACAAAGGCCTACAAAGTTTCGCATGTTTGTACAACAAAACAAAGAACAATGTATTACTCAGAATGTGATGGATCATTATGCTATCTACAAACTATGCAGCTGGTGTACAATATCAATTCCTGAGGTATGGTTACTTATCATCTGTAACTTTTTGTTTTTGTTTTTATTGCCTATAGCATATGTTCACATTTATGCCCTTTTAATAAAGTTAGTGTGATACATTTTCATGTAATTGAGCTTTAAAAAATATTATGTGCTAAACAATTTTAGTATACAGTATTTTCAACAAAAAATTTACTCATTTTACTCAGTTACATGAATTATTGACATGAAATAGTCCAGTCAACAGACTGCATATACAACAGCTGTCACGTGAAATTATTCACTTACAGATGCCAGAGTAAAAATACTCTACGGCATGGAAAAAATGCCTAACAATGCATTTCTCAGAACTTATTCCACCATTAAATGATACTAGACTGTGCCATATAATGGGTAGCTAGTGCAGCATTTAAGTAAGAAAGTTAACATCTAAGAAAGGAGAAAGGATCCTGAGGTTAAGGCATGATGATGAGACTAAAATGCTGTGTACGACTTACACATACACAGAGAAAGGAATGTTTATGAACTGTAGCTACAGTTTAAGGTCAAACCATAACAAGCCATTAGTGACTTATAAGAATTTAGAAATTACTTAGCAGCAATAAGCAATCATGTCTAACAAAATAAAGTCTTAGTCAAACCAGATGTTCTAAACAAAGGAACTGAATGGACCCAAAGCAATGTTTAGTAAAGTGTCACTGACAGCAGACTTTATTACAGTTCTGACTGATGGGAAGTCCACACATTTATTAGCATCTGTTCACCTCTGACATCAACTCACTTAGTTCTATTACACACACACACACACACACACGGCAAACCTAGTATGCTCCTTTCTAAAGTCCTAAGGACATAGAAAACAGCTCCTCTTCTACAGTGGAGTTCTGTCAGATAACTTGCCTAGATCTGTAATCATATCCTTTCCATCCTTTTGTAACCCTAGCTCCTCACAAACACAATCTAAAAACATGGTAAGAACAGTGAAATAGCAGGAAGTTACTTATGTCACCCCTTGAGAACTATGCTTATAGTACATATTCTAAAATTACATCATCTTTTCCTATAGTCTCCTTGTACTGAGTTTATGGTATGTTCTCTACCAAAGGGAAAGTCATGTTGGAAAGGGGCTCAGTGGGAGAGTAACTGGGGTAGAAGGGTAATGGGCTGTGAATATGATCAAAGTACATTCCATACATGTGAAATGATGAGAAATGCATTTAACAAAGTCAGTCGGAAGTTTTTAGCTGTTTCCACTACACCTGTCTGTAAAGCTTTAAAAAAGAAAACTTATTTCTAAAATGTGGGGACAGTAAGTAGTGTAAAGACACTTGCCACCAAAGCTTGGTAACCAACCTGAGCAGACCCACAGAACCTACATGGTAAGGGGAGCCAAACTGTACAAGTCCTCTGACTTCCACATACAAACCATTAACATGGAAACGTACATACACGTGTACATGCACACAAATAATTAAATGCCAAAAAAATCCCTAAAGACTAATATATTTTGAGCTTTTAAATTTTGTCCTATGAAAATATTGAAACTACCAGGTATCATTACAATCATTTCATAAAGATATTATATATTTCTTAAAATTTTTAGGAGAAAAAAGTATTTTAGACTAAATAAATGTATGGACTAAAAACATTAAGGTTTACATCTACGGGACTAGAGAGGTGTTCAGAAGTTAAGTCCACTGGTTACTTTCGCAGAGGATCCACATTCAATTCCCAGCACCCACAGTGGCTCACAGCTGTCTGTAACTCCTGTTTCAGGAGATCTGATGCTCTCTTCCTATCTCCACGGGGATAGGGCACAAAAATGGCAAAAATATACATGTAAGGCAAAACATTCATACAACCAATATAAATTTTATATATTCTTAAGTACATGTATGTGTGCATACATACATTTTGTATGTGCATATCTGAAAGGGTATCTCAGGCTAGTCTCAAACTCACATAAGCCACAGATGACATTGTACTCCTGACACTGTACCTCTGCCTTTCCAGTGCTGTCCACATCACATCTAGTTTATGTGGGGATGAGGAGTGACCCAAGACTTTGTGCATGTTAGATAAACACTCCCATCTGAACTACATTCTGAGCCATTTTTTGTTCTGTTCGCATCATGGATCTTGCTTAATTTTGTTTATTAGCTCTGAATAGACAGAAAAATGTACTTTTTAAGTACAGAAACTATGACTCAGTTTCTTAATTTCTTTCATTTATTTTTATTTTACATGCACTGGTGTTTTGCTTTCACGTATGTCTGGGTGAGGGTGTTGGAGTCCCTGGAACTGGAGTTAAAGACAGCTGTGAGCCTCTAGAAGAAAAGCCAGTGCTCTTATCCACTGAAATATTTCTCTAGCCCCATGACTCTGTTTTTAAGTGAACTTTAGGTGAAAGAAATTTATAGAAACATTCTGCTCAATGTTAGGATAACTAAATTAAATTTCTAGTTTTTAATCACTTGTGTGAAATAAAACACAGAAGGAATGACCATCACCAGAATATCCCTGGGGAGCAGAAACCACCCTCCAAGCCAGGCTGCTGTGCTGACCCGCCTCTTACCACCTTTTAACGAGCACTGCATCAACAGGTAACAGAAATTCCAGAAAGACACAAAAGACTGTAAAATGAAAATCTAGAAAATACAGTATTGCCAAGTATCTCAGAATACATACCATTCCCTTTGCATTTTGCTAAGACCTACATAGATTTTTACTTCTTTCTTTGGAGGCAAACTCTTTTCAACATCCGCTTTAATTCGACGAAGGAGAAATGGACGCAAAACCTTAGAGAAAGGGCAAAAAGTAAAAGATAACCTTATCTGCAATATTGGTATTACTTTAAAATCTTATAATTATGTACCAAATACATGGAAACTTGTTTGAATAGCAAGTAATTTTTAAGATTTCCCTGTCCTAAATACATAATTTATTACTAATACATTCTTGAAGGGTAACAATACAATTTCATTATTTATCCTATATGTAAGCATTTATATAATACTTGCTAAATTCTCATTAAATACTAGGAAAATGGGAGGTTTTAAAACTATTTTCAACATTGCTAATTTATGCTAGTTTAAAAATAAGATACTTGCACACACACTGTTCGACACTTACAGATGCAGTAAATGTGGCAAGTATAAAATACCCAGTTCAATTCAGTCTCTAGCAAGTTAACAAATCCTTAAGTCTTCCCCAGTCCTTTCCTGCACTATCTGAATTAAAAGTGCCAAGGACAGTATCACTACTTTCAGATATACTTAACAAAAAATCTCAATGCACAAGAATTTAAAAGTATAATTAATGTATAAAGAAAAAAAGGTCAACCTAGCATAAGGGTTCATACCTATAATCCCAACACTTGGGAGGCTGTGGCAGGAGGATTACCTAGTTTAAAGTCAGCCATTGCTGCATAACAAGATCATGTCTCGACACAACAGAACATGGAAAAAGGGAGAACAGGAGAAAGAGAAGATAGAAGAAAAATAGCCACTGAAACCAGGTACTGTACAAAGTATATAACCATGTTTCCTGCCTTTGTGCTTACGCTCCATCAGGGTAAACACAACACCAGAGTGCTCAAATGACTGAAGATGGAATGAACACACAAAGTACGCAGTCCAGCCTCAGCCTAGATGGTCAATAAAGAAAGTAGTAGATACAAGTCTTAGGCTACGTAAAAAGAAATCAGAAATTCTAAATACAATAAAAACAATGATGAAAGAATAAATGGAACTAGTCAAACGTTTCCAGAAAACTTGTGTAAAAGTAAAATTAAAGCTCGAGTGTTCTGAAAAGACTGGGACGCAGGGAGAGGTGAGCAGGGTGTAATTTTATCTGCTAGGGAACTTTTTTCATATTTATAGATATGCCTGTCACAAATGGCAGCAAGGACAAAATGTTAGGGATGTTGTTAAATGATATACAGCACACAGTACAGCCTTCTCTTCTCTTATCCCTTATATATTATCCAACCCAAAATGTCAACAGATGTTGAAAAGCCCTAATGTTATGTCATGAAGGGACTTGTGGGTTATGGTCACAATGTCTTGTTTGGTCCTGATAGCCAAAAGTGCCCTTACCTGTGGATTGAGAGATTCCTTTCTTCTACATTACATTAAAAGTAGACTCTAACACTAAAACCATCACACGTCATCTCCCTAATGTCATTTCAAATAGTAAATTTTAAATTCAAATAATTCTGTATTATATTCCTGTAAGCAGTAAAATAAGTGATTTACATAACTTTTCACCATTGAAAAATATGCTCTAACCATACATACCATATGAAGCCTCTCAACAAGCTTTTGATCCCCAAGGCAATTATTTGTATCAAACCAGGAATCAAAGTCCTAGATCAACAAACAAAAAAACATCTTAAGGTCAAAAACAGTATTAACCACAAATGCCCTATAGCAACAGATGTAAAATGATTTCTAGAATTAGTATGGTATGCGAGTTTTGAGACACACACACACACACACACATACATACACACACAAATAATTTAGTTCAAGCCATTGTTTTCCAAACATGTTTACTACTAGCACCAGGACAGGTGGCTGAATCATATTATTTGTTAAGCATTTTTCTGCAAATACAAACTGACTAACAATAAAGAGTCTGAAAGCTAGTTTACAGAAATACTTAATACACAACTCAAGGTTTCTGAGAAATGGCCATCTTATTAATTAATCAAAGTGAAACTGACATTAAAAGCATTTCGTTACTATTTATGTAAAATCTGAATATGGACATTTTCCTTATCAAATATCTTAAAAATATCTATTATAATTTGCCATGTTAAGCAAACATCTTATAATCTCTGTTATAACTGAGGGCTTTAGCAGAAATAAATGTTAGCCTAGCAAGAAAAACAAATTATCTTAAAATTGTCTCAGAAACATCAAAATATTTGTAATTAAAACTTTCAAATCTGAGCTGGGCAGTGATGGCACATGCCTTTAATCGGAGCATTTGGGAGTCAGAGGCAGGATGATCTCTGTGAGTCTCAGGTCAGCCTGGTCTATAAATTATAGTTCCAGGACATGCTTCAAAGCTACATAGAGAAACCCTGTCTCGAAAAATTAAAACACAAACAGAAATCCAAATTTCTGTTTTTAAAATAACCCTTAATATAAATCAAAACCTTTATACAACTTATTTATATAAATGCTTTATATAAACAAATATACAACTTATTTATATAAATGCTATAAATATAAACAAAGCTCTTGCCACCCATTCCTGACATAGGAACAACAATCGTTCAGAATTGAACACTGGTTTAACAACTGTAATTACTAACAGCACAGACTATTAATACATAAATTATTTTCCCTAGTACAATGAACAGTTAGCCACTTCTACCATCGTTCTATTATGTACATAACTGATAGACATAAAGACTAAGTTATTATACCACAATGAAAAACATGAGTGATGCTTACTCTCCATTGTCAACTTGACAGTCTAGAACTAGCTCAGCAATGGGCCTCCCAGATGACTACAAGGGACTATCTTGAGTACATCAATTAGTGTACGAAGCTCTATCCAACCGTGTGACCATTCCTGGGCTGGGGATCTTGGACTGTTCAGAATGGAGAAGAGGAGCAGAACACTAGGATACATTTATCACACTCTGTTTTCTGAATGTGAATGATGTATGATCAGCTACTGCCAGCACCTTCAACCTTAACAGTATGTATCCTGAACTGTGGGCCAGAATAAACCTTTCCTCCCTTGTCTCTGTCAGATTATTTTATCACAGCAACTGGAAGAGAAACTATGACAGAGGGTTAAACGATCCCTTCACATCTGAAGGACATTTCTGAATGATAAAACACAATGTGTGGGATATACAAAGCTACTTGGGAATGCTTTTAAAACAAGCAGTTAACCTAGAAACTCAGAGGTAAAATGAAGCAGCCCTGATTGCCAAACAGGAGTAAGAATATGCCATTCCAATGGTAGAAACTGATGGGAAATGAGATTAAAGTCAAGGCAAAAGTGAATTCGCAATACATGATCAACTTAGTAGGTTAGTAACAGGCCAGTGTAAAAAAATTAATGACCACCTCAAACACTGCTATTATTAAGTTATAAGGCATTAACCAAAATATTATTAACCACAAAGAGATGCTTACATCAGCTGAATTAAACACATCTGGTAAGAGAAAATTTAGAAGTGACCAGAGCTCGTGCAAGTTGTTCTGAAGAGGAGTCCCAGTTAGCAACAGTCGATTTGTAGTCTTGAATTCCCTCACTATTTCTGACAACTGAAAGAATCAAAGACCATTGTTAGAACATTCTGAATCAAACCCTTAGACACAAAAATGTTCAGATTAAGAATCAAATTACCTTAGATTTTTCATTTTTTATCCTGTGAGCTTCATCTATAACTAAGTATCTCCAGTTAAACTTTTTGAACACAGACTTCTCTTTAATGAGCATTTCATAAGATGTGACGCACACATCCCACTCTCCTGGTAATAAAACATCCCTGACAAATGCAGCCTGTAAAGCAACAGAAAAAATTACATCACTCAATGCAATTATACATTAAACTTACCAACAAGTAATTTAATACAGAAAAAGGAGTGAGATTATTAAACAGTATACTATTATTAAATAAGCACTTAAAGCTTGCTTTCCTACCACTAGAATTACTTCATTAATCACTTTAACGTCAGTTTTAACAATTTCACAAAGCTGAAGTGAATCACAAAACTCAAGAATCCTAACTCTTTAAAATGTCTTTCCACAATTCGCTAGGTCTCTATATTCCTAGGAAACAGGATTTGTAACAAAAGACTGACAGTTGTTAGTAAAGTTTTATTCCTTTGATTTGTATATGTATTAACACATTTTTCTCATTTTATATAGATATTGAAAAAAAAAATCAAAGAAATAATTGAGTCCCCCAAACTTAGTAAGAAGAGATAGCTCAGTGAGTGGTTAAGAGCACTTGCTGTTCTTACAGAGGACCCAGGTTCACAACCCAGCACCCACATGGTGGCTCAGAACCATCCATATCTCTAGTTTCAGGGACATGATTCCCATTTCTGGCCTCAGAAGTATGCACCTGGTACAGAGATACACACCCAGGCAAAGCACTAGTAAATATAATCTTAAAAAATTAACCTATCTAGTTAAGCACAAAATCATTTAATACAATCATTTAATCAATGAATGCAATCCATTATCTCTAATTTCCAAATTTATGTTCTCTCCCTCTTTTATTTATTTTTTTGCTTGTTTTATGAGACAGGGTTTCTCTGTGTAGCCCTAGCTGTCCTAGAACTCACTCTGTAATCCAGGCTGACCTCAAACATAGAGATCTACCTGCCTTGCCTCCCACGTGCTGGGATCAAAGGTGTGCACTGCACCACCCAGCAAAGTTCTTTATTCTTAATAGTGTCCTTATTTCCATGACTTTGTCCCAAAAGGGTATGGCTAAGAAATCAGTATTTTAACTCATATTTGTATCATAACATCTCGTACTACTAAATTGATTCCACTTGAATTTAACAATTACTATTCTATAACTATTACCACTGTACCCTAATCTAGAAATCTGGTCCCTCAAATTTTTAATCTTGACACATTCAAAACCTTTTTAAACATGCTAATAGTTCCAAATAGACACCCTTTGACTTTATAAAATCACTACCGAAGGGAGAAACAAACTGAACATAAATTAAATTCTTAGAGCTTTCTATAGTCTTTAAAGCCTTCTCATAAAATTCTTAACCACAAAAGCAGTATTACAGTTAGAAATCACTAATAGTTTGTGAAGACCCTTTCCCTTTCTTTATTATCCCTTCTCCGGCTATTTCATCTTTATGGTATAAAAACTTACTCGTTGCTCTTTATCTCCTATCAAGCAAACAGATCTGAGTGTTGGCACCCATCTCTTGAATTCGCTCATCCAGTTGTGCAATGTAGACTTGGGAACCAAAACCATATGAGGACCAGGAATATTTCTATAGTGTTTCATGTACCCAAGGAGAGAAATTGTTTGAAGTGTCTTTCCCAAACCCTGAGAAAATTCATAATTAAACATTGTAAACCAATGAATCACATCAATTAAATTACCCATTAAAAAACGCTTTCCATACTTACAGCCACCCCCCATCACGCACAGAAAATTTAAAAGAAATGCTACATCTGGGACAACATGACAAGAGATTAAAATGTGCATGACAGTTAACGGAGTTAGGTCATGTAAGTCGGTAAAAGACGGTATCAACATCATCCCTCCAAGGCTCAGAAAATGGGATATTCCCAAACTATCAGAGGCAAAAGTGAATACTTCTTACGGTAAAAATATTTACTATATAACTAGTAAGTAGTGAACAGAAGATATGACGTTTTATGAAATAGAGCTCTGTTAACTTCATAAAACTCAAGAGAAACAGCAAAATTACTTCATTACAAAACTAAAGAAGTTGCAAGTGGTGGCGCACACCTTTAATTCCAGCACTCGGGAGGCAGAGGCAGGTGGCTCTCTGTGAGTTCCAGGCCAGTATGGTCTATACACCGAGTTCCCAGATAGTCAAGGCTATACAGAGAAACCCTGTCTCAAAATAAATAAATTTACAGCAAAAAAAAAAAAACTTCTCAAAACATATTATTTTAAAATGTACTCTATTTACAGAGTTTATAATCCTTTTTGTAATTTTTTTTTGGGGGGGGGAGGTTCATGACAGGGTTTCTCAGTAGCTTTGAAGCCTGTCTTAGAACTAGCTCTTGTAGACCTGGCTGGCTCCGAATCCACAAACATCCCCCCTGCCTCTGCCTCCCGAGTGCTGAGAGTAAAGGCGTGTGCACCACCACCACCCAGCAAGATAATAATTCTTCACATGTGAAGACATCACTTATACAGCTAAGGCAAGTTGCTTATAACACTTCAAGAAAAATTTAGTTGTAATCAACAAAACTATTCTCTTGACTGCTATAAATTTAATGTCAACCTATTTTAAGTTACAAAAGCAAAACAACAACCAAAAAAACCTTCAAGCTTCAAAATAACCAAGTACATACCATTTCATCTGCAAGGATACCATTGATGCCATTTTCATACAGAGAGATGAGCCAATTCAATCCTCGGACCTGATAATCTCTCAGTTTACCCCATTTTACATCTAAGAACAAGAAAACAAGTTCAATTTAAACACAAAAAATACAAAACAGGTCAGGCCCCTTTTATCTGATTCTAGAGATTTACCTGGGACCTTTAAGTGTCTATTTTTTTCAAGACACATGTATTATGGGAATTCTGAAAGGTTAAAATCATTAAAAGTAGCCTATTAAATCTGAACTGAAGCAGGAGTAGTTGGATACAAATAACTGATAATGATTTATGACTGTTGGCATCAGAGTCCTCATCAAAATCACTCAACCAATGTTAAAGCACACTGGCCTTCAGATCATCTCTGGCCTTTGTACCTCTCTTTTTAATGATAGCACAATGTTTATAACCAAATGTTTTTGTCCTTCTTAAAGATCAGATAGAGGTTCTCATGGTGGAATAAAAACAGAGAATTCTTTCTCCAAGTCCACCCTTCCTAATTTTTTAAGTTCTTTTTCTTATAAAAGATCTTATGCCTTTTAGTGTATATTACTTGTTTTACTTCCCTGGATAAATCACTGCTTAAGTATGAAAACCTGGGACTGGGACAAAGGCTCAGGTTAAGAGCATTGCCTGCTCTCCCAGAGGTCCTGACTTCAATTCCCAACAACCACATGGTGGCTCACAGCCATCTATACTGAGATCTGGTGCCCTTTTCTGGCACCACAGAGGTGCCATGCTGTATGGCAGAATGTTGTATACATAATAAATAAATCTTAAAAAAAAAAAAAGAAAAGAAAAGCTAATCAACCAGGACTGGATACACTAGTTACAATGAATAAATGTGAAAAAGAAGTAATCTGAATTTCCTTTCCACCTTGTCAGACACGGTCTCTAGCGTTTAGCTTGATTTGAAAAGTAGAAGTCAGGCAGTGGTGGCACGTGCCTTTAATCCCAGCACTGGGGAGGCAGATCTCTGTGAGTTCAATGCCAGCCTGGTCTGCACAGTGAGTTCCAGGACAGCCAGTGCTACACAGAGAAACCCTGCCTCAAAAGAAAAGAAAAAGGAAACTGGGTGCTTTATAAGACAAAGGGGAAAAGCAAAGTGAGAGTGAGTAAACCCCTTACCATTCTAACTAAGCAAGAGTCCAGCCAAAATTCTGCTCTTGTTCACACTGAATACTCATCTCAACAGGAGCTGCAGGAAAGCTAGGCTGCAGTGAAGACTGCAGAAGCCTCTAATCCTATCAGAAATCAAGATGTGTACAAGTAAAACTAGCCTGGCTAAATGTTTTCTTATGGAAAAACACTAATACATTTCAAAAATGATTAATTTATGTGAAAACATCAGCAAATAACCAAATTTTTTTTCTTGATCCTCTCAAAGTAGTTTTCTTATTTGGGAAAAATATGAGGCAAAATCATTCCACTTTTTATGTACCTTAGAACATGTACATAAACAGCATTTTCATATATTCTGAAATACAGCACATACTATCCTCTCCCAGCTCTAGGGATCAAAGCCAAGGCTTTGCAAATGCTATGAGCACTCGAAACACTCTACAGCTCTAAGCCCAGTCGACATGTTAGCACCTCAGATCAAACAACCCTAAATTACTCACAGCCTGTAGCTAGCTATCCAAGATTACTAAGAATTTATAAATTATCGGTAAAGCAAATTCAAACATCAACTTCTTTGAAAAAAAAAATCAAATGATTCAGCCGGGCAGTAGTGGCGTACACCTTTAATCCCAGCACTTGGGAAGCAGAGGCAGGTGGATCTCTGTGAGTTGGAGGCCAGCCTTTTGTTGTTATTTGACTGTTCCAGGACAGTCAGAGCTGTTACAGAGAAACACTATCTCGGTGGGGGGTAGGGTACGGGGTGGGAGGATCAAATGATTCCATGAATTTAACATACATGATGGAGAGTCTTCAAATCGAGTACAGACATTAGTTGCTTTAGAGCTTTCTGTTAATAGTTCTTCATCCTCCTCTTGCTCTGTTCTACGGTGTCGGTAGCTGTCAAAATGTAAACAAAAATCAACTAATAATGAGTTTTATTTCAATACAGCAGACAAATGATATCACAATCTTAACAGGCATCTAAGTTAAGTCAAAGCTACAGATGTAGCACATTATAGAGTACTTATCTAGCATAAGTAGAAGTCCTAGGTTAAAGCCCATGTACCTCAAAACATTTTAAGAAAATAAACAAATAAAAAGTTGAAAAGCAGATTGAGCCCAAAAAGTGAGCAGGAGAAAATTTACTAGTAAATTTAAACCTTAAATATTCATGAGGCTAGCTAAACTATGAATAAAATATACATTAAGAGGCAGGCTAATCTCTAAATCTGGGACCAGCCTGGTCTATATAGTGAGTTCCAGGACAGCCAGGGCTATAGAGAGAAACTCTGTCTCAAGGGGAAAGGGAGGAAGGAATCAAAAATTTTAAATACATTAATACACAGAAGAATTTAATAAACAATAATTTTAAGTACACACACACGCCAAAAATTTTCTAACTTGCCTTTTCATGTCTTTTTGCCAAGAGGAAAATTCTAGAAATGACACTTTTAAAGTCATAACTATGATTAAAGCTAAGAAATAAGGACCAAAGATTTCTTTGGAGACTTGTCAACAAAGTGCTTGCCTTACAAGATATGAATTCAAACCCATCTCCCCATCAAAATAAAAGCAAAATGCAGCTGGCGCTTGCAATCCAGGCACTGAGGAGGCAGAGATAAGCAAATGCCTGGTGTTAGCTGGCCACAGCTGTAATTCCTACATTCCAGGGAGAGAAAGACTGAATTTGAGGCCAGTCTGGGCTAGGCATTGAGACGTCTCAAGTAATACACACCCAAACCCATCTCCAAAAAGAGAAAGGGGACGACTAAAAAAATATTATCTGTTTGTGATAGAGTGCCTGCCTGCCTGCCGTAGCCAAGGCCTGGGGTTTGATGCTTACAAGACGACAGACAGACAGACAGACAGACAGACAGACAGACAGACAGACAGAGAGCTCAATCTTATTTTCCAATGACACTATTCAGTAAAGAAACAAAACTCAGTAACCTACTACGTATTTCCTGTGAACCATCCCTATTTTACAGAATAACAGAAAGAGCAGAAGCATTTCTTTTCATACCATATATTGATTATCCCACAACACAATAATGCTTATTGCAATAATTCCAGGACATTGATAATATTTAAATAGCTAACAAGATCTTGCATCTGAAACAATTTAAATATACCTAAGGTACAAAGATGTCTCTTAAAAAGTTTTCTTCCGGGGGCTGGAGAGATGGCTCAGCAGTTAAGAGCATTGCCTGCTCTTCCAAAGGTCCTGAGTTCAATTCCCAGCAGCCACATGGTGGCTCACAACCATCTGTAATGAGACCTGGCGCCCTCTTCTGGTGTGCATACATGGAGGCAGAATGTTGTATACATAATAAATAAATAAATCTTTTAAAAAAAAGTTTTCTTTCTTTTTTTGGTTTTTAGAGACAGAGTTTCTGTGTAGCCCTGGCTTTCCTAGAACTCATTTTATAGAACTCAAGAGATTTGCCTCCATAGTGCTGGGATTAAAGCCTTGTACCACTGCCACCTGGCTTGAAAAAAATTATTTTTAAATATAAAAACAGCACTTTGGATATACATAATTGGTGATAATAAGATATACTGGAACAACAGAATATTCTTATTATATGATGCTTATTCCCTCCAGATGAACATCATACTTTCCTGTTTCAACTAATCACTTAACAATTTTCTCATTGATAAATCTCTTTAAAATAATCTCTTTAAAATAATCTTACATATGATAATTAATTTACAACATTTAACACATCAGGAATTACAGTAGTAGAGACCACCCTTAAAATATTAGGATACTAGCACAAAAATCTTGAAAAATCTGTATATTCAATACATACAAGGAATTACCAAAAAACACTGAAGGATGGCATATGTGACACTTCAACATATAAGCAGCCTGCTAAGTATGCAGCAAACATTTTAAACAAATAGTGCACACATCAGCTCAAATGCCCTTATTACTAAGGCTGGGATATGTACTTGCAATGCTAGCTACTTAGAGAGCTGACAGAGAAAGACCTTCAGTCCCTAAGGCTTATTTGAGGCCAACTCTGACAACTCAGTGAAAAACCCTGCCTCAAAACTTTAAAAAGTGAAAAAATTGGGTAGATTCTATAAGCTGGTGGTAGGATGCTCATTAAGCAAGATTGAGGCCCTAAGTTCAATCTCTAGTACCAACACAAAATACTAACATACTCTCAACATAGTTATGGTTTTTGGAAGACAAGAATATACATCAGATTCACGTTCAAGCACAGACCATGCACGTCTATGTAATGGTGACTAACACACTTAACCTCTGCATTTTTAACCCCTCTAAGTAACGCTTAACATCTTAATTCCATGTACAACACGGCTGTTAAAATTCACAAAGTATTTAATGGTATAAAAGCAAAGAAAGCATTTAATGGTTTAAAAGTAAGTCATTGTATATATTTTTAGAGACACTGATGGCCACAACTGTGAAGCCACAGAAGATAAAATAAAAACCTTAAAAAATATAATTTAAAAAGCAAATAGGTTTAAACTATGAACTATAAACTACTACTCACTCGCCAACTGAGAGCAAATTCTGTTTTTCATCCTTTTTTACCCGTGGACGCCCTGGTTTCATCTTTAAGGGTGAGGTTGGAGTCTTCTGAGCAGCAGGCTGTATGAAATGCGCAAACAGCTCTGTCTGCTTTAGTAAATACTCAAATCTATTTGCTCGGTCAGTTTGCTGCAAAATTTAAGACACACTTTATTAAACTTTAGAAATAATTTACATATGCCTGCATGAAGAAGTGAAGAATCAAAATGAGCAAACTAATGAATACGCAACACAGGTGACTGTGACTCCCAAAGACGTGGGTGATGGACAAGTACAGGCTGCATACACGGCCCTATCGGTGCAGTTAGTGACTTGAAGATGAGACTGGGAGTGGGTTAAGGGCAGGAATGACTATAAGGGGCATGACAGAAAATACACCATGCCTACAGACATGCTTCAATGAATTCATGTATTTCCAAAACTAACATTTTATGTGCATTATTCTTTGATAACAGTAACACGATTTTTAAATATAACATAAAAACAAAACAAACAAGAAAAACATTGTACAAGGAAATGTATTCAGAAAAAAAGCATACTGGTTACTCAACCTGATGCCAAATTTTAAATGGGTACCAGGTCTGAAATTCACTTATCAAATACTTTTCTTTTTTTTCTTTGATGATCTCAGTATGAATTTATTTTAAATTTTATAGTTTTGATTCAACATGGATTGTAATAAATGGGTCTCCAGCCATGTTACTAATAGAAAATTGTGCAGTGCCATCACCAGAAACATAGACTTTAATTCTGGTACAATTGCCATCAATTTTATCTCCAGAAATGACATTACAGTATGTGCCAGCAGAGACCAGTTTGTAAAGTTGTTGACAATGATCCCTCCGGATGGATCTCCTCAGTCTCAAATACTTTCCAACAGATGTCATATAGTACTATTCCTTTCTCTCATATTTCTTAGCTATCCCTTTGAATATTTCCTGTTGTCATATCAAGAGAGTGAATTTATTTGAAAACAAGTTCTTGAAAATAAGCTTACTAAGAATGAACTCTCAAGTCCTTCAGTAAGTGATGTTTTAAAGACATGATAATCTATTTACACGAAGAGAAACAAGTTAGGTATGGTAGCACACACCTTTAATTTAAGAAAGTCAATTATGATCTTTTTTTTTTTTTAAAAAAAGGTCTCTCAGAGCCGGGCAGTGGTGGCGCACGCCTTTAATCCCAGCACTCGGGAGGCAGAAGCAGGTGGATCTCTGTGAGTTCAAGACCACCCTGGTCTACAAGAGCTAGTTCCAGGACAAGCTCCAAAGCTGCAGAGAAACCCTGTCTCGAAAAACCAAAATAAAAAAATAAAAATAAAATAAAAAGGTCTCTCAGGGAATAATACATACATGTGAGATTAGCAGCAATGAAGTAAACTTTAGTCAGAGGACTGAAGCTATATATTAATATATTAGTATTACAATCTAAACTACAGTGGGTAAAAGTTCTCTGTATTATCACCGTAGTTATGTTCATCTTAAAAAGAGCCACAATTTATAATGTTTTACAGCACAATTAGAGACACCTGTACATGTAAATTAATGAATACATTTAAAATCTTTTTTACAAAGGTTCATCATAAATGCTATTCACATATCTAGAACATACCATTTTTTCTTCATATGTAGGATCTGGTTCTTGAATTTCTTTTTGCTTTCCAGGTGATGAATCATCAAATACTTCCTGGTAGAAAGGGAAAATACAGTTGTTTAAGAATTGTCAACTAAATAATATATTCTTACTCCAAATTCCCTAGGTATTTAATGGCTATCACATAACATGAAACTTGATAAGGATAAAATTAAATACTATGGGGAAATCACTTTTCCCAATTATAAACTGCTGCCATGATTAAAATATTATCAACAACACCCTAAAGCAAAATTACTTTCTACCCAAGCCATAAGGGCAAATCTGTATCTTTTGGGAAAAAGAATTATAAAGATAACATTAATGTTCCCCTTTTATCATAAACCTCCGTCCATGCACTGTGCTATTACACAAATGCACACATGGAGGCCAGGGCGTTAGTCACTGAGCTCCCCTATCAAGAACATTACCAAAAATAGGGGAGCTTAATTAAATATTCTTAGTCTGACTCCTAGTTAGTAATAAATATACTCGAAACAGTCATGACAGTCAAATGCCACAAGCAAATGACAAAAACTCCAACCTACTCTACGTTACACATTAGAGGTAAAGTATACCCTACAATAGTATGTGCTTTCCAACTGCAGACATTAATTCTATAATTCAGTGTCTTCTTTTACTAACTACACAACATATTTCAGGTCATCAGATACATCAGGCAAGTAAGTGTACTCAGCACAGACATAATTCTGATTCTAACTTCAGTTAAGATAATGAAAAGCAGACTGAAGGTAATTGTCTTAAAAGACAATAAAAACTACATGAACAGAAAAGGAGTGAAGAATAAAATTGAGAAAAACAGAAATTACTGATATTTTGCAATATGTAAATTGTGAAACTTAAAGAAAAAACAACACATGACAGGGCAAGGCGTGTAGAAAAGGCTCTTTCTGGAACCAGGTCACAGTTCTGCCCCGGGCTCTATCTCTAGAAGACTCAGTTTTCTCATCTGATGAACAAAAATAGCACTTATTTTATACCACAGGTGTTATCACATTCACACTTATAGCGACTCAAAAATTAATTTCATCTGGGTTTTAAATTCTCATCTTTGGGACCCGTAAATAGAACTAACACCTATAGGGGAAATGTGACTCCAAGTTACAACAAACAGAATCTGCAAAGCTATGGTGAACTAAGAGCATCTCCCTTGGAGAACTGCACATGTAAATATAATTCCCTTCAGTGTCATTGGTGCCCAGACTCTGGGTAGAAATCCAAGAATCCAGTTAAACAGTCCCAGAAATTCAAAAGACAGTTTAAAATCTTAAGGGGCATCAAATACAAAATTTTGCTTGTTTTTTTTTTTTTTTTTTTTTTTTGGAGACAGGGTTTCTCTGTGTATCCCTAGCTGTCCTGGAACTCAGTGTAGACCAAGTGCCTCGGAAGTGGTGGGATAAAAGGCTTATGTCACCAACGCCCAGAATAAAATCCATTTTAAAATGAAACTTCATACACTTCAAATTAGGGCATTACACTAACACCTCCCCTCTCCACTAAAAGTTATTTCCAGGACTAACAACACGTTATTTCACCCAAGCGAATCAGACTGCCCCGTCATTTCCTTACGGTGGAAATGCTGCACTAGGGTTCATTCCAATCTAAGGACTGAAACTCTCAGAAGCTTTGGGCCTGGAACTACAGAATACCTCAAAACAAGTCCAAGGCCAAGAATAAAAATTGGAAGCAATAACTTTGTTCCCAGGCAACTCAAAGCCTGGGAGCATATCGAAGAGACCTTCCTGGCAGCGCCACCATTTTTCCACCCTCTCCCCCCCACTTCGAGTATTGTCATCATCATCTGGCCCACTCGAACCCCAGAAGGTGGTTCAACAGCGAACGATCTGAATGGACCTTAGCAGGAGATAATGCGCTGGGCCAGCAGCCCAGCGCCCTCCCCCAACGTTCCCATTCATTCATTTCTCCATCCACAAACCCCTAATTAGATGGGGATCCAGGACAGGTGCTGCGGCTGTCACGCTCGCTC
Source organism: Arvicola amphibius (assembly GCF_903992535.2). Classification (NCBI taxonomy): domain Eukaryota; kingdom Metazoa; phylum Chordata; class Mammalia; order Rodentia; family Cricetidae; genus Arvicola; species Arvicola amphibius. The sequence goes on from NC_052061.1 coordinate 19,188,066, forward strand.
CCCTCCCGGTGGAGCAAGGGCCCTCCTGGCTGCACAGAAGCAGCTGCGCCCTCGGCCCTCCAGCTCTCGCCATTGTTTCTGCCCAAAACAGACAGATGCCGCCCCCGCCAGCACCGGGACGGGGCACTCGAGGCGCAAGTCCCCAGCTGCGTGCGACGCTGGGAGACGTCGCGCTCGCCCCGGGAATCCCACTCGGAGGGGCAGCTCCCTCGCCCTTCCCCAAAGTTTCGTGCAAACTAAAACCCAGATCCGGGGGGAACTGAGCGAGACTGGGGGGCATCTAGCGCTGGGGAACACCGGTCCCCTCGGCCACGGTAATCAGGAGCATGTGTTTCCTAGGGGCGCCCGCGGCCCGCCTAGGCTGGCTACACGGAGGGAAAACGCAGAGGTGAAGGAGACCTGGCGCCAGCCGAGCATCCATCTCCCTCCCCGCGCGCCCGCCGCGCTCACCTCCATCTCAGCGTCCGCGGGCCCCGCGCCCGAAGCACACGACGGGGCCGCCGGCGCCGCGCCGCCCTCGGGGCCGCCTTTGTTGCCGCTCCCGCCGGCGCCCGCCGCCGCGGCCTTGGAAGGCGCGCTCTCGGGAGGCGGGGGCGGCGGAGGCTCGGCCGCCGACGACATGTTCCGGCTGCGTCACCCGCCGCGGCCACGGGCAGGCGCGGCGCGGAGGGAAGCGGCCTGGGCCTGCGCGGCTCTGGCGTCCGGGCCCCCCGAGGAGCGAGATCCGCCCGCAAGCTCTCACGCGCGGCGGCTCCACCACCGATCCGAGCCGGCCCCGCCGCGGCGCTCGCCCCGGAGTCCTCTTCCGCCGCACTCGGCTCCGCTCCGCTCCGCTCCGCTCCCCGGCGTTTACTTCACGGCGGGAATCACGTCGACCAGGGTGGGCGGAGCCAGCGGGGTCACGGAGGTCAGGGAGGGCGGGCTGACTGAGGAGGCAGAGGGCTGAGGGAAGGGGAAAGGAAAGCGAAAGGTCCTCGGAGGCCTCCCGCGCTTTCTCCGCTCCGGAGCAGACTCTTCTCCAACCACCGGGACGGCCGCCTACGCCACCGCTCCCAACCCTCGCGAGATCGCTAGTTCCCCCTCACAGGCCGGCCCGCGACGGCGCATGCGCCGGCTCCTCCTTGTCCCCGCCTCCTCCAGGCCTCCGGCAAGCAGCGGAGGGAGGGTGGGCGGGGCCTCGAGGCAGCGCGGCGACGTAGGTTTGCGTCTGGGCTCGTCGGCGTGATGCGAGCGGGCGGCTCCGTAACGGCTCGGCGGCTCTCGGCGCGCCCGCCCGCCCGCCCGCCATCCCGGCTCGGGTTGGCCTCTGCTCCGGGCGTGACGCTAAGTGACGTCGGACGTCCAGGAAAACAATGACCTCGGGTTGCAGCTCCGTGCATCCCCTTCCAGAGTTCGGCGTTTGTGGCCGGCGGGTAGACTCGCCACCCCTGAGAGCGCGAATGGCCGCCGACGGAGACAGATGATGGCGTGTTTTTTCCGTGTGCATCAAAACAAAATGCGCATTCTTGTCGCCTTAAGAAGAACTGCTTGTCATGGGAGGCAGAGGCGGATCTCTGAGAGTTCGAGGCCAGCCTGGTCTACAGCGTGAGTTCCAGGAAAGCCCTAGAGCTAAACAGTGAGACCCTGTCTCAAAAATTAAAAAAGAAAAATTCTTAGTTGGGCATTGCTGGCAGAGAAGTTCTGTCTCGAAAAATTATTGGTGTTGCTTCTATATCTGGCCTTAGGACACATGGAGGCTCTAAGTAAGCCTTGCTTCTGCTCCTGCATCACCTCACCATCTACTCCCAGGCGTACATTCGCCTGTTCGTGATTTAGTGGTCTCCAACATTGAAAAAAGGAAGTCTCTTCAAGAGTTAACTGAATTATGTCGAATTTCAAATCTCTTAGAAGAGCTATGTAATAAGTTTAAATGTTTGTACTACCCTAGTAATTGTCCAATCAAAACGCTCTGGAAAACTCGCGTTGAAATACTTGTGAAAGCTGGAGTTGTAGGTCGGTTGGTGAAATGCGTGAGCATGCCTGAGCCCTGGGTTTGAACCCTAGCCCAAACTGATTGCCTGTGGTGAGGCATCCTCCATCTCTCCCACCTCTCCATCACCTCTTCATCCGTCTTGGTGGCACTGGGAGCTGCTGTGTGTCGTGCAGTAGACCCTTTTGTCCAGCAGCTTTACTTGTGAATGTTCACTGTGAGATGTGTCGTTGGTCAGATTCAAGGCCTCTGGCTTTGGTACACCATCATTACTGGGCCCTCATGGATACTCCTCTCCTATGTCTTGCTGTTGCTGCAGGTTCATGGAGATCCTGTGGCTATGCTTCCCCAGGACCATGGGGTGGATGTTGGGGATTGCCAATTCAAAGCCCTGGATGTGTGCCTGCGTGGTAGCTGAGTTGATCAATCTGGGCTGCTGGGGCTGTCACCCTCGGTGGGGAGCGGAGCCAGCTCTCCCATGTCCTTTGGGGGGCAGCTTTCTCAAGTAGGGGGACACAACCATCTCCTATGAGAGGTGAGGGAGGGGGCAGGGTTAGCTCTCCGTTGGAAACAGCTCTCCCTCTGCTAGTGAGGGGCTGGGAGCAGTTTAGCACAGTCATTGACTTTTTTTTTTTTTTTTTGAGACAGGGTTTCTCTGTAGCTTTGAAGCCTGTCCTGGAACTCACTCTGTAGACCAGGCTAGCCGGCCTTGAACTCACAGAGATCCACCTGCCTCTGCCTCCGCCTCCCTAGTACTGGGATTAAAGGCATGCACCACCACCATCAGGCCTACAGTCCTTGTACTTTAACACACAGTTCAACACATGGTTAAACACATGGTTTACATGAGCCATTGTGGTAACACAGGCAACAGACATCAACACAGACCCCAGCTGCATCTAAGCTACAAACCCAGACATGGCCAGTAGCAGCAGCTTGGGTCCAGTTGTCACCATGGCCTAGGTTGGTATTGCAGGCCTCTTTTCAGAACGAGCCCAGCTACAACAAACTCCAGAGAGACCTGAGTTTCAGATTACCTTGTTCCAGGAAAGACCAGAAACTGAGACTACCCTGGCACCAACCAGGAATGGACCATCCAAGGGGAAAGTACCTAACTAAAGGAAATCCTAACATTTCACCCATTATAGATAGGATCACCCGATATCCCTTAGTCTAGCACATACCCATCCCCTTTCACCAGGGCACCCCTAGACAAATGTCAGCCAATCAGGGGCACTGAATCCTCGAAATCCCTCACCCCAACCTCTGCTATTAAAAAAAAAAATCCCTACCCCAACTGAGCTTGAGGCTCTCTGATCACGCCAATGCATTGGACACAGAGAGTTCAAGTTCAAACTTGAATAAAGGCTCTTTGCTTTTACATATAGGATTCAGTCTCTGTGGTGGTCTTTTGAGGGTCCCCGTAATGTAGACATAACAGTCCCCAGACTCCAACATGGCCCTAGGTAGCAGCCCAGATCCCAGGTAGCCACACAGCCTTCAGTGGTAACAGGAGCCACAGTCGGGCCACGAACCCAGGAGTGAACCCTAGGCACAGCTTGGGTCCAGACATCCCTATGGTCCTGAGTGGCAGTGCAACCCCCCCCATCTGTAGGGCCCTTGTGGCAGCCTGACCCTCAGGTACCAATGTGACCCAAAGTGTTGACCCAGACCCCTGGCATCTTCACAGCCTTTGGTGGCAACAAGTTACAGAAATCATCTCGGACCCTGGATATGGTAGGGCCACAGACAGAGCCATCGGCAGCAACTCAGGACCAGATGACACCAGGTAGGAAGCTCAGGCCACCCACATCCCGTATGGCCCTGGTTGCAGCATGACCTTCGGTCACCACCATGGGCTCAGATGTCTGCCCAGACCCCGGGGCATTTGCACTGCTCTCAATGGTAAGAGAAGCCATGGACATCAATGTAAGTCCTGGCTGCAGTAGTGCTGTGGACCCAGACATGGTCTTCAGCAGTAGCTAGGGACCCAGATGACACCACAGGCCCAGCAACACAGGCCACTCAGATCGGCATGACCCCAGCAGCTACATATTCATGGGAACCCAACATGGCCACAGCTGGCAGCCCAAAATATGGCATTGTGCATGAGTCCAAGGACCCCAAGAAGAGCACCATGGAGCCACATTTCCAAATGCAAAATCAAGGTTTCGTTTATTAAGTATGGGCTAGCACAGGTCCTCTGCTCTACAGTGTGACATAGCAGATGGAGGGAGAAGGACCCCGTCTACTATTGTAAGGGGTTGATAAAGACAAAAACTTCAAAATACAAAATTCCTTATCCTATATCACATTTGGCTAAAGGTGAGGTAAAGCTGAGCTGTTAGCTCCTGATATGATGTAGGTGGGTCATCTGTCTATGTGTTACTCTCATTGGTTAATAAAGAAACTACATTGGCATTTTGATAGGACAAGATTTAGATAGGTGGATCAAACAGAACAGAATTCTGGGAGGAAGAAGGCAGTGAGGCAGTCGCCATGAAGCTCCTTCCCGAGATAGACGTAGGCTAGAATCTTTCCCGGTAAGCCACCACTTCGTGGTGTTATACAGATTACTAGATACGGGTTAAAACAAGATGTGAGAGTTAGCCAATAAGAGGCTAGATATAATGGGCCAGGCATTGTTTAAATGAATACAGTTTGTGTGTTGTTATTTCGGGTTTAAAGCTAGCCGTGCGGGAGCCGGGTGGGACGAAAAGCAGGTCCACTCCCCTTCTACTACACTGATAGGCTATTAGTATCTAAGCAGCAGCCCCCCAGGTTACGTCCTCCAAACATCTGCTGACCCTGTGCTAACTACAGGGGCAAACAGTGGCTAATCAGGTATCTACAAGGACATTTAAAGGAAGCAGATGTAAACAGATGTACCCTGGTGGATCACATTGACCAGGGCAGACACAGTTTTAGGGAATGTTTATGGCTTTGCTCGACTGCATTCAGCCCCCGATTAGGCCCTGTCTAAAATGGAGTTCTTTCTCAAAATGGAGTTTGTTTTGTTCCTTCAGGCATCCTTGTGGCCTTTGGTGGCAACATGGGTCATGGACATCAACACAGACCCAAACGGAGCAGGGACCACGGACCCAAACATGGTTCCTGGCAGCAGCCTGGGCCAGGATGTCACCATGGCCCTAGATAGCAGTGTAGGTCTCTCGGATCAGCATTGCTCCAGCGGCAACATGGCCCCAGGTGGTGGCCCAGACCTTCAATGGCAACAGGCACAGTGGATATCAACACATAACCTAGCTGTGGTAAGACTGTGAACCTAGACATGACCCTCAGCTGCAGCTCAGGCATAGAAGCCTCCATGGCCTCTGGTAGTTCAGGGTAGCCCCTGCAGTGGCATGGCTCTTGGGCATCAGTGTGACACCCCAGACTCCGGGTATCCTCACTTCCTTCGGTTATAACAGGAACCACAGACATCAACACAGACCACAGCTGTAGCAGGGCCATTGACCAAGACATGGTCCTTGGCAGAAGCCCAGACCCAGACGTCAACATGGTTCAAGGGGCAAGCAGGTTACCCACATCAACTTGTTCCTTACTGCCTTTGCCTCTTCAGATCTGCCTCTCTCCACAAGACATGAGCCATTCCGCCCCCCCCCCTCCCTCTCTTTCATACACCAATATATATATTGGCCCACCATAATGGTGCCCAACTGCCAGTGGTTCCTCCTCCCTGAACAGGGCAAGCAAGTGACCCTGGGCAGGCATGTGAGTGTCCTTCATTCACTGGGCCCTAATCCTGCATTTTTTAAATAAATGTGTTGTAGTAGTGAAAAATCTACTTTTTCTACTTTTTAAAAAAATATTTATTTATTATGTATACAATATTCTGTCTGTGTGTATGCCTGCAGGTTAGAAGAGGGCACCAGACTTCATTACAGATGGTTGTGAGCCACCATGTGGTTGCTGAGAATTGAACTCAGGACCTTTGGAAGAGCAGGCAGTGCTCTTAACCTCTGAGCCATCTCTCCAGCCCTACTTTCTACTTTTCTGGAGGTATGATTGACAGATGAACTAGGGGTAGCTCAGTGGTAGAGCACTCTTGCTGAGCATATTCAATCCCTGAAACAGAAAGAAGGAAAATGTGTTTATTCAAGGTGTATAATGTGATGTTTAGAAATGCAGATATATTGTGAAATGATTACTACAAACCTTTCACCATCATCTCATATATTTACTGTGTGTGAGAGAGATATTTAAGGTCTAGTGAGGATGTAGTTCAGTGGTGCATAACTTTTCTGGCCTGCAGAAGGCCCTGGGTGAGATAATACACCAATGCAAAAATAGAGGGGCTAAGGATTACGGCTCATTTGGTAGGAGTGTTTGGTGTGAAGAGGCCCTGGGTTAAGTTCCCAGAACTACACGTAATTGCGCATGATGGCACACACCTATAATGCCAATACTTGGGAGGTATAACTGGGACAATCAGAAGTTCAAGGACATTCTTAACTACATATCTCATTCAAGAGCAGCCTAGGCTATATAAGACCATGCCTCAAATAAATAGTAGTAATAAAAGGTAAGCAATATTTTCTTTTATTGAAAATAGATTTTTTCAGACAATATATTTTAATTATTGTTTCCTCTCCCCCAACTTTTATCAATTCTTCCCCTTCTCCTATCCCATCTGATCCACATCCTTTCTGTCTCTCATTAGAAAACACACAGGCCTAGCAAGCACAAGGCCCAGGGTTCAGTCTTCAGCTCTTGGAAAAGACAAAATGAATCATAATATAATTATCTATGTTTTCCAATGGTCCCCGGCCCCAAAGGGGTCTCAATACACAGGCTGAAGACTGCTGGTTTAGAAGGCCTTGTCTCTTGGTGTCCTCTATCCCCTTTGGATCTTACACACTTTCCACCTCCTCTTTGGAGTTCCCTGAGCCCTGAGGGGAGAGATTTGATGGAGACGGAGCAGTTGGCTCTTTGTGAGTTCTAGATCAGCCTGGTCTACTTAATGAGTTCCAGGACAGCCAGGGTTGTATAATAGAGAGAGGTTTCTACAGCACCCAAATATAAATAAAATAAAATAAAATCTATCATCAAATTTCACATATACAGTTGAGTACTTTTAACTACAGTAACAATGATATACATTAGACTTCTAAAATTTATTCTTCCCAAATAACTGAACTTTTGTACCGTCTTAGTCAGCGTTCTATTGTTGTGAAGAGACACCATGTCCACAGCAATTCTCATTACTTAACTCCAGTGCTTAAAGGACAGCATTTAATTGGGGCTTGCGAGCAGTTTCAGAGGTGTAGCCCATTGCCGTCATGGTGGGCAGCATGGCAGCATGCAGGCAGACTCATGATATAGAGATGAATAATTTGCATTGCTATAAATTTTGCCTTATTGATAGAAATTTAAGGTCAATATTGTTATATGCATATGTATTTCTGATCTTGATTAAGGTATTGTGATTGTGTAGTTCATTTAAAAATGTAATGTATAATCAGGAAATATAGGTTGTTAATGAGCAGTGTTTAAAAGAATACAATTTGTGTGTTGTTATTTCCGGGCATAAGCTAGCCAGGTGGCTGGGAGCCGGGCGGGATAAAAAGCAGGCCTGCTTGCCTTCTCACTACAGACTCATACTAGAAAAGTTGGGAGTTCTACCCCCAGATCCACAGGCATCTGCAAGAGAGAATGTCACTGACCTGGTGTGGGCTTCTGAAACCCCAATGACCCCCGTCTCCTGAGTGACACACAACCTCCAAAAAGGCCACACTTTCTAATTTCTGTTATGTAGTGCCACTCCCGAATGACCAAGTATACAAACATATGAGCCCTTGGGGGCCATTCCTATTCAAACCATCACACACTCTTTAACCAACATCTCTTCATTTTAAGAAATAATTTTCAGTCTTAAACATTTCTTTGCCAAAAGTATTTATATGGAAGGATAAAAAGATAATGTCTAGAGTCATATCTGACACATATTCTCTTGCTGAATAGTGTTTATATGCTATTATATGTATATACATCTAGCTTGTATTTAGCTGGGCTTGGTGACAAATAACTTTAACCCTAGCACTTATGAGGCAGAGGCAGGCAGATCTCTGTGAGTTCAATGCCAACCTGGTTGACATATTAAGTTCCAGACCAGACAGGGCTACACATGAGACCCTGTCTTAAATTTTGTTTAGATTTTTTAATGTTGCATAGTGAGATTCTGTCTTACATTTTGTTTAGATTTTTTTAGTGTTACTTTTTTTATAGATTTATTTATTCATGTATTTATGTACATGGGTGTTTTGTCTATGTGTGTGGTAGTTTAAATGGAAGTGCCCCCATAGACTTGTAGGAAATGATACTATTAGGAGGTTTATGACATTAGGAAGTGTGTCACAGGGGTGGGCTTTAATGTTTCAGAATCTCAGGCCAGGTCCAGTGTCACTCTCTCTTCCTGCTGCCTGCCAGTCCATATGTAGGACTCTTGGCTCCTTCTCTAGCACCATGTATGCTTGCACACTGCTGTGCTTCCTGTCATGATGACAATGGACTAAACCTCTGAACCGTAAGCCAGCCCCAGTTAAATGTTTTCCTTTATAAGCGTTGCTGTGCTCATGATGTCTCTTCACAGCAATAGAAACCCTAACTAAGACAAGATGTATTTCTGCACACCAGAAGAGGGCATCAGATTCCATGGTCGTGAGTTACCATGCAGGTGCTGGGAATTGAGCTCATGACCTCTGGAAGAGGAGCTAGTGCTCTTAACCATTGAGCCATTTCCAGCTTCCTAGATTTATTTTCATTTTTATGAATGTGAGTGTTTTGCCTTCATGTATGCCTGTCCCAGGTGCATACGATTTCTTCAGAGCCAGAAGAGGGAGTTGTATCTCCTACAACTAGAGTTACAGACAGTTGTGAGCCAACATCCAATCAAATACAGGCCTTCTGAAGGAGCTTCCAATGCTCTTAACTGATGAGCTATCTGTGTGGTGTGTGTGTTTGGTGTAATAGTCATGTTGTTAGTTAGAAAGTACATAGTCCAATATGGTGCTGTATGACTACATACTCACCACTTGGAAGTCTGAGCAGTAAGATCTTGGATTCCAGTCCAGACTGAGGTTATCTAGTAAACTGTCTCAATTTCCCTCCTCTCCCAAACACGTAGAGATAGGGATGGCAAGCAGGCAGGCAGCATATTTATTTAGTATTCATGGTATTCATTTTTTTTTAGTTTGAGGTAGATGTCTAGGGTCTAGAAACCATAGAATTATACATAATTGTGCAAAAGGAGAATCATGAGTTTGATAGCTAAGATAAATAACAAGTAGCAAGGAAAAGTGCAAGTAAGTGAATACTACCTCCAAGCTAACAACTGTCCCTTTAGCATGTGCATTATATATGTGAGTTCCCCAAATCTATCAGCATTTGAAAGATACACTAGACTCTTGATAGAAAAAAATTATAGAAAAATGATACATAAACCAGAAAGAAAGTATGTATAAGGTCACTAAATAACCATCAGAAGCAGAGAAAATGGTTTGGAGCAAGGCATAGAGTCAGTGAGAGGAGAAAATAATAACTGTGGGAGCCTCTTTTGGTCAATAGCATAAGCGTATTTCTGGCTAACTCTTACACCCTATACTAGCCCATCTCCATTATTCTGTGTATTGCCACGTGGCTGTGACTTACCAGAAAGTTCCAGCATTTGTCTCTGGCGAGGCTACATGGCTTCTCCTTGATTCCACCTTCTTTCTCCCAGCATTCAGTTTAGTTTTCCCTGCCTACCTAAGTTCTTCCTTGTGCACGCCTAAGAGAGTTTCTATATTAACTAATGGTATTCACAGCATACAGAGGGAAATCCCACATCAAACAACTACAGAAAAAAACAGAAAGCCTGAACTCTGGCAGTCTCTGCTGTTTCTCAGGCAGGCAGCACCTGGTGACTAAGTCATCTAGATGTGTTTTGTTCCCAAGGCTTACACTAACGGCTGGCTCTGCAGCTGATCTCACAACAAGGAGTTAGTGTGAAGGCAATAGGACAGACGGAGAAATTAGACACAACTAGATCATTCAGTGCAGGCTCTGGAACTTAGTTCATATTCTCTGAATCAGCCTGCTCACCTGTATCATTGTCTTATCATACCATCCAGCTTTGCCCTGAGATAATGTTCTTATAATGATGTCTGTCATAAGAATTGTGCTGACTGTGGTGAAGCACAACTTTAATGCCCACTCAGGAGGCAGAGACAGGCAGTGGTCTGTGACTTCAAGGCAAGTCTGGTCTACCTAGTGAATTCTAGGATAACCAAGGTGACATAGAGAGCCCCAGCCTCACAACACACATGTGCACACACGTATTAAATGGCAAAATAAGGTGCCTGATATAACAATGGCATATAGGGATCTCTGGGTTCAACTGTTAGGAATTTTGATGCCAAGGACTCATAACCCTGCTGGGTGATGATGACGCACGCCTTTAATCCTGGTACTCAGGAGGCAGAGGCAGGCAGATCTCTGTGAGTTTGAGACCAGCCTGGTCTACAAGAGCTAGTTCCAGGACAGGCTCTAAAAAACTGCAGAGAAACCCTGTCTCAAAAAGACAAAAAAAAAAAAAAAAAAAAAAAAAAAAAAAAAAAAACCAAAGCCACACAGAGAATTCCTGTCTCAAACAACAACAACAAAAAGACTATTTAGGGACTGAAGACATGGCTCAGTGTTTAAGAGGAATGGAAGCTCTTCCAGAGGACCTGAATTCAATTCTCAGCACCCACATGGCAGTTCACAATCTGATGCCTTCTTCTGGTCTGCAGGCATACATGCAGACAAAATCTAAACATTTAAAAATTAAAAAATATTTAAATTACATTTACTTATTTAGTGTGTTAATGTTCATGTGCCACAGTGTGTGTGAAGGTCAGGATAACTTGCAGGAGTCACCTCTTTCTGTTCACCTTGTGGATGCCAGGGATCAAACTCAAGTTGTCAGGTTTAGTGGCAAGCATCCTTACCCAATCAGCCATCTTGATGGCCCTGGATATTTGTTTTACACACACACACACACACACACACACACACACACACGGTGTGTTAGGGGGAGGTTGAGACAGGGTTTCTCTGTGTAGCCCTGGCTGTCCTGGAACTTGTTCTAAAGACCAGACTGGCTTTGAACTCAGAGATTCTCCTGCCTCTGCCTCCTGAGTGCTGGGATCAAAGGCGCACACCATATCAGCTTTGTTTTTTAAGTCTTAATTTGTTTTTTATTTATCTTTGGAATGGTTGGGACTCTGGAGAAAGTAATGGCCCAAAAAGGAAAATATTTTCCCCAACAGGAAAAAAAAATCTCTGTTTAGAGGATTTGCCAGGGAGACCAGGCTCTGTTCTTGCAGTTGCCCAGTAACTAGGTCCCCATCTTCCCAGCCAGGCCTCTCAGGGGTTCTCAAACATAGTCAAGGATTATAAACTAAATGAGAAAGTGAGATTTCCATAACTGTGTACAAAATTATTGACAAATTAATGTGAAGGAAGTTGGTTTCTGTCTTTCATTAACTTGTTGGTTGCAGAATGCTCTTCTTCAGATGGGGCTGCACATACTGGCAGTGAACGGCATGCTGACCTGAGAGGCCCGGAGATACATCTTCTGCTGTCATGGCTGCTTCAAGTACGTGACTGAGGGTCTGGACCCAGGGTCTTCCTGTTCCTGTCCCTGCTGATGGCTCCTCAGAAGAGAACCCTTCCCTTCCATCTCGGTGTTCCCTGTGGTCCACCTGCTGTCTCCACCACACTTAAATCCCTGGGGCAGGTTACAGTGACCTGTCTTTCCACACACATCTCCAAGGAGCCTAGAGTTTAGGATGTGGGTTCTGGGACAGAGGTCACTTGTTCTCCAATGACACACGCTGGACTGTGTAGAAGGAGATTTGCTCCCAAGTGTCATGGGTAGAGATGAAACACAGTGGCTGTGAGCTGCGAGTCAAGCTGGGTGATGGAGTCATGGGGATTCATTGTTTGTCATGGCTGCTTTATGTCTGAACCCAGAGTGCACGGGTTCACATCTAGATGCCTTCTCTCTGTGATTTGCAGGTATTAACAGTTAGTTGCCTTCTTAATTCTTTAAAAATATCTTTAAGTTGAAAGATTTCTTTTAAGGAACTAGGAGCATAAGTCATGGGGATTTTGCAAGGTATTTGCAACATAGGAGATGTTCCCTCTGATGGACAGTCAGCTGACTGACCACTCCTTATAGCACAGAGACAGATATTGGGGTTCAAGCTGAAGATCAGAAAAGCAAAGCAACCAAGCCACTAGAGCGCTCTTACCTCTACCAGGGCTCAGACAAACAAAGGGGTGAGCCTGTCCTCCATGTGACTGAAGACTGCAATGCTCTCCACCAGACCTCAGACTGCACTGAGCTCCTGTCTCCTCCTGCCTTATAGTCCTCTCTCTGCCCAGCCATATCACTCCTGTCTCCATCTCCCTAGTTTGGGATTAAGGACATGTGACTCCCGAGTACAGGGATCACCTTTCTGCGAGTTCTATTTCTTTTTAGACAGATTCAATTTCATGTAGCTCAGGGTGGCCTTCAGTCCTGGAATTAAAGGTTTATGTTACCACTTCTTGGCCTCTACTGGCTTAGCTCTGCAATTTGATCTTCAGGCAAGTTTTATTTATTAAAATATAAATAAAATATCACTACATTTCTCCTTTTGTCTAATATAAAAAGGTTATAACTCATATAAAAAAGATATACAATAAGTACAATAACTATATACAATATATACAGCCAATGTACATCAACAATGTCTCGTCCATTTGCATTTGACAAATTCAGAGAAAATACTCCATTATCTATCTTACCTTGGTGAGTCAAAAGTCTTGTGTGTATAATTTCTATCATAACTTGCATTACCATCTAAAACTATTTTTTGATATCTCTTAACCTTATACACTTTGCACTTCTTTAGTGAATTTCTTTTCTGAGTCTTGTAAACAAGGAAAACTATAGCTATTTAGTCTTCAACTACCTCAGAGACTTGAGAAAGAAATAATATTAACTGAATAAGCAGGAAGCACAAGCAAGCGACTTCTAAAAAAATGTGAGAAATAACAGAAACAGTTATCTGCCTAGACAGTCACCAAAAGTTTCTCTGCTATGTTGGGGCATCCATCTTCATCTTAAAGGCCTAGAATATTTGACAGACTTTTTTTTATGAAGTAGGATATTTAAAGGACTGTCCTGCCTTGTCTTGATAAGATTTGGCAATCACTTTCTTTTGTGTCCTGCTTGTCCAATTAGGACAGCATGCTGTCAGCAGTTGAGGCAAGGGCATTTTCTTGCCCAGTGGCTTACTTTTGTTGTAAAGAAAGTAAACTTCATGTGGAGTTTCTCCATTGTCCATCATCTTCTTTGAAGTAGATTGGTTCTGCTCGGCGGATCTCTGTGAGTTCGAGACCAGCCTGGTCTACAAGAGCTAGTTCCAGGACAGGCTCCAAAGCTACAGAGAAACCCTGTCTCGAAAAACAAAAAAAAAAGCAAATACTAAGCTGGGCGATGGTGGCACACGCCTTTAATCCCAGCACTTGGGAGGCAGAGGCAGGCCGATCTCTGTGAGTTCGAGACCAGCCTGGTCTACAAGAGCTAGTTCCAGGACAGGCTCCAAAGCTACAGAGAAACCCTGTCTCGAAAAACAAAAAAAAAGCAAATACTAAGCTGGGCGATGGTGGCACACGCCTTTAATCCCAGCACTTGGGAGGCAGAGGCAGGCCGATCTCTGTGAGTTCGAGACCAGCCTGGTCTACAAGAGCTAGTTCCAGGACAGGCTCCAAAGCTACAGAGAAACCCTGTCTCGAAAAACCAAAAAAAAAAAAAAAAGCAAATACTAGTTTTAAGTATTTAACATTGGGTTGGAATTTTGTATAGTGTATACAAATTTTAAATATTGATACACATCTAAGATTAATTTTGTTAAAACAAATTGCACTTACATTTCTAATCTGTTCAAGGTATTTTACCTATTCAGGTCCATTTAACAATCTAATGCAAATTTCTAGTTTGTGAAAGTTGTTATTACAAACTGTTTAGGAAAAAAGGAAATGCAGATTAGTAATTAATCACCTGTTAGAATTAAACTTGTAGTCATATTTGCTATGTTTTCAAGGTCAAACAGAATTACTTAAAATGGACATGTTGTCTTCAAACACTTCAGAGGTGTACAGAATATGACATTTAAGATGTTTATCTTTTAAATATTTATTTACTTATTATATATACATTATTCTGTCTGTGTGCATGTCTGCAGGCCAGAGGAGGGCACCAGACCTCATTACAGATGGTTGTGAGCCACCATGTGGTTGCTGGGAATTGAATTCAGGACCTTTGGAAGAGCAGGCAATGCTCTTAACCGCTGAGCCATCTCTCCAGCCCCCCATTTAAGATGTTTTAATAACATGTCATAGAGATATTCAAATTTAGAAGAGGAATTTAAAGGAGAACCAATTTCAGCATTGTATTATAGGATTAGTGAGGAACAGCCTAAGGTTTTCAAACAACTAACCTTAATATATCCAGTAACCTTACAGGAATTGCCAAATGACAGATGCTCTGAAAGAGATCATTGGACTTGGGTGCAAATGTTAGATTTAGGGAGATTTGAAGAAGTCACATATGGCATGTACTCACCTTTTATGAAGTAGATGTTTAAGTCATGGTCAGTTTGTAATAGAATTATCTCTAAAGGCTGGATAGACTTGGTTAAAGCCGTTTAGAGCCTGGTCCACAATTACAATGGAATATGTAGTTCAGAGAAGAGGCTAAGACTATTGAACAATGGAGTAAAGGTAAAGGTGTGGAAATCTCCCAAGATCAACTTCTTAGAGAAGGAGATTATGCTACTATAGAAAGACAATCTGTATATGATGACCACACCCCAGATTTATGCCATGCAGCAACTTTGAATGCTTGGAACAGAATTGGAGAAGTAGAAAAGAAAATTGAGTCATTTACTAAAGTTATACAGGGCCCAAGGGAAGCCTTCACAGATTTCTTACAAAGATTGACTTCACCGGTAAATAATAAGATACCACATTCAGAAAACTAGACAAATAATAATTGAATCTCTGGCTTTTGAAAATGCTAATTTAAATACAAAAGGATAATTAAGTCTTTAAAGGCAAGGCCAGCACCCTTGAAGGAATGGATCCAAGATACTGTCTACATTGAATCTTATGACCATGATGTTGCTTGGATAAAAGAGGTGATTTCCAAAGGTTTAGAAAAAATTGAAGTGTTAAGTGTTATAATTATGGCAAACTAGGTCAGTTTAAAGGGGATGGTAAGCAGGGAATTCCTAAAACAATGTTTTGTCTAAGAATAATCCATTCAGAACACCCTTCCCTTCTGGATTTGCAGAAGTTGCGGCAAAGGCAGGCATTGGACTAATGAATGCAGGTCAACAGGTGATATTTAAGGTAACCCTGTGCCATTGAGAAACTCCTTGAGGTGCCATTCGCAGGCTCCTAAGCCAAATCTGGTAAAGTCATTTCTTGTCATTGTAGAGGAAACTACTTCCCAGAACAATTAAAGCTTTATAATTATTATAAGAAATCATATTAGTCTGAATAATAGAACATTATGAAAAAGAGAGAGCAAAAAATTCAGGACAAATCACAAAGCAGTATTTTGGCAAACTATAAGTGAACAAAGAGCAAAATTAAAAATATGATTAAATGACATTGTCACTGAAGGTCCAGTAGACACAACTGAGATGTAACAGTTATCTCACCAGATCTTGGCATCCAAATTTGGCCTCTTCAGAAGGTAAATATTCAGCTTTAGGATTAGAAACTTTATCTCAGGTAAAAGAGAGCATGAGATGGGTTGAATGTACAGGACCAGAAGGACAAAGAGGAATATTAAAACCATACATGGCCAACATAGCAATGAATTTGTGGGGACAAGATTTGTTACAGCAATGGAATACCCAGATTAACATTCCCCTAGTCTTAGAAACAAACCATAAACTAATGCATGTTTCTGAAAAAAATATTGTTATAAAGAACAGGCATGGACCATTCAGGTTGTACAAGAACAGGGCA